>NC_141628.1:379316-748632 GCF_047967505.1 Dipteris shenzhenensis | reverse complement strand
GTGTTTCATGCCAAAACGAAACACATTGAGGTGAAATATCATTTTATCAGATAGGTACTTGAGGATAAGCGCATTCGGCTTGTCAAAGTGCACACTCATGACAATCCTGCAGATCTTTTGACCAAGAGTCTTAACCCGCAACGCTTTGCACATTGCAGAGTACAGATGGGTGTTGGCTGAGTTTCTCATGTTGAGGTTTTCTTGTATTTTGTGTATATGTTTTTATGTACACTTCTTCCTCTTTTTGGGCACATTGCCTTTAAGTGGGAGATTGTTGGGGATAAAGGCACAATGTGCTATCCCTTGTATAAGTGGTACTTATAATGCCACATCATCACCTTATCTATTCTTTGTATAAAAGGCAATAAGGGAAGTCACACAATAGACTTTTTGCTTCCCACAAAACTTGTGCTCTCTCCTTCCACTCTCCCTCTCCCTCTTGCTTCCGCTCTTTGTTCCCATCATACCCGATATGTAAAGCCAAAGGTTTTTATCTTAAAATCTCTTAGCACTCCCACTAGTTGAGCAGTTGCTCCATCGGCTAGTTTGACCACTAAGGACATACTATCCATTTTAGGCTTTCCCCAAATTTTCCATCACTATTTGGTGACAATGCTAAACCTGCTCCTTTGTCCAAGATTGTTGTAACGTTATTCTCATGGTAGGAGATGGGTAACAAGGCATTTGTATCATCACTCTCAAAGTGCTAGCCCGGTTTCTTAAATTGGCACCTTCAGAAGATTTTGGGCCTCAATTAGGGATTCGACCACCTCTAAGTCTAATGGCTCTTCTAACCATTCTCCCAATTAGAGAGGTACCTCCAAAGAGTAGGGTTACCTCTTAATAAGGTAGCAATGGGCTTTTTTACTTCGATTGACAGGACGGCAGCTAATCCAGGTCATAGCTGATTGATTGTGGCTCTTCAAATCCATAAAAGGACGTGTTATCCTCTACTTTTAATTGGTGCCAAGTAGGGTCTTCCTCAAACATCTTATGCCATAGTAAGGACCCTCTTGCTAAAGAACTCGGAGCACCTTCATCTTCTACCCTCTCAGGTACATTTAAGGCTTTAGAGGCTCTATTGGTGGACACTTGGAGCATAGATTGGATGGTGTCTTCTCCCTTACTTGCGTGAGCTATTGTTTGAATTCATCTTGGTACTCGTGTACCAATTGTTGTGCATAGATTAGGTGCTATTTCTCCATCAGGGGATTAGGGTACTCACCATGTCCCTTCTCGGAACATGGTTTATCCATTCTGTACAACTCAACACATGTGCTTAAGCAGCACAACAATAGCGAAAAATGGCATGCATTGAGATCATATCCTCCATGTTTACAATCACACACATGGCATATACAAATCTCCTAAAACACCAATTTCCTTTGCTGTGATGTGGTGCCCACTTATGGAACTGGATGAACACATCCCAATTGTGATCCTAGGCGACTTCAACACCAATTGGGCCCACACCTCGCATGCTTCGATTGCCTTGTCCACTAACACTACAACGTCTATATCTTGCCACCAAGCCATCATCGATCGACACTAGACCACATTTGGACAAACATTGACAATTCTACAACCATCCGCAGCACAAACCACTGCTATGGGTCCGACCACTCCACAGCTAAAATCCTCGTCCCGAAGCACGCCGTGTGACTAGGCTTCCAACCCTGGCAGGGCCAGCAGTGAAAGTTTTCACCTTGTTAAGTGGGTGAGCTGTAGACCAAAAGGAGAAAAAATCACCCGTAAACTGTAGTATAACTTTTCAGCTACTCTACATTGCATAATTTTCAAGCTACCCTCGTCATTGCAGTAGAAACTCTTCATTTGCTGAGCAAGGCATCTTAGCTCAGTCCTTGATTGTGTTCCATTCATCGCCCTACACGAATTTCCTGTGGAGGCGGCATTCATCGCCTACTCGATTCAGAAGCCCTCTCTTCACAAGTGCTTACCACCTTACTTCTTCATTGTGATTGCCCTTCCCAGCCTTGAGCTTGAGAGTCGTTTGTCTTGCTGTCTTACTATATTGTTTGTTACTTTGTCTGCAAGGTAGGATTTCGTCATGTACTTTGTCATTCAATGCATGATTTCAATGTTTTGGATGGATTAGGTTATCCAGCTTTGTTGATGGGAGACGATTGCTCTGAGCTTCCTGAGCTTTCTATTGCTGAAAATGGATGCATTCAGAACGCAAGTTATTCTAAACGGGTGATTATCAAATCGATTCTTGGGCGCCATGATGGGGGAGTTGGGCTTGTCGGTCAGAAGATGACTATTGGAGGGTGGGTTAAGACTGGCCGTGAACAAGGCAAAGGAACATTTGCGTTTCTTGAGGTGGACGATGGATCGTGCTTTGCTAATCTTCAGGTTTGTGGTGTTTTATTTAGTTATTTATATGGGTGATTGGAGTATTTATAGCTTGTTTCAAACCAATATAAAGTCGAACGGACACACATCATCACTGCGTAGCTCTGCTGTTATGTAAAATTCTGATATATAGGGGCTGTGATACGAATCTGTGCCATCTCTCTGACCGACGTGATGATGAATGATGCAATTGTCCCTACTCATCATGCCAAGCACGTATGCCCACCGCGGCGTCAACAAATACGATCTTTTATGTGAATTAAGTAAATTTCATTAACTGATATTAATAAATATTGCATGCACATGGACAGACATTCACAAAGTCTCCAGATAAAACCTCATGGCAATCATAGGGGTAGTGAATGAGGACTACCTTCTCCTCTGTACCGTGGGATATTCTATTTTAGAGAGATTGAAAGTTGTGCGACTGCTTATTGAACTTTAAGACATGGAATCAATATGTGTATTTCTGTCCATGAGGTGATCAGAGAGTAAAATCTGTCCCCAACTGTAGGATAGCCAGAATATGGAAAATTTAATTAGAAACGTCAAGATGAGGTAAAACTCAGCCGTGGAGCCATCTGAAAATAACGAGCTCCCAATCTTTTAAAAAAGCCAGGTCCTTTCCTTGCAATCTATACGCTGGTGGCCAGGTCTGGACTTGCGAAGCCAGGGGAGGCCTGAAATCAGAATTGCAATGGCCTCCTTTGCTACATGGTGCCAGAACTTGACAATTTTCTTCAAGGGTGCCTAAAATAGATCAAAGTTCAATATCAAGAGATGCCTTAAGTGTAGGAAATGGGTGGGCTGCTGGAAAAGGTCAGACAAATGCACACGTTTCCAGGGAGCAAATAACATTCAAGAAGCTGCAGTAAAGTGCATACTGGAAATCACAAGGCTGGCCTCTGTCTGTCAACGATTTATGGTCTGGCAGGTAGCACAGGTCATTCAGCCAGGTGCAAGTGGAATTTGATTGTGGTGATCGACGTGGAGTTATGGTCAAAGTGCAAGTAAAGTATGCAGGAGCAGGACAACAAAATCACACTTCAACTAGGAGTGAATGAGTGAACTTTTTGAATGCATTGAGGGAGAAAGAAACGTTAGTGTAGTCATTCACCCTGTGGGTTCGATTATGGTTAGCATAAAATGTTGGATTTTAGGAGGCGAGTCCGACCAGCAACATGGGCAGAGAAAAGGACTGCCACGAGGGCAGATCTGACATGGAAAGCAGGGCTGCTACATGGGCACCATGCAGGCTGCCATGTGGGCAGCATGGACAGCAAAGGATGCTGTCATATGGCTGTACAGTGGCCTTGGGGCTAACCCTTATATAAGGGCATTCAGTGTTGGGAGCTTTTGGAACCTCAGTCTGGGCTGTACAGACAGCAGCAAGGAGGCCCATGGACACTCACAATGGAGCCTCACAACAGGCTGTCTATCAGGGCAGCAAGGAGGACAAGAATCGTGGAGACTTGTGCCTCACCATTGGCTGCATACGGAAGCAGCAAGGAGGTCAAGGATCAGGGAGCAAAGAGTGCCTCACGATTGAGTGTCCACCGGAGCAGCAAGGAGGGTGTTTGCAGGGCATCACTATGCAGCCCACTGAAGGTCTGGGAGAGCATGCAGGCTGACAATGTTTGATGAGAACAGTTTTGTAGTGACAGATGTCCACATTAGGTAGCACTCTGGTGCTAGATGGTGGCATAGTGTGCACACATTTGTTTAAGGTTTTTGCATCTTTAGATCAATATATATGTCCTGTTTCTACTCTTATGAGCATCGTTCAATTACTGTCTGCATGTCTCTCTATGCACTTGTACACTTTAAGGAAAGAAGTGGGATTTGTAATAGCACTGTGTGGTTGATGGGCATATACACTTTTACAATCTTTGGCTGTGGGGAGCGTTGGCTGTAGCAAGCAACCTCCACCTCTGTTTTCTATCATAAAGAGCCAAAAGAAAAGTTATGGAAGCCAAGCATTGCTCCTCATGAATTTGTCCTATGGATTGATCAAATTTGTAATTTTTAATCAGAAACTCAATTACTCTTAGAGGTTCCGTTGAAAGTAATTACCCCTTTGAAAGTCTATCACATGACTTAGACTTACATTCTAATGCAATTTTTAATGGAGTTGCAATTGCACACATCTAGATTCAAAACTTGTTTCATCCCAAATTTTGATCATATCTTTACAATTATATTGGCTAAGTACTCACGTTATTCTGAAGTAGCTCACACACACTCAAGGTCAATTTGTCTTGAAAACCACTTTTGCTAAATCCCACCAAGGTATGCAGGTGTACCTCATGTCTATTATCCCTTTCCAACATACTAGAGATCACCCTTAAGGCCATTGAAGGTGTTGGAGCTGAAGAGATGGATATGTAAGTCAAGGTAGATGAGCAAATCATACCTTGGTACCCCACTTGAAAGACATTCCTTTCTTCTGTGGGGCATGAAGGGGTGATGTTATCTCTGCAAAGTAGTACGAGCATTACTTCCTGGATATTCTTCAACGGTGGCCAATTCCTTATGGCTTCCACTTTGTTAGGATCTTTGTAATATATGTTCATCCTCCAGTTCTTTTGCACCAACAAGACGGGTGAACAATAGGGGGAAGAGCTGGGCTGAATGAAACCCCTTTTCCAAAAGATCCTTTACCTGGTTCATGATCTCCTCCTGCTGGGTTGCACTAACCCTGTAAGGAGCCTTGTTTGGCGGGATGCTTCTTGGAATTACATCTATGGCATGGTCCTCAGGTCGTTCTGATTCTTGGGGCAGGGAGTCAGAAAAGCAATCTTTAAGCTAAAAGAGATTTGTCCGCTCCTTTTCCAGCTTAGAGAAATTAGAACTTTCCTCAGGTGACTGTTTTTCCTGTGCAAAAGCTAAATACGCTGAGTTTTCCCTTGGTGAGTCAAAGTCAGCGCTTTGTTACTAGCATCCAAAAGAGCTCCCTTCATGTGGTGCCAAGGTATACCCAGAAAACATCGCATCCATTCAGTGGCATAATTTAAAACTCTTCAGTGTCCACGTAACTTTGAATGTGCATGCCTAGCTTCCCAATTGTCGGAGTGACTAACTCACTGTGCCTTGGACAAGCCATATCTGCATCACATAGTGGCAGAAGAACAAGCCATATCTGCATCACATAGTGGCCCCATCTCTTCTGCCTTGTGCCCAAGCCCCATCTCTTCTGCCTTTATGCCCAATTTTCCAGCCAGCTCTGGAGAAATGAAATTGGCATGGGCCCATGGATCAAAGAAGAACAAAGCTGTTTGGTCACAGATTTTGCCCCATGCTTTGCATAGCTCCGTGGCATCCATGTCCTGTATGGCTCCAATCACATCTGGCGTAAGACCAGCAGTGGGCTTGGGCTTCTTACCCTTCTGGTCACAGATTTTGCCGCATGCTTTGCATAGCTTCGTGGCATCCATATCCTGTATGGCTCCAATCACATTTGGCGTAAGACCGGCAGTGGGCTTGGGCTTCTTGCCCTTCTGGTCATCCTTCTTTTCTTCCTTTTTCTCACCTTGATCCGACGAGGGAATCTTCCTCTTTCTGTTTGGGCAATCAAATACTCTGTGGCCCTCTTCCCTGCATGTCATCCTTATTGGCATCATAAAGGGCTTGCTTCTCTTCAGCTGTCATATTTGGCCGAGGCGGTACTCGCCTCTGTCCTGCAACAAAGCTAGCCTTAGTGGGCTGTTCAAATCTCCTGAACTTTCTAGGGGCTTCCTGCTCACTGCCCTTGAACCGTGAAGTCTTTCCCTGCAAGAGGGCATATGCTGTAGTGGAATTTTCAATAAGCTGGGACATGTTTGAAACTTTTGTCTTGGTGCAGTAGTCCTGGATTTCCTTTGGCAGCCCACAACAATACTTCTCAATCTGTCGGACAGCTCCACATGCCTGTAAGAACTGACGGGCAATAAGGCTTCTCAGAACTTCTTATTATACTCTTCCAGGTTCTTACAATTGGCTGCGTCTAGCTTGTGCTAGGCTGTCATATGTCTACCTCGAGGTAGTGGTGAGCCAAGCGGCTGAAAACACTTGCTTGAACTCCACCCATTTGGTAGGAGCTCTACCCTACAGAAGTAAGTTGGTCCACCACTAAAGCACATTGCCTTTGAGAAAGGTGGCTGCCTTTCTGATTTTTGATGACTCTTTGAAGTTGCCACCGGCATATGCTGCATCAAACTGTTGTACGAAGGTCAAGGCCTTCAGCCTGTCCTGCATTGAGTGCAGCCCCACCTTCTTTGAAGTCTTTCAACTTGCCCTTGGGTGCAGCATTGTCATACACAGGTGACTGCAAAAATGGAGGTGCCATTGTCTGTCCCATACTCTGTGCATTACTGCAACTGCCCATGGCTTGACCATTCGAGGTCCCATTTCCTGCATTTGAGGCATATTCATTGGGCCACCCATCATTCTAGGCATTCCCATTTGCACGTTTGGCCTGTCCTCTAGGCACCAAAGTAAGGCAGGGAGTGTGACAACGTACGTTCGCGCGCTTCCCCGGTTTTTCATTCCGGTTAGTTGCAGGGTTTGGTGGCCTGAAATTGACAAAAAACCCCTCCAGGTAAGATGCCCAATATCTACAACTCTTCGATGGTTAAGGGAAAAACCTGGCGGGTCAAGAGAACAGCGTTGTAAGGAACCGCAAGATATTATAGCTATTCCCGGACTGGATAAATTGTCAGAAGAGGACCGTTTAACGGTAGCTCAAGCTCGGACGTTCCGGGCTGCATCCAATTTTGGCATACATCATAGGCTGCTGAAAATTCTGCATGCCGGGCTGCATGCTTGCCAAGTAAGTTCTAGGCATATCCATCCCCTTTGTAGGATGTCCAACCATGGCCTGAAAGACAGAACCTCCTCCAAAATACCTTGGATGCATCATTGAGGGGAGAAAAGTCTGCTGTCCTTGATTAATAGACTGAAAAGTGTTGGCCTGTTGGGGATTTCCCATTCCAAGACCAACTGAGGGCATCACTGGTGGCTGTCCACCATGGGGTGAATGTTGATGAGTACTTCTCTGGTTCTTCTGCTTCGTTTTGGCCGCCTTCTTCCTTCTGGGAGGAGCATTCAAAATCTCAGCCAAGTTCTGAGTTATCTGTGTGAGGGTGCCCACTGCACTTGCCAACTGCACCTTAAAAAGAGCTTCTGCATCCAACTCTGCAGCCTCATTTGCCTCATCCTGCGAAGCCTTAGTGGCATGCTCTAAGAGAACGTACTGTTCTTCATTATCCTGCACCCTAGCATTCTACTCTTCTTCCTTCCTTTCTTCATCCCATGGCCTATATTCAGAAGACTCTGATCACTGGCCGTGTCAACCATTGTGGCTGAACTGTGTGGCTGTAACAAAAGTGCAGCAAAGGCTTTCTGTTCCTAGGACTACCAGGGCTCACCTGTATGGGAAGATGGTGATCATCTCGGCAATGGAACTACTAAAACCGGCCTTCAATTAACTAAAGGGCAGTAAACTGTAACTATCTTGGCATTCACACCATTTACAGCCACATTGCATCATTTTCAGCCACTTCCATTAGTTAAACATCCTTTGCGTATCCTTTGCTCCCTAGGGGTGCCTATAACTCTCTCTGCCTTGATCCTCAGTTGGTGGGACAAGACCCGCATCTGTCCAATGGCAATCTTCAGTGTGTGAGGCCCATCTGTCCTCCAGATACTGAGGTCTGATAATCACCTCATCCTTTGATACTCGCAGGAATGGTCACAGTAGAACTGGATCTAAGTGGGGAACCCTTGAGCCCCCCCGGCGCCAAGTCTGCGATGTTTAGAGCTGAAGTAGATCCCACTGTACAATACAATTAATCTCATCTTGTGAGATTTGGAGGGACGGGGCATCCAAGCTGTACTAGAAGGGGGGGAGGTGGTTCCATTTGAATATCCTGACTAGCAAATCATCTGGATATGTGTGCATACCAGGACGTGAGCTGAAGTAGATCCCACTGTTTGATACAATTGATCCCATCTTGTGAGATTTGGAGGGATGGGGCATCCAAGCTGTACTGGAAGGGGGGGAGGGGTTCATCTGAATATCTTGACTAGCAAACCATCTGGATATGCGTGCATACTAGGCCATGTGAACCTCGCTCTTGGCTAGTCGTGTAGATTGGTAGCCTTCGGTTAGGTAGGGCCCAAACCTTGTGAAGATATTTCACCTTCTGGAAGATGGCATCAATTTGGAGTGGTGTCATAATGAACTCTACCTGTATGATCTAATGGGGAATTGAAGGGCTTACACCGACTCATTTGGATTCCATAATCACTTGTAGCCTTTCAAATCTCTGCCACTCAGGTGCCGCCGACAGGACTCCCCTAGAAGGGTGTTGCATACATGGCCTCACAAGCTGTTTCAAATAGCAATCCCTTTGTCGGAGGGTCTTGGAAGTGTGCTTGAAAGCACTGTCGCTCTAACCGCGCCAAACCCTGTTGCCCTTGTGTGAGCCGTGCCTTGGCGGCATGAGTCATTGTGACGATTAGCCCTGTGAAGACCGCCACTAGATAGGTATATGACTGCACGATCTCAACCGTCTCTCCTCGGTAAGTGGAGCTGTGTCAATGAAGTACTGTCCTTGAGGTGTTGGAGAGAGAGAGAGAGAGAGAGAGAGAGAGTATTAACGTCCACGGGAGACCAGAGGTCTCTGGGACAATAGAGAAAACCATGCAGTACATCAGCTTAGGGAGGGCACATGGCAGCTCCCAAGGAGTGCAGAAGCAACTCCATTTATCTAGAGTACCTAGACTATGTTCTAAGACCATATATATCATCGGCCATACATCATTTAAGACTGAGAGTCTTTTGGTTTGGATTTAAACTCCTTGATAAGTGCTGTTCCACCACGGTAAACTGCCCACTTTCCATCTTTCCTGGCAGCTCTAGCCTTAGCTAATTCCGCTGCTTTATCTTTCAGCTGGGCTCTTGTGAGCTCCCCGGCTATCCATAATTTAGTTCCTTTCAACTTGTAAGACTGTCTAAGGACTTTAAGCCGTATATCTCGCGAATTAAATGAAATTACAGCATGCCCTTTCTGATAACCAATATTGACTACTCTAGCTTCACCTTCTTCATTAGGATTGTCTGGCTTATCATCTTCATCTGCCGTCTAATCAATGTTAGGCAAAGCTGCTTGAACCTGTGCTAAAGTATCATCAAAGGAATTCTCCGCCTTGTACCATCCGTCTGGAAGCCCCCCAATTCTAACTTTTAGTGCATTGTACCATCTGGCTTCATGTTCTTTGATCTCTTCTTGAATATCAGTTTTATTCACCTTTGCTTCAACCTCTACAGTGACCTCTCGCTTGGCTGTTTGTACTTCATTTTGAACCAAATCTTGAGAGAGAGAGAGAGAGAGAGAGAGAGAGAGAGAGAGAGAGAGAGAGAGATGATATGATTGTATTAAAGTCCTTTTGAGACCCTTAGGATCTATGGGACTGGTGACCACTATTAAATTAAATAGTAGTCCATCACAACTATTGAAATAAAAGTCTTCCAAATCTTTCTACATTGTGAGTATTTGCTGGACTATTTTTTGTGCTAGTTCGAGAATTTTGCTGCGATGTTCCAAGATTTCTTTGAAGTAGGTTCCAAACTTGTGGGCTGGCTATTCCAATAGATTCTTCAGGTTACAACTATTGTTGCCATGGTTCTCTCTTATGTGTGTGTATGCTCGACATTTTGGGAGTATGTGGCATGTGCTTCTCGTCTTCTACCTCCCTTGTAGGGCAGATTTTGCATATCCTCTCCTCCCTTGGGATCTTGGGTTGTATCCATCTACCCTTCTCCACTTCTAGATCATGTGAGCTGGTCCTTATTTTGCATATTAAATTCCTTTTGAATATTGAGATGTCCTCCCCAAAATATTTCTGCATTGCATAGCTGTCCATCAGGTTGATTTCCCGTTTGTAGAACTGCATTTTTGTATTTGGATTGTGCCATATTTTCTGTATCATTTTCAGTGTCACTAAGTCATGTATTAACGTCTGCGATAGGCCTTACAGGCCTATGGGACAAAGTACAAAGTACACCAAAAAAGGGAAAAAACTCATACAAGCCTCAATGGGCTGGAGCAAAGGGCGTGCTAGGACCCTTGTTAAGTACTGTGCTGATCTAAAGAGCTCAATAGCTCGAACTAAAAAAATAAATAAAAAAAATCAAGTATCAAATACAAAGCAAATACAGCTGAACTCAGGCAGGCTGAGAGATGGGACTCAGAAACTAAAGCTGGGTGCTATGGTGGCTCATCTGTGAGCGGTGAAAATATATTGTATTTGTGTCTGTCGGGCTGTCTCGCGTTGTGGTGGGGAGGGGGGCGTGGTCTTCTTGATCTCTAAACCCGTTGGGCTATATTCAGAGTGACCCCTCGTCTTGGGTGGCCTCCCTTGAGGAAAGCTGTGATAGTCCGGACCTCAACAGAGTGTGCTCTACTTGCTCTTCGTGTCGCGGGTGGTCTTTGTGTCTCTCCCGCGGCAGTCCCGTGTCGGCTCTCGCGGCTGATCCAAACTGCCCGCATATCAGCTAGCTCCTCCTCCTCCACCCCGTTGTGCCTTGGAGCTGACTGAAATGGATAAACATTTGTGATGCATCGCTTTGCACGGTCAGCCGCCGGAGAGAGAGAGAGAGAGAGAGAGAGAGAGAGAGAGAGAGAGAGAATAATATGTTGTCATCCACAGGTCATTGTTGATGCATCAGTGGCACCTCTTAACCAGCTTACCCCCACCGGAACATGTATTTTGGCCAAAGGAGAGCTGAAGAAGACACCTGAAGGGACCAAGCAAAAGGTGGAATTTAAAGTTGAGAAGATTTTGGAGATAGGACCAAACGACTCTTCAGCATATCCCATTGCTAAGACGAAGCTTTCTTTAGAATATCTGAGGAACTACTTGCATCTGCGAGCTCGTACAAACACTGTAAGTAAACCCACTTCGTTGGTAACTTGGTCGTCTCTGAAAAATGCAGGGCACTGGGGCGGCTTTTGTCTATTTGGCACCGCCAAATTAGCTCCTAAATTACCTTTATGGATAAATGTCTGCAGATTGCAGCAGTTGCTCGCATTCGTAATGCACTTGCCTTTGCTACACATACTTTCTTCCATCAAAACGGGTTTTTATACGTTCACACACCTATCATCACAACCAGTGATTGTGAAGGTGCTGGGGAGATGTTCCAGGTTACTACCCTTTTCAGTGAGGCAGAGAGGAGGGAAAAAGAGGCTAAAGTTAATCCACCCCCGTCAGAAGCTGAATTGGAGGAAGCGAAGAATGCTGTCTCTTTGAAAGGTGAGACTGTGAAAGAATTGAAGAAGCAGGGCAGCAAGGAAGCCATTGAAGCCAGCATCAAAGAGCTCAAAGAGGCGAAGGATCTGCTTGTACGTTTGGAAGAGCGAGCCAAGTCAAAACCAGGCATTCCACAGAAGGATGGAGCAGTTGATTATTCTGCTGACTTTTTTGCAAGACAAGCTTTTTTGACAGTATCTGGGCAGCTTCAGGTGGAGACATATGCCTGTGCTCTTAGTAGTGTGTATACATTCGGCCCTACTTTTAGAGCTGAAAACTCTCATACTACTCGTCACCTAGCAGAGTTCTGGATGATTGAGCCGGAGATTGCTTTTGCTGATCTTGAGGTAATATGTGTTGAGCTGATTCAAATCTTTTATAACAGTGGTATTTTTCTACTTGCATACTTTTTTACCAAGCTCAGAGCTGTCAAAATATATTCTGATGGATTTTATGAATGTAGAGCACTGTTTTGGAGTACTGCATTCTATACAGACAGAAATGACTGGAAAAGTCTTTAGATTTGACTAGTGAGGCAACTGCCACAGCTAGAGGCTGGACTGGCAGGACTGCAGAGCAAGTCTATGAACTCGTGTGTACTTATAAAGTGAGAAGATGGTTGCTTGTAACCTTGAAAATACAATGAGCTAAAATAACATTAAATGACGTTCTAAAAAGATCCCAAGCATACTGGACATGCAGTGACTGATTAAAAAACCCATCGAAAATCCTCCCAAGGTAGTTAAATCTGCCCCACAAAAAGAATCGTTCTTAAAATTTGCAGCGAAATGGTTAAATTGGATTTTATGTTGGGAGAGTCTGCTGCTCTGTAAAAGCAGTGGTAAGTCCGTTCTTTGATAGGCTTGGGTACTATATCAGGTGTTTTTGGTTGCCTAGGCGCCTGGTCCCTGAGAGATCATTTTTGACTGCAGGTCCTGTCCTGTCAGAAGGAGTGTGAGGGCAGATGCCTTTTATAGGCCAGACCTAGCTGGTCGGCCAGCTGGTCGGTGGGCCTGCCAGCTGGTCGGCCAGCTGGTCGGTGGACCTGCCAGCTGGTCGGCCAACTGGTCGGCCAGACCAGCTGGTCTTTCTGGCCACTTGTTTGGCTGAGATGGCTGGCCTTTTGGCTGGCCTGTGAGCTGTTAGATTGCCCCATAAATTGGGGATTGTTTAGTTGCTGAATACCCCCTCTCAATTGCCAATTTGTAGGGGCAGACATTGTGTGCTTGGAGCTTTGTGTAAGGATGTCGATGGTGGTGCTGGCTATCCCTGTGAAATGCCCAAGAGAAGATCACAAGAGGAGTGCCCTTGCAAGGGAATTGTTCACTTCCTCAAGTGTCGGAGTTACACGTATGATACCAGATAGAAATAAGAACACTGTGAAGCTTGAGAGAATAAGCCACCCCCTCTTAACGCCGAAAGGTGGAGGGAAAAACAAAGGTAAAGAACAAATATGTCGAAGCAGCACTGATAATCCAAAGATGGTAGGATTTCACCAAAGGAAGAGGTCGTAGTTGAACAGTGATCCAGTGTGTGTCCGATCTTGAACCTCGGGAGAGAGGAGTCTATCCCCGCCTCCATGAATGTAGAAGAATTTGAAACAACAGTCATCAAGACACATCTGAACAGAAAGGGTCCCACGTAGGGAGAACATCATAGCACCAAACCTTGCAATGTGAAGCATCACATGTGCCACTCTGATTCAAAGTTAGAGAGGTCAATGGAATGTACAAAAAGCGGATAGACCTATTTTTCCATTTACATCCTTTCAAAATGGGTGTAGACTGCAGTACTTGCACATCTGTATCCACATCACATATGTAAAGACGCAAAGTGATAACAACATATGTTACACAAACAAATAACAGGTTGAAAAAAGATCAAGAGAACTTACCATTATTAGTACCTAGATTTTTTGGTGGCCTACCACCCTTCTTTAGTTCCATACTTGAATCCTTATCCTTTTTAGTCATCTTCTCAAGTGTTTTTTGAACCTCAATGACTGCATCATCCTCGTGGACTGAATTTGAGCTTGATGAACCCATCTCTCCCTTTTTATGTTGTGTGTACAGCTCTAGGGAGGGATGGAGTTCTGAAAGGGAGGGAGGGATGGAGTTCTCTCCCTTAGTGCGCAGCGGAATGAAGAGGAAACTGATATGTTCATAGGAGTGATGCTTCCCGTACCTATGGCCTCCTTGAAGAAGCAGGATCTTTAGATCATCAGAGATTTGGGGTCTTTAGATCACCATGGCTCTGATACCATATAGAGAAACGATAGGGTTTGCAGTGGAGCGATCAGAAAATAGACAATACTCAGACACAACTGAAGAACGGAACTCAGAAAACATAGTGCCTGTCGGTAATATGAAAAACTGAATACAAGAACCTCAAGGGCATCACTAGAACCACTAGAAGATGGCCTACAAACCCCCCTCCATGGGATGGGCTGAAGTACTCTGGAAACGTCTCAGAATACCTGGTAGTTTCTGGTCATGGTGACACATGTTCATCCAAAAGGATATAGCCACCTATGAATGTACAAGGAATGTCAGATCATGTAACAAAGGGAACCAAGTGTAAAGCCTGTCGGAAGACTTCGAACTTGGGACGAGGAAGTGCCTTTGTAAACATATCTGCGATGTTGTCCTCTGTGGGAAGATAGGACAACTCTATGTCTCCTGCTGACAACCGCTCGCGAACATAATGATAGTGAACTTCAATATGCTTGGTACGCGCTGTGAGTAGAGAGTGAGTGAGAGAGAGCAAGAGAGAGTGAGAGTTGGAAGCTTGGAAGCTGAAAGCTTAGTTGCAATAGAAGAGTGTGTAAGTACAATACAATGAAAAGAAAGATAAGGTTTTGTCCTAGTGACAAAACCTTAGTAGTCACTAACCATAGTTAGTGAACTAACTGCGGTTAGGGGGAAAAACCTCTAAAAGAGGGAAAAGTGCCCCTAACTAGCTTATTATATTACATTGGTCACTGCTGAATTGTATCTATAATTCTAACACCCCCCTGCAGTGCCAATGTTATGTACAAGGCTGATCAATCACCAAACGGATATAAGGTAGTGCTTTGGTGAAAATATCTGCAACGTTGTCATGTGTGGACACAAAGATCATACTGATCTCTCCTGCATGCAACTTCTCTCTGACGTAGTGATAGTGAACCTCGATGTGTTTCGTGCGAGCGAAACACTGGATTCTTTGCCAATGCAATGGCACTCTGACTATCAGTGAGAATTGGAGAGGGACCCTCCAAAGACAGATGAAGATCAGCAAATAGACGTCGCAGCCAGACACATTCAACTGTTGCTGTGAAAGCTGCCCTGTACTCAGCTTCACATGATGAGGTAGCCACTGTAGATTGTTTCTTGCTCAGCCATGAAATGCAAGATTTACCCAAAAAGAAACAATTGCCACTAGTGGACTGCCTAGTGTCATAATCACCAGCCCAATCTGAATCACTGTAGGCATGCATCTACAAGTCACCCCCCCTGGGAAATAGTAAGCCAAAAGACTTTGTGCCCTGCAAATAACGGAAGATGCGCTTAACTGCCTGCCAATGCATAGTTTTTGGGCTGTGCATGTACCTGCTCACCTGAGATACTGCAAACTGAATATCAGGTCTAGTGTTGCAGAGATATATGAGGCATCCAACAGCCTGACTGTAAAGTGTGGCATCAACTGATTCTCCTGCATCATGCATTGTGAGTTTCAGTCCAGGCTCCATAGGAGTGGCTATGGGCTTACACTCTTGCATGTTAAATCTGTCCAAGAGTTTCTGAACATACTTGGACTGAGACATAAGAGTGCCACGTCTCTCATGAGAGAATTGGATCCCTAAATAAAAGTGAAGCAGCCCCAAATCTGACATGTCAAAGTTGGTCTGCAAATCAGCTTTGAAATCTGCAATTTTTTCTTCATTGGACCCTGTGAGCAGTAAGTCATCGACATAAAGAAGGATGACTAATATTTCCCCCCCATCCATCTGGATGTAGAGGGTGCTCTCAGTAGGACTATTGTGCAGCCCCTTGTTGGTCAAAAAGGCATGTATCTTGGCATACCATGCACGAGGGGCCTGTTTCAGCCCATATAAAGCTTTGTTGAGGTTGCATACTTGAAGTGCATTTGCTGTAATTTCAAAGCCCGGAGGTTGTTTGACATACACCTCTTCCAGCAAGTCCCCATTTAAGAAGGCTGTTTTTATGTCCAACTGATGAACATTCCACTCAAAATGTGCAGCTATTGCAATTACTGATCGGATGGTGGTCATCCGGGATGTAGGAGCGAATGTCTCCTTATAATCTATGCCCTTTTTCTGAGCATAGCCTTTAGCAACCAGCCTGGCCTTATATCTGTCAATGGAGCCATTTGGCTTCTGTTTGACTTTGAATACCCATCGTGTGCCAATGGCATGTTTACCCTGTGGCAAGTCCACAACATCCCAAGTCTGATTTTTTGCAATGGACTGCAACTCATCGTGCATGGCATTCATCCAATGCACATTATCCTTTGCCTCTTCAAATGTGGCAGGCTCCTCCTCATCAAGGAGAGTAGCTGCATATGCTGATTCCACTGAATTAGCACCTTCCATGTCCCTTGCTGCACTGCGAGTCCTGCCAGGTAACGGAGCATCAAGTTTACTCTCCCTGAGAGTCTGTAACAGCCAGTTTGGAACTGTTTTTGCTGCATGTATGTCTGCAATTTCTTGCTGCACCACCTGTTCCACTGCCTGTGGAGGGGGCAAGACATCCTGTGGCGGAACTGCAGCATCTGGAGGTTGCTGTAAATTCTGATTTGGATCAGAAAAATCAGCAGGGGAACCCAAAGCAATGGGTAGCAACCCCTCAAAGACATCCTCTGAAGACGAAGGCATTTGAAATTCAGCCTGAGTGTGAGCTGAATTTTCAGAAAATATCACATTTCTACTTACTATGATTTTGCGTGTAGCAGGATTGTAGAGACGGTACCCCTCGCTTTCTGCACTGTATCCAATAAATATGCATTTGATGGCTTTATCTGACAATTTGTGCCTAAATTCAACTAGCACATGTGCATAAGCAAGGCATCCAAAGACTCGGAAGTGATCCACTGAAGGCTTCCTGTCATTCCAGACCTCAAAAGGAGTTTTTGTTTTTAAAGCCTTAGTGGGAGCCCTGTTCAAAATGTAATTGGCACACATCAAACCCTCTAGCCAGAATTTATGAGGCATGTGTTTGCTTTTCAGCATACATCTGTCCATCTCCATGAGGGTTCTATTTTTCCTCTCAGCTTTGCCATTTTGCTGAGGGGTCAGCCTGACTGTGAGCTGATGCACAATATCCTTGCCCTTGAGAAAAGCATCAAATTTTGCAGATAGGTATTCCCCACCTCTATCCGTGCGCAATGTCTGTATCTTGAGTCTGGTTTCATTTTCAACCATGGCTGAAAAGTGTTTAAACATCGTGAACACTTCAGATTTCTTTTTCAGCCCATAAACCCAAGTAAAATTGGAGTAGTCATCAATAAATGTAACGAAGTAGAGATGACCACCCAATGACGGAGTCCTCATGGGACCACAGGCATCACTGTGTATAAGCTGCAATTTGCGGACAGCTTTAACTGAACCATCCTTCTTGAAGGGGAATCTATGCATCTTACTTAAAATGCACCCTTCACAGGCATGTGGAGGAGGTATCTCAAGAGGTGGCAATGCATCAACCATTGAAAACTTCTGAAGTGTCATCAAGTAGTTGTAATGCATGTGGCCATATGTGGCATGCCATAATTCTGCATTTTTCATGGCAGCTGTAGGGGTAGAAACTGGAAGAGCATGGGCTGCTCTTTTCTCAAAAATATCAAGCTGAAAAAGCCCACGCAGCAGAGTACCAGATAACCTTAAGGCATAGTCGGCTTCCCTGTCTCGGACATCACATTTGTCATCCTCAAAGATGACCTAAAATCCTCCTCTGTTAAGAGTGGACACTGAAAGGAGATTTTTGATGTGATGACGTGGCTTTTTGCAGTAGTGACAAAAACCCTTCTTTTTGGGCTTACTTGCATCATTTTTAGCCTTTTGTGAAGGCTGTCCTGACCCACTGGAAGGCTGATTTACTGATGTCTTTGCCTGTCCCTTTGTTTTTGATTTAAATTTTGAGAGCATGGCTTGTTCACCTGCACGTGAAGCCAAATTTTTCCTGGTCTGCTCTTCCTGAAGCAGAAGTCCTATCAACTCATGAAAAGTGAGGGGATTTGCACCCCTCGATGATAAGTTCAGCGAAGTGTGAAAGCTGAGATAAGACTCAGGAAGAGAATTCAGAGTGTTGTAATTATCTTTGAATCAGGAATAATTTCATCTATGTTTAACAATTGCTCTCTGAGATCCTGTAGCTTTGTGAGGTGAACTGACATGGAGTCACCCTCCTCCATATGTGTATTGCTCAACTCTCTTTTCAAGAAAGATACCCTTGCATCATTCCGAGCTGCATACATGCTTTCCAAGATATCCCACGCTGCCCTGGAGGTCTTACACGACCGGATATGCGGAATGATAGATCTTTTCACTGAAAGAGAGATGCATGACAAAGCTAAGGCATCCCGTGAATCCCATCTCTTCTGCTCTGGAGTAGTGACTGTAGCTGCACCAACAACTTGTCCTGCAGCTGCACCCTGTGCACGACCTCTTCCACCTCCTTGCTGAGGAGGGGTAGCAGGTGCAATATCTGCTGGTCGGATCTCATCCCCATTGACATAATCCCATAAATGACAGCGCAGGTACGGAAATGACAGCGCAGGTACGGGAGCAATCTGTACGGCGAATCTGTACGGGAGTTGCGACGCAGGTACGGCGATCTGTACGAAAACTGTATGGGAGTTGTGGCGCAGGTACGACGATCTGTACGGGAGTTGTACGGCGACTGCACGCGAGTTGTACGGAGGTAGTACGGAGGTTGTACGGCGACTGCACGCGAGTTGTACAAAGGTAGTACGGAGGCTGTACGGATGCAGTACGTCGGGATTCCGTACAGTCGTACGGACTGTACGGACGAGTTGAAGCAGGCTGAAGCTTGAGGCAAAGGGCTGGAACTGAAGGGAGCAGGGAGCCCGAAGCTCTTGAACGTGCTCTGATACCAAATGTGAGTAGAGAGTGAGTGAGAGAGAGCAAGAGAGAGTGAGAGCTGGAAGCTTGGAAGCTGAAAGCTTAGTTGCAATAGAAGAGTGTGTAAGTACAATACAATGAAAAGAAAGATAAGGATTTGTCCTAGTGACAAAACCTTAGTAGTCACTAACCATAGTTAGTGAACTAACTGCGGTTAGGGGGAAAAACCTCTAAAAGAGGGAAAAGTGCCCCTAACTAGCTTATTATATTACATTGGTCACTGCTGAATTATATCTATAATTCTAACACGCGCATGAAACACTGGGTTACGCGCAATGGCCAAAGCACTCTGATTGTCAGTGTAGACAATAGTGGAGTATGTCTGGCAAATACCAAGACCTGTAAGTAACTATCGAAGCCAAACACACTCTACTGTAGCGGTGAAAGCTGCCTTGTACTCAGCCTCACAGCTAGACGTGGCAACTGTCGGTTGCTTCTTGCTGAGCCAAGAAATACATGAATTGCCAAGCAAAAAACAATTGCCAGCATGTGACACTCTGGTGTCGGAACATCCTGCCCAGTCACTATCCGTGTAAGCATGCATGGTAAGTGAACCCTGATCACCGTAGAAGAGGGCTAAATCCTGAGTGCCTCTGAGATATCTGAAGACTCTCTTCACTGCCTGCCAATGCTATGAACTGGGCATGTGCATGAATCTGCTGAGCTGAGATACTGCATACTGCAAGTCAGGTCTGGTATGACATAAATAAATAAGGCATCCAACAGCCTGCTGATAAAGAGTGATATCACATGGTGGGCTCCCATCATGAGCTGAGAATTTGAAGCCAGGGTCCACTAGAGTAGAGATTGGCTTGCAATCCTCAAACTGAAAACGATCAAGGAGCTGTCCAATATACTTGGACTGAGACATCATGATACCCCCCTCAACATGAGCACCATGTCTGACATGTCAAAAATCTGCTGCAAATCAGCCTTGAAGGCTGCAATTTGCTGAGTATCTGGGCCCGTGATAAGCATATCATCCACATATAAAATCAGCACTAAAAAATTAGATCCACTTCCACGGAAATAAAGAGTGGGTTCTGTGGGACTATTGTGAAAACCAAGGGATAGTAAGTGTGCATGAATTTTGGCATACCATGCCCTGGGTGCCTGCTTCAAACCATAAAGGGCTTTTCTAAGCTGGCATACCTTATTTTCAGAATTAATAACCTCAAAGCCAGGAGGTTGTGTGACATGAACTTCCTCCTGCAGATCTCCATGAAGAAAAGCGGTCTTGATGTCAAGTTGGTGCACTTGCCAATGATGATGGGCTGCAATGGCAATGACACATCGAATGGTAGTAATCCTAGATGTGAGAGCAAATGTCTCCTCAAAGTCAATGCCTTGTTGTTGGGCATACCCTTTTGCAACAAGACGGGCTTTGTATCGATCTATGCTACCATCAGATTTCCTTTTTAATTTGTAGACCCACCGTGTTCCAATGGCATGCTTGCCAAGTGGGAGATCTACTAATTCCCATATGTCATTTTTGGCAATAGATTGTAACTCAGCTTTCATTGCATCCATCCACTCTTTGCTGTCAAAAGCATCTTTATGGCACAAAGGCTCTTAATTGCAAGCTGTAGCAAGGAGTGCAAACTCAAGAAAGTGACCATGCTGTCTATTCCCTGATCTTGTCCGGGCAGCAAAAGGCTGATCTTGTTTGCTGTCCCTCAATGTATCCAGAAGCCATCTGGGAACTTGCCTTTGCTGTCTATTGACAGCTCTTTCTTCAATGACTGCATCATGAGTAATGGGATCATTCTGTGCCGGAAGAGTAACCTGCAAATCAGCATGAGGTTGTGGCTGATTATTGCTTAGTGGAGGGCCTGCAGGAGGCTCATGTTGCTGCTCAAAATCCTTTTCTGTTGATGGCAGAGGTAACCAAGATTCAAAGGCATCAAACATGTCAATATCTGGCTTTGCTTTGCAGTCCACAAGAGGAGAAGCTGAATGTTTAGCAAAGATCACATCTCTACTGACAATAATCTTCCCAGTATTTGGTTGATATAACCGATACCCTCTGCTCTCTTGGCTGTAACCAATGAATATGCATTTGATTGCCTTGTCATCAAGCTTATGTCTTAGCTGAGATGGTACATGAACATATGCAAGAGACCCAAAAACTTTCATGTGTGAAAGTCAAGGCTTCCTGCCTTTCCATGGTTCATAAGGTGTGATAGTCTTTAATGCCCGTGTAGGTGATCTATCAGCACATAGTTGGCACACATTACTGCATCAAGCCAAAATTTATTGGGCAAAGACTTTGCCTTAAGCATGCATCTGGCCATCTCCATTGTGGACCTGTTTTTTCTTTCAAAAACAAGATTTTGTTGAGGAGTGTAAGGAGTAGTGCATGAGTGAATAATGCCCCATGAGGATAGAAATGCATCAAACTCCTTTGACATATATTCACCCCCCCATCTGTGTTGAGGGTGACAAGCTTGCATCCTGATTCATTCTCAACCATATTCAGCCATCTCTGAAAGCATAAGAAAACTTCAGATTTGGCCTTTAAAGGATATACCCTGCAATACCTTGTGAAATCATCAATGAGAGTCATGAAATACTTGTATCCTCCAATGGCATTTGTCCTCATTGGGCCACAGACATCACTGTGTACTAGCTGCAATTTCCTTTGTGAGAGTTTTGGACAATTCTTTTGAAAAGGAAATCGATGCATCTTACCCAAAAGACAACCCTCACACACATGTTTGGAAACTGTGTGAGTCTGAGGTACATCATTTGCCATCTGCTGTGAATGTAGCTTTGCAAGAGCTCTATAATTGAGATGGCCCATTCTCTCATGCCAAAGATGAGTTTCAGCAAGCTGTGAATCTGAAATAGCCAATGCTTCAATAGAAAGTGCAGCTGAATGATGATCAAGGTGATAAAGCCCTTTTTGCAAAGTGCCAGTGAGAACTATGGCATTGTCATCACGAAGATCATATACTAGGCATCTATAGCCATCAAAAATTACTCTGAAACCTGAAGTAGCAATTGTTGAAATTGAAATCAAGTTGACTTCAATGCCAGGCACAAAAAGAACATTTGTCAGAGTGACAGGATGGCTGGAAATGGATGTGAGCTGCACATCTCCAATTCCTTTTACAGCATATGAAGCATTATTAGCACATGTAACAGTCCCCGCTCGAGGTGCATCAGCTAGAGAATGAAACAACTGTCTGCAAGATGTGACATGCTTGGAAGCACCACTATCAAAGTACTAGGACTGAGCATCATTAGCAGTAAAGAGTGCATCAGCTTTGGAGGGATCAAATGAGCAATGGACAGCCCATGCCCAATCATCTTGAAGAGCATGTGCATGTGAAGCATCTGCTGGCTCATGGGATTGAATGGCATGTGAGGCATTAATTGTCAATCCTGCTTTCTTTTTCTCCGAAGCAATGCGCTTCCTGCATTCGGAAATGTCATGTCCAGGCTTGCGACAATAGTTGCATCTTCTCTTCTTTCCTTTATCTGCTGTATTTTTAGATGCATGGGAGGAATTGCAGCTGCTATGCGTAGAGGAATTGCAGCTGCTATGCGCAGATTTTGGCTTGCCCATAGGCTTGGAAGCCTTGCCTCTTCCTGTCTGTTGTGAAGCAAATGCATGATCATGAATAATGGCTTGTCTGTTAGCTCTACTCTGCTCTTCCTGCAAAAGCAAAGTAACTAGCTGGTCAAAAGAATAGTGGTCTGGATTACCCATGGCCACTAATCGAAGGGTTGTAGCAAACCCTTGATATGTATCTGGCAGTCCATTCAATGTGGTACTGACAAGTTGTGAATTTGGCACTACCTCATCAATGTTGGCAAGCTGTTCCATGAGGTCTTTGACCTTTGTCAAATATGCATCCATTGACTCACCTTCATTCATATTCACTTCCTGTAATTGCCTTCTCAAATATGCAACATGAGCTTCATTGCGTATCTGATAGAGAGAAGCCAATTTATCCCAAGCATCCTTTGCTGTCCTGCAAGACCGGATGTGTGGAATAATGATTCTCTTGCATGATAAAGCAATGCATGAATGTGCATTTGCATCTCTTGCATCCCATCTTGACTGTTCTTGAGTTGGAAGAGCAGCAACAGGAGTGCTAGAGGAAGAGGCATCAGGAGGAGTACCACCTGCAGAAGGACCAGCAGTAGAAACAACCACTGTAGCATTGGCTGGCCTCAGATCAGCCCCAAAAACAATATTCCACAAATGCTTTGCAACAAGAATATGTTTCATGAGATAAGACCACATCGGATAGTTGGTGCCATCCAACTTATCATCTTCACGAAGAACTCCAAATAAATCTTGATTGTTCCCAGCCATAGCAACTGTGATAACCTGTAAAAGATCTGAAAAACCAAAAGCCTCAAGGCTATCACTGCAAAAAAAAAGCTGGCTGTCCCAAATAATGACAGCAAATATATGCAAATTTCTGACCCAAATCAAGGGGCAAATGCAGATCTGACCCAAATGTGACTGTGACAGGCAATGTTCACACCCAAAGTAGCAAATTTGGCAAAAGCCCCAAATTTATTGAGGGCAAATAGGCCAAAAAGAAGGCAAATGTAGAAAAGCCCCAAATTTTGCTGAAATTTTGCAAATGTGACCCAATGTATGATAATCTGACCCAATGTCCTGCAAATGTAATTGAATGTCTTGCAATCTGACGCAATGTACTGCAATTTAAACAAGAAATTGTAGACTAAATCCCAAAACTCCAATATTCTTGCAAGAAATTGCAATCAAAGGAGGTGAAAGGAAATGAAAGCCCCAAATTTGCCAATGTCTTGCAGAAGCCCCAAAATTGCAAATGTTTGTAGATGACTGCAGTGAGACCCAAAAAGGGTTATAGCAAGTAGGAACCAAGAACCTGGTTCAAGCCAATGCCAAAACATGTACGGAACTTGTAGGTAGAGTCGCACGTGTGAAACTGTACGGAAGATGTACGGTGGTTGTACGGTACAACATACGGCGATGCATGTACGGAAGGTACAGTACAACGTACGGCGATGCATGTATGCTCCCACTGAAGGTACGGTACAACGTACCACTGAAGATACGGTGCAACGTACGGCGATCTTGAAGGTACGATTGTACGGAGCAGGTGCGACGGGCAAAAAGGTACGGTTGTACGGAGTAGGTGCGACGAGCAGAAATCGGAATCTATACGAAAGTCCGTACAATCGTACGGATTGTATGGATGAAGCGCAGACTGTTGAAATCTGTGCGTGATGCAGATCCGGAGGCAGGGGAATAGGTTCAGTAGCGTTCTGATACCACTGAAGGTACGAAAAGAAGAGAGAGAGAGAGTGCAGGTACAAGACGAGTCGATAGAGCAGTCACGTCAAATCTTAGATAAAATGAAGAAACACAAGTACAAAGTACTTGTACCTAGACCTAGGACTAAGTGTCCTAGGTGTCACATAGGACTAAGTGTCCTATGTGGCCTAGAAGGCACTAACACTTTAAGTGCCTACACTTATGCCTACAAGGCACATACCATGGCCTATAGGGCATCACTAGAACCACTTGAAGATGGCCTACAAATCCCTTGACAGGTATTCAGAGCTACCAAGACAGATAGGGATGATTTCTCTCCTACTAGGACTCCCCTAGTGGGTATCAGAACTGCCCGGTTAGAACCCTCAGCCAGCTTCGGAAGAAGGGTTACTATGGAATGTTGCACTGGTTTGGGATGCCTTTTTGAAACTGAAATTGATGCATAACAGGACGGAAGTGCCTGTGAATGGATTACTCACTTGGGTGATTTTGGGTTGATGCTCGACAGTCATTTGGATGCCTTATGAATAAATGTTAAAGAAATACCGAAAGGGGCGTTAAGTTTTAGGGCCAATCTGGTATCTGGCTTCACAACAGGGGCAATATAGCTCCTTGTGTTTATCTGTGATTATTTGTTTGGCTGCTATTATTTTATGGTTGGCTGTAATAATTCTCTAAGTGGCTGAAATTAAGTATTTGCTGGTTGTTATCTGTTCACTGATCCCGAAGGCTGGTTATAGTAAATTTAGCTTCACC
Source organism: Dipteris shenzhenensis (assembly GCF_047967505.1). NCBI lineage: Eukaryota > Viridiplantae > Streptophyta > Polypodiopsida > Gleicheniales > Dipteridaceae > Dipteris > Dipteris shenzhenensis. Next base: position 723,787 of record NC_141628.1, on the reverse strand, counting down.
TAAAGCGATTGAACTTTGCATGTACCTATCTAAAAGTAATTGCTTACTTTTTTGGAAAAGCTATGCTAAATATAACTCTGGATTAGTCCCTACTTTTGAACTGAAGAATCGCATCTTTAATGCTATGGCTCGAATCGAAATCTTCCTGCATGCAGATAAATCAAGTAAGATGAAGCATGGCTGCATGGCACTGAGATCCAAGCACAGCCAGAACACACATGCAACCACAATACTTCGCGCAGATCTTATGGCTCAATCCACGTGTAGATACTGCATGCAGTCGCTCAACCCATTGCATGTCCCAATTTTTTGTTCAACTACATATGCAAGGCCAGATGGTGAGGCCTAATTGCAGCCCACGATTGCTTGCATGATTGGAAGTGCTCATCCATGCATTTTAATATTTCTCCCAAAAACTGGTGACACACAGGCCAGCATACTAGTTAAGTCGATTTGCAGTTTCTCTCCTTCTATCAAAGTGAGAAATATCCCATTCAACTGACTCCTAGCAGGTTGCTACAGCCATGCTGTAGCTTAAGCCAACTCCTAGGATTAGCAAGTCAAATGAGGCTTTGATTTTTCACCTGATGCATAGGCTGACTATTTTGCGAAGACAGTTACGCTTTTATTCACACATACAATCCTGCTTGTCCATCGAGATCCCTATGCATTTGCCATTGCTAGAAACGTGTGTATTCTTTCTCGGGATGAATTCATCCAAGAAGATATTCACATATTCTAGTAGAGCATCAGGACCCTAAGCAGCTCAAAGCTGGCACTGAGTCGGAGGTTTAGGACCACCATAGAGAGTCAGCCAGCCCAAAGTCTAGACATGGGTCCATACCAAGCTGCTGCTCCTATGCCAGCAGATCTATGTCCAGAGGAGCACACTCCTCGGACTGCTAATAATGAGCCCCTGGCATATACTTATAAACCAAGCCCTGGCCATCTTTACCTGTGAGCCTATACCTTAGGATGCAGGCGTAAAGTAACTTTACTTTACCTTGTGTCCACTCTTTGACAAGTATAGATCACCTATGCCACGCCTTTAGCGGGCTAGCTCCATCCACATGATGTAGACCTCATCTACACTAGCTATGGTCACAACCCTAGGTTATTCCTAAACCCGAGTTAGACCACGCTCTAACCTTAGATCTAATCCTAGATCCTAGGTAGGCTTTGGTGAGCCTCTACCCTAGTTAGTCCAATCATGGACATAGCAGCCACCTAGGCAACTGCCCCCCAAGGTCACCACCATTCCTCCACGGTGCTGGCAAAAACCATGCTTAAGATAACCTTCGAGACCTCCTATGCAATGTGCATGTGGACAATCCTAGATATAGTGCGTCTGTGACTCCTCTTTGACACCACATCTTGAAATGTGTCCATAATCCAATGACCCCCTTGGCAGGGACATTATTGAGTTTAGTCACTAGCATTCTAGCCTGCAACATAGTCATGTCGATAGTCGACTATATATCAATCTCAGCATCATCGTCATCATCATCATCATCATAATCATCATCATTCTCATCATCAGCAGCATGACATCAGGATGGATGAGGCAGTGGAGGCATGAGGTCAGCAATAGAGCACTGTCGGTCCCTCAAGGATGCAGTCCTGGTACGTCTCCCGGTCGTAGCTCTGCGTCTAACCAGGGCCACTGTGACCCCCGTTGGTCGGGCTCCGATACCAAACAAGGAGGGGATGTCCCCAAGTATGATTTGTGTGTCAACCCTCTGTCTGAGCTGTCGGGCCACAGGTTCCAGGCCATGGTCATGTCGAGGTCTCGTCTCGTGGGGGTCTGTGATTTGGCTGAAAGAATTCCGTGATAGAGCTCTGAGAGGTATCAGTCGAGGAAGAAGTCAGCTCCCGTCTCCGTGCTCGGAGTATTATCTCGCGGCGTCTAAGCACCTCATGAATGAAACCAGCCAAACATCGTTGGTCTGGGTAGGAGAGGAGACAGGCCAAAACCCCATAACTATCTGTGAAGAGGCAGTAGAAACGCCCTTGGATCTCATAGTAAATAGGACACCTGAAGATGAAATGCGAAGCCTCGACTATAGTATCTTCGACTCCTCAATTGACAAAGGCCTTACAAAGGCCGAGAGACTCGAAATCAAGGCAGCAACTATCTACGCACTAAAGCAACTTAGCACAAGAGGCGACCCCTACAGCCAAAGTCGTGCATCAACACAACTACTCGGTAGTTCTAACGCAAAGCAACGAAGCAAACGACTCCACTGGCAGTCACTACACAAGAATCGATAGCTACTATAGCCACAACCAAAGCTTCATCCATAGCTGAAGCTACAACGAACCTCCAGGAGATGGCTTAGTGACTCGGCTTAGTCCGTCAGCCTCGACCTCCATCTATAGTGGCTCTCCAAACAACGACCAACCTACAACGGCTTCAACAACAAAGGCCAAAGGCCAAAGGCCTCAACGACTTCATCAACCATCTTCATTGACCGGCAAAGCAACGAAGGCTCACGGCAAGGCAGCCACGCTCTAGCAACAAACACAGACAAAGCAGTGCTCATCATCTGCTCCTCCATAGTCCATCGGTGCCAACGTCCTTACGAGCATATAAGCAACATCGAAACGAACGTCAAGCGAAGCGCCTCTACGACCCAACCAACGAACGACCACAAGTGAGCACCACCCAACGTGCCCAACTAGCAAATCCCAGCCAACAAGCACGCGGGACGGCTACCTGACACACAATGTCTTCAACGACCTCACTAAAAGCTAGTCACAACATCAACGACGTTTGCCAACTAGAAGCACGTACGTCCTGCGTCTTCAACCATGCCGAAGTGTCCCTCGTATGCCTAGGTCCACAAATGGCTCACCAGCAAGGGCTCAAGGTGGATACGGTTGGACCCCGATGGGAAAATCATGGACGACGGAATTTTGTCAGTGCAGTCGAAATCTTCTATCTGATCCCCTCACCCTTGGTATAGACACATGGTAATCTTATAATCATACCGAGGCTTGGTTTGTTAGAAATGACCCAACAGAGGGTACGCACAACGGAAGACTTTTAGTAATGCCGAGGAGCTCACACAGTGTGGTGTGGGTGTGGAATCACAAACTTCTTTACTTAATGTGCATAAAATAGGTGTGCAGACTCATCAATAGACAATGAACCAGCTAGATAGAGAAACCACCAAAATATATATTTCCGTCCAAAACTATGGACACAATACAAAAGAGATAGATCCAGAGTCCCACCAATGGTGTGGTCCTCTGATCTTACCACAAGGTCCTTCTCCTATCTGCTGGATATCTCTAGACTCGAGCCCGCGTGCTCCACCTCGAGCGTAAGTAGACTTTCCGTCCAAAGATCTCAGCACCTTGCTGCCCTAGTAGACAGCCTAGGCTCAGCCCCAAGTGAGCTGAGTTTGCAGCAACTCTGGCCCTGCTTTGCCTCCTGGATGTAGGCCCAAAGATCAGGCTTCTGCTGCTCCTGCTGCTCCTCTGTTTGCTGACTTGCTGGATGCTGAAATGAGGCCAAGAGCCTCTCCTTATATAGGCCCTAAGGCCTGCTGAGAAAACCGACCAGGCAGCCTCATACTGGCCGACCAGTCTGCTGCTGGTCCAGCCCTTTAAGGGCTCACAAAACTAGGCCTTTATGGCCCACACTTTTAGGGCTTTTGGCCCTCCAATCTAGGCAAGGGCCCAGCCCCTAGGTCAGCCCTATATAAGGCCTGGTTGGCTGCCTCAAAGCAGCCCAACCAGCCTCTCTTCTGGCCGACCCATGTGGTGGTCTGTCCCGCCTCTGCTGCGCCACTCTGATCTGCCCACTTGCAGGCCTGCTCCATCACTTGGATGCCCCGCCATCTGCACTGTAGTTTGCGCCATCTGTTGCAGCCTTCTTCTCTTGTGAGGTGCTGCCCATGTGGCAGCCCCCTCTCTCTCTCTTCTTTGGGCATCTTCTGCCCTAGGTCTCCCTCCCCCACGCTCTCCTCATTTGGGGGCTTACAGATGGGGAGGTGACCTTTCCAACATGGCTAGCCAGCTAACACATGGCAAACTATCCGCCACGTCAGCAGGAAGGCGAAGCGTCACATCACCCTATCTTGACACGTGTCTCGTGTCACATAATTAGTGGCCAACATCAACCACATCACCTTATCCTCCAGTCTGGCACACTTATCTCTTCATAGGCACACTCTCCTCTCTGCATGTGCCACCTCAGCGCAGTGCTCCACAGGCATACCTCTCCACGGGCGCAACTTTTCATGTGAACACAATTGCTACATCATCATTTCTCCTTTTTGCTAGCCAAGGTGATCCGCAATCGGATGCAGGGATGCTTGCAGCCGCTAGGGTGATTCACAATCAGTTACAGGGTTGCTTCTGCCCAATACTGATTCAGAAGATGCTTCTCACTGAGCATTGCCCTCGCACTATCTACTACATTGTTATTCTTCCTTTCAGCTATTGCATTATGCTGAGGAGTATCTGCATAAGTGAATACTTCTGTAAAATTTCATAAAAGTTGAAGACATGTATTCACCTCCTTTGTCTGATCTCATGACTTTGATCTTTCTGCTTGTTTGATTCTCTACCATCGCTTTGAATTCTTGAAATCTGAAAATTAATTCAGATTTCACCTTCAAAAAGTAGACCCAACTCTATATGCAGTAGTCGTCAATGAAAGTTAAGTAGTAAAGTGAACCATTAATGCTGTGGGTATGTGTATAACCCCATACATCTGTATGTATCAAATCAAGAATATCTCTTGCTCGAGAGGTGCTTCTCCTAAAATTAATTCTCTTTTGTTTACAAAAGCAACATGCTTCGCATACTTTTTCACGATACTCAAGTTTAGGAATGCCAAATGCCACATTCTAGTTTCTTAAGTGCATCAAATTTTTGAGATTGACATGACCATATCTCTTATGCCATACTGAGGAAAAAGGCATTCGTGAATCGTTGATGCTGAGCTAACATGGCATGCAAGTTTAGTACCAAAGCTAGAATTTTGAATAAGCGTCCTGCTGCTTTTCCCACTAGTTGATATCCTTTGGATTTATCCCTGATTGTGTATTGATCCCCATCGAAGATGACTCAATAGTTGTGTTTTGTCATTTGCCCAACTGACAAAAGGTTCTTGCTGAGCTTTGGAACATAGAGTACATCTTTCATCGCTCCTTTCGTACCAATGAAATTGAAACCAACCTTCGGGAATACAAAGGGCGGTGAACAATTCATATAACCAACAAATATCATAATTTCAGCCATTTAGACAAGTATTACAGCCAACCAGAAAATAATAGCAGCCAAACAAATAATCACGGAATAAACACAAGGAGCTAGATTGCCCCTGTCGACACCAAAATGGCCCTAAAACTTAGCGCCCCTTTTAGTATTTCTTTATCTTTATTCGGAAGGCAACCATATTACAACAAAAGCACCCTTTTGCAACTGTCCAAAACCAGTCAACTGAATATTCACTTCACAGGCACTTCCGTCCTGCTATGCAATCAATGCATGACTTAGATAGGCATCCTAGTCCAGTGCAAAATTCCTTGGCAACCCTTATCAAGTATCTGTCTGTTCAATTTTAACCTGGCAGCTCCAAAGGAGTCCTAGCATGATAGAAACCAAAGAAGTCTGTCCTGGCAGCTCTAAAAGAGTCCTCGCAAGGCAGAGACTAGCAAAACCAGCTCTAAAAGAGTCCTCGCAGGGCAGAGACTAGCAAAACCAACCCTGGCTATTCCTGGCGCACTGAAAGGTTATCTGAAACAAGGCAAAAGCTTCTGAACGTTTTGAGGCCTCTGTTGGGCTTCTGGGAGGAAGGCAACTATTCGGGAGGCTCTAAAATCCCTGGAACAACTTCAGATAAGTGCGCGACTACTCTTTTGGCAACTTTCAGGCAATCCATAGTAGATGGCAAATCTTCCTGGCTGCACTAGGTAGCCCTGCATCAGCAAATAAATCTTCTTGGCTCACTGTAAACTACTTGCTTAATTGGCTTCCGACTGGATTAATTTAGGTCATGACGTCTTATCAGGCATTCACTAGACATGAGCCACGCATTGGGCATCTCTGCATATTTGGTTTGCATAGCATATGCCCATATATATACATAGTCACATGAAAACACGTTTCGTCCTGTTGAAATGCGGCGAAACGCTTTGTCATGTAACATTTCGAAACTGGCCGAAATGCTCTGCACGAAACGCTGTTTCGTGCAAATCTTCAAATATTTTTTTTCATTTTTTCAATGATTCAATGTTCATATATCTAGATTCTAGAATACATGCTTTTCAATCCTTAAAGATTGATTTATCGGAAGTTGAAACTCGAGAATCAAGATTGAAAGCTTGAAATAAATTCGAAGAATGTGTCGGTGTTTCAAATCCTTTTTGGGTGTCTTGACTTATATTCGTCTTTGTTAACTCTAAACTTGAGTATAACAAAGTTATCCAAGGTCGCATGGATACTGTGATAGTGACTATGCAGGAGATCATGAGACTCAGGAGATCCACACAAGGATATGCATTTTTCCTTAGTCAAGGTGCTATATCATGGTTGTCAAACAAGCAGACAACTGTTTCTTTGTCTTTAACAGAAGCAGAATATAGCGGATTTACAACTATATGACTCAAAAGACTATTGTAAGAACAGATTACTTTGATGAGTCAAAGCCAACAACAATATTTGTTGGCTATGGCATTAGCCAAGAATTCAATATATCACTTCAAGACAAAGCACATTGATGTCGGAGAGCACTTCAAACATTGTGACAGCAAAGATAATGCTACAGACATCTTTACCAAACCACTTGGGAAAGAGCTTTTTCAGAAACATCGATAAGCTCTTGGTTTGACACAGAGAAATGACATTCTCATTGAAGGGGTGTGGAGACCTTCTTTGATTTCCCATAATCATCATCTTGAGTCAGGCCTACTTCATGATGTGATCTTGAGGGAAGGTGTTGAGGATTCATTTCAACATCATGTTTGATATTGTGCATAGCACTAACCAAAAGAGTGCCAAAAAGGCACAAGGGTTGGAAAAGTCATTTGTTGTGTGCGCTCTAGCTATGTCCTCTCTCCTCATCTTAACTCTTCTCTCCTCTCTTCATACTTGTTTATGCTATACTACTGTTCCTGGTGTACATAACTGTTCTTTTGTTGGCTCGATCTGGTTGTCCTTTGCTCTGGTCTATGTGCCTTCACCAAGGGTGTATTGCCATACTTAACTGAGAGCAATTGTGGAGTAAAACTTTTGGAATTTTGGTCATGCTTTATCTGTGCTTGTTTGAATTAAGGCTGTCTATAGAAAGAGCTCATGCAGATCCTTGTATGGAAGTTGGTTTGAAAGAAATATTTATTTAATATTCTTTATAAGCTTATATGAGATATGTTGGCCTCAAAAGGTAGATAGTCCTTATCTGTAATGCCATTCATCTCCATGTATCATTACTAATTTTTGAAGGTAGGTGACATGTCTCTATGGGTTGGTTTGTAGCCTCTTTGTGCTTCAAGTTTTTTTTTTTTTTTTTTTTTTTGGGGTGTGGGGGGGGGGATTCACATGGTTGCATATTTTATAGATTCTTTCTTTAAACTTCTTTCTTTTAATTCACTGAGCTCTGTCATAATATATTTGCTGTGGTGGTCATATGTGGAGTTTTCATTGGTTCAGGAGCTGAAACAGTAGGGGTTTCTCTTTTGGCATGCTAGGTGGCATGTTGGACATATACTTATCAGAATAATTACGAAGTGCTTAACCTTATGAGCAAGGTTGTAAGGAATTTATTCTATGTGACACCAAATGCATTGATGATATTCTGTCAGAAGAAATTCAAGTTTATATCCTGTTTTATAGGCATGCAGAATACTTGAGTGCTTGGTTCTTGAAAATGACAGCTGCCCTTCAGTAAGCAGAGCATGTGAAAATGAGATGAAAAAGGAAATTGGTTGTTTGCAATTTCAATGTGTGCATGATTATTTCCCTCTTTACCACTTCTGGCTCCAAGCGTCAAAAGAAAAGAAAAGTTTCCCTACATCCCCTCATCTTGTTGTCTTTGAAAGAACAGAAAGGTTTGCCTGCATCCCCTTATCTTTTTATCTCCTGCAGGTGTTCTATGGAGTATGCTTCTATTTTTTGAATAGTGTGATTTGGTGGAAATGCAGGATGATATGAATTGTGCAGAGGACTATGTGAAGTTCTTGTGCAAATGGTTGCTTGAACATTGTCTAGATGACATGGAGTTCATGACAGAAAGGTTTGATAAAACAGCTCTTGCTCGCCTTCGCCTTGTAGCAACATCCCCCTTTGCACGGATTTCATATACTGAGGCCATTGAAATCCTTGAGAAGGTTTGCATTTTTTCCATGATTCCATACTTTTTCTTCACTTAAATGCCAATGTGGACTCATCACTATGTGGAAACATATGATTTTTGAATTTGAGAAGATGTGCATTTTTTAATGGTTCCGGTTCCATACTCTTTTGCACTTAACGCCAATGTGGACCCATGACTATGTTAAAACGTATTTTAGGTCTCTTTGAGTCTGCTCACATGCATTCACAACTTTTTAAAAAGCATTTATGAAGGAGTCTGAACCCAAGGCTTACCAAGAAAATGCAAGTGTAAACTACGTAGCAATTCTCACAAAGCAACAAGGAAATTCAGACAATTATGAGATGTCTTGTTCACATAGTGCTCTACAAGTTATATCCGCTGTTGGTCTGTCTAGGAGAGGTCCCCCTCCCTTGCAAGCATCTTATGCTTTAAGCTGTTGCTTCTTGTGTGGAGATATCCAATTCCATTTTATGTTCTGCTCTATGGCTTGGACACTCAGGCCTATATGTAGAAGTACTTCTTCATTTGCTTTATAGGAATAGTATATACCCCTATCTTATGCTAGAGCAGCAAATGATTCTCCTATATTTGACTTATTTTGAATGCTTTCTTCCTGAGTTAGCTGGGCTTTTAAATGCTGGTGATAACACATGTTAACGGTAAGGGTTCTAATTGTGCATGTGTGAACCACATTCATGAGGAAATAAGAGAGGTATTTTCACTGTAAATAGTTAGTCGTACACATGCGTGCGCACGCATGTATATGTCTTTCGACTTCACTCTTTTGGCAGCCTTTTACTTAGGTTGAAGGTCCACTCTTCTCTATGTCGCGAGCAGTGTTTAACACTGATTCTTGGACAACTCCTTCATGGTTTTTAATATGCTTTAACGTGGTGTTTAAGATTTTGTGATGACAATTACCACAGGGAAGCAAGACAAACCTTAGATGTTTGAGGAGTTGAGTCTTGTGCCATCACAGAAAGAACTCAGTAAAGAAGGCACTTTTGGGAGAATCTATAGACAAAGGCGGATGAACTTTCTTTCATAGTTTTTAATATGCTTTTACATAGTTTTTAACAATCACCCTAGGGCAGCAAGACAAACCACGCATGTTTGAGGAGTTGAGTTTCCTGCCATCACAGAAGGAGCTGAGGAAAGAAGGCGTTTGTCGGAGAAACAAAGACAAAGTTGAGAACGTTTTCATCACGGTATGAAGGGCAAGGCCAAGGGTCTATGACTGAAGGAAAGTCGGATACAATGAAAGCTAAGGGGTGGGGCTGCTAAAGCATGCATCCACACTCAATGTTGATGTCTGAGACTAGAATGTCAATAGAGGAATACATTGTGCTGTCTTTGTGGGGAAGTACACAAATAAGTGTCCATACGAGATGAGATCCCCATCAGTGGGCTAGATGTTGGTCAGTTGACCATCAGAGTGACAGAATCTATGTATGCTGTGAGGGAGACCAACTCCGCTGGTCTCCTGCAGATAGAACAGACGATTTCAGGTGATAATGGCTCTGGCTCTAGTGAGGGCTGGTGTTTGGGTCCCTCTTCTCCTCCGTGGCCACTGGGAGAGATTTCAGATCACTCCAGGCTTACATGTTGGAGGTAATGGCCTTCACCCTCGCATGTTCAGCATAGACCATGGAAAATACAAAGCGTTGGAGGAGGCCGCACGCTGTTCTCAGGTGTATAAGAGAGGATGCCCATCCTAGAAGTATATCTACCCTTGGGGAGACCCTACATATATTAACCTCTTCAGCCCTCCACAATTACCCCTCCCAGGGCTTTTGGGAGACTATGGAGCTTTTGGGAGACTATGGAGCTTTTGGTGGGCGGCGGGACTTGGGGACCTCGCACCCGGGTGCCATGTGGCACGTTTTGCGCTAACATGGTATCAGAGCAGGTTTTGGTGGTGGTTGTCGCGTCTGTTGACACGTGGTAGGCTACACAGTTTCTGGAGTTTGGACACCTGGGTCTGTGCGCTTGTGCAGAGGTGTCGTGATCTGCATAGGCGGGCATTAAGTGCAACTCATCTCGACGTGCCGCGATTTGTGATGATCTTGAAGTGTGGTCTGGTTGACTGCGTGGTCTTTGAGGCACTTTGGGCAACTTGGATTGGTTGACCCATGCAGTTTGTCCACGTAGTGTTGTTGTGCTTATCTTTGATTTGATCAGTGCTTGGATTTAATGCTTCGGGGTTTTTCCATTAGGGGGTGTTGGAGGTAATGGCCTTCACCCTCGCATGTGCAGCGTAAACCATGGAAAATACAAAGAATTGGAGGAGGCCGCGCGTTGTTGACACATGTATAAGAGGGGATGTCCATCCCATAAGTATATCTACCCTTGGGGAGACCCCTGTATATATTAGCCTCTTCATCCCTCCACAGTTATCCCCTCCTGGGGCTTTTGGGAGGCTGTGGAGCTTTTGGTGGGCGGCTATGGGGCAGGGTGGCTAGCCTGGTTTTGGCCATATAAAAACTCTTCCAATTGACTATTTTCTGCTTATGTTATAGCCCCATGTGCCTTCTTCCACATGGGCCTTATTTTGCCAGCTCTCTTGCCCTACTTTAGGGTCCATGTGCAACCCCATATGTGGGCAGCACCATGTTGATTTCATGTGGCTGATCGAATCAACCTAAGAAGGACAAGCCTCTACTGCCCATGTGGAAGCCTTCTATCGACCATGGAAGAAGAGGGAGATTTTTTGTATAGAGCAGCCCACTAGCTGTTGCACACATTACTTGTTAGTAGTAGATGCATGTACATGCACCAGTCTCCTGCCCGCAAAAGGTGCATGGGCTGGGAGAGCTCTTGGAGAATTTAGTCACAGTGTCTTGGGTCCCATAGATCGTGTGATGTCTCCCTGGATGATAAAAGGATCACGATCATCATTTGGAACCCCCCACTCCCCCTGCTTCTAACCCTCCTACAAAGTTAGTGTCACTTACAGGAGCATAGGTAGTTGCCAAAGCCATCCCAGAGCCAGATGGTCTTTATAGTCAACATCCAAAGACCAAAAGCTCGTTACAAAGGGCAAGGACTTCGACAATTGGGGCAAAGCCATTGCCTCAGTGAATCCATCCATACGAAATAGAGAGAGAATTTGTCAAACTGCTGCAATCATTACTTAGCCAGTGAGCCATTGATGGCCATGGCCATGGTTAAACTGTATAACCAGGTAGCAAAGCACACTACCATTGTTGTTTTAGATCGAAATCACAATTGTTGGGGTAGGTAATCATGGACTGAGATCAATGCATACCTTTACCATGCAAGTACAACACATTTTGCAATGAAGCTGTGGCTGGTGAGAGTTGTGATCATTATCATCCACTTGCAGCTTGTAAATATGTGGCTGGTTGCAAACTAGATGGTACACAAGACAATTTGTGGTGGTTGCCCTAAAGTGCATCAAATACCTGTGCTTAGTGGACATGGCCGATGGAATCATTGTGGGTTGAACACAATTCCAACAAAAGTCACACTGATGCAGGAAAAAGATGAAGTGTATCGGCATTCAGATTACAGCCATGGCCTCGTCCCTTGCTCATGTATTGTGTAATATTAATCAGACCTCACAGTCAGAACTTCACGTACATGGAGGAAGCGGTTTCAAGAATAGTGAACAAGGTCGCTTTCAACAGCATGGTTGAAGCTAAGTTTTGATACTCAAACAGTCAGGACATGTGAAAATGGTGTAACAGGCAAGAAAAGGGAAAGGCTGGTGAGGGTGGGGGTCTAAAAGAGTCTGCTGAGTGTTGCCTTTGGCTGAACTGCTCTGGGAAAGCAGGAGTGAACCAGTGGAAGAACTTGTTTATCTGAACGTCTAGTTTGTGGTGTCCTGTGGATTTTCCAGTCCTAATTATTTTTAAATTTACACATCAATGGCTTTATGAAAAGCATTAAAAAGACATTAAAAAAAATATTTAAGTATGCATGCTATATGCCCTATAATGTAGGTGCATGGATTCTATTGGTATGTTTGTGATTGGTGGAATATTTATGTCTAACAAGACATGCCTTTGGCATACGTATCAATGATACTAGTACCAAATGAAAGAATAAGGGTTCCTGTTATGATTAAACCCTGGCTATTGATTCATGTGAATTCTTTTTGGATGCTAAATGCAATGAAACCATTATTTCTCTTTGTTACTTTCATGATTTATGTGTGTTCTGTGTGTTTTGGGGTGCAGGTTGTTTTGTTCTTCTCTCACAACTAACTGCTGAGTCTTCTTTGATGATAGGTGTCTGATCGAAAGTTTGAGAATGAGGTGAAGTGGGGAATCGACCTAGCATCGGAACACGAAAGGTAAATTGTAATTGTTTTGTATGTCAAATCTTTTGACGATTGCATTTGAGCACATGGGATAGTCATCGTTATTAAACCATCGTAATCGAAATGTTACACGTATTCAACTAAGTTTTTTCCTATTATACACCAAGACACACTCAGAGGTTGTCCTTAACCCCAGGTTGGGCACTAGCTGATCGTGGCTAACTTGGGATGTAACAAGGAGAGAAGTTATAATAGTGTGGTGAGGGAGCAAGAAGACATCTAAGTCGGAAAGAACAAAGCAATGAGCCAGGAGTAGAGGCAAAGGTTGCAATGCAATAGAGATGTGGGTGACACATGTTTTTCTACGAACTTTGTGAACTTGTTTCTTGTCATGCTGTGAAATTGCCCTTCTTGAGCCTAAGCTTGAGTTCTTCCCATCGAGTGACATTGATTGTCCAGTCTCTAGCCGCAGACGTGACAGAGACCCCGACCCGACAACCGCAGCACGACACACGAGACATCGAGGGGACACACAGATCACTCTGGGAGACCTCCCGTCATTGTTTAGACTCGGGATACATCCCACGGGAGTCACGGTGAGCCTCGTCCAGGAGACCGAGACGCACGGCACCCCTTGACGGGCGCCAGCATCCCATCACCGGCTATGCACTAGCCAGGGCGACATGACATATGGAGAATTTCGCTCCGCTCCAGTCCTTTTCTTTTCATTGTTACATCCAGATGTATTTGATTATGTATGATCAGACTTAGGATTCAGCACGGGTGATGATGCTCGTTTTAGTAGCTCCATCCTCATTGTGATTTGTATTAGGTTTTCTTTCAGTCTCATAGATTCATCGGTCTTTCGAAGACTCTAATAAAATTTCTTTCTTTCTCTCTCTCTCTCTCTCTCTCTCTCTCTCAGCGCCCATGAGGTCTTCCGAGATGTTTATAGATGGCTCTGTCTCTCATTCTCTCTCTTTTCGTGCTCAAATGATCCGCAGTATGTCATCGGTCCCACATCAAATACTTGATGCAGTCTTCCAGGTGGTCACTTATCTCCATAGGGTCGTGGACTTTGGTACCTCGACAGTTGGATGATGCAGACTGCCATGGCTAGCCTTGGTTTCAACTATGGCATTGGAGGCAGAGCGGGATCAGAGGAGCTAGTATGCTCGGATATGCAGGTGGTTTGCAAGTGTGAGGCTATAGATGGATAGATTGCTACCGTTCTAGTATAGCCTTGAGGCTCCATCCGTTCTGCTTGCCTATTAGAGGTTAGCAAGGTCATTAGAGAAAGAAAAAAGAAAGATATATTAACGTCCACGGGAGACCTCGCGGGCCTATGGGACAAAGTGCATAGAAAAGTGAACTCATACAAGCCTCAGTGGGCTGAAGCAAAGGATACACTAGGACCCTTGCTGAGTACTAGTCTATGCTAACAGAATCATAATCATAATCATATCAATCAATCTATCCAGGTGCTGAGACGAAACCGAAGCTTGGTACAGTGATGGCTCTCTGGTGGGCTGCGAAAATGTCTCGTATCTGCGTCTGTCGAGTTGTCTCGCGTTGCGGGGGGGCGCGGTCTCCTTGCTCACTGGACTCTCTAGGCTATGTCTAGAGTGACAACTCGTCTCTGTCGGTCTGCTGTGAGGAAAGCTGTGATAGGTCGGACCTCAATTGAGTGTACTCTGGGGGCTCTCTATCGCACATGTGGCCTCTGCGCTCCTCTCTCGGTGGTACTGTGCGGGCTGCTCATCCAGACTGCTCTCATATCGACTAGCTCCTCTTCCTATACTCTACTGTGTCTGGGGGCTGACTCAAATGTATAGAAGTCTGTGACGTGCCGTTGTTCCTGTAGTGGTTTGACCATCCCCTGTTGCTCTCTGATCTGTCGTAGAAGCGCCTCCCTGTGTCGCGGCATCTCCATTAGATAAAGCCCGATATAGACTTGGTCATGGAAATGGATCAGTCATGACAAAGGACCGAAGTCACTCCTCTTTAGCTAGAGACAGTGGTAGTGTCTCCGAATCTCGTAGTAGGCTGGGCAAATACAAAGAAAATGCTCCTTTGTCTCAACCGCCCCCAGCGTACATAGCGTGCAGGCCCGCTACTCTCCCTGCCTCAATCCTCAGCTGATGGGATGAAACCCGCATCTGACCAATGGCAATCCTCAGTGCATGAGATACTCCTCTATCCTCGAGATACTGGGGTCTGAGAATGAATCCCTCCTTTGATACTCTCAGGAAGTGGTCACGATAGAACTGGGTCATGGTGGGGAGTTCCTGGTCCTCCCCTCAAGTCTGGGATGTGTGAAGCTGGAGGAGGTCTATCCTTATCATACGGTTGATCTCATCTCGTGGGATCAACTGAGGAGGTGCATCCATGCTGTACTGAAAGGGGGGAAGCCTATCCATCTGGATACCGTGCCTGGCAAGCCATGTAGACATGCGTGCATACCATGTGTCTGCCCCGCTCTCTGCGAGTCGTCTGGATGACTCTAGGGCCAACCTTGGAAGTCTCCAATGGGGTGGGATTGCCTGAAAGATGGCATCAACCTGGAGAGGGGTCATGGCGAACTCTGCCTGTACTATCTTATGTGGAACTGAGGACTTACATCGGATCATCTTGGATCCCATCGTCACCTGTAGCCGCTCGAAGCTCCTCTAGTCTGTCCTCGGAAGATCACCTCGGAAGATCGCACCCCCAGAAAGGTGCTACATACATGACAGTTGGCCGCACTAGTGTGTCAAAAAGCTAGCCCTTCATCGGTGGATCCTGGAAGTGCACTTGGAAACACTGCCACTCTAGTCTAGCTAAAGCATTACGTCCTTGTGTGAGTCGTGCCTGGGCTGCATGTTTCATCGTGAAGATGGGTCCTATGAAGACTGCTCCCAAATATGTGTATGACTGCAGTATCTCCACTGGTTCACCACGATAGGTGAAAGTGAGTCGGTTAGTCACTGTTCGTGAGGTGTTGAAGATCATAACCTTAGTTTTCCCAAGGTTGACCAGCAGATCTCTCTCTTTGCATAACACCTCTAAAGACAAACTGCAAGGTTAAACATATGTGCAAGGATTGGTGCTAGGACCAACCACTCTCGGACGGGTGACCGATTGATAGACGGGCAGGGGATTCTCGTGCTATTTGCTCCTCCTTTGTGGGTTTCTCTTGTGGCGAGAGCACGATGTACTACTTGTTTTCGTCATCATCATAGGCATCAACTTTAGATAGGGGTGCCCATTTTAGTGGCCTTAGCCTTAGGTTTCATTGTATCTATTTTCTTTTCAGACTCGTAGACCCTTTGGTCTTCCATAGACATTAATAAACATGCAAGTGGTTTGAGAGATTGGAACTCCACATGGACAGATTACCCCACTTCTAGTACAACATTGAGGTTCCATCTCTCCCAGTTAGATATCACGAGGTCAATCAGGTCATACGCGAGGACCTCCTACAGGGACACATAGTTAGCACATTGGTTGGCACCAAGTGAGCTATCACAAAGCTCATCTTCTATAGAGATCATTGCTTGTGCATCTCTGAGGAGGGCTTCATTGATCCGCCAGGGTATACCTGGATCGACCTCCCACATTCCATGAGAACCCTTATTGGACAAGTCCGTATTTCATCACATTGATTCCGCATTGAGGGCGGACGAGCCGAGTGAGTACCTAGGAAGAGTCGCATTTGCACACCTTGTGTGATCAACAGGGCATCGAGTCAGAGGCACAATTCATCTTCAGATGTCTCGTATACTATGAGATCTGAGGCTGCTATCATTGTCTCTTCAAAGATGGCTTCGGACTCCTCTCCGGATTCCTCTCCTATCCAGATCAAAGATGCCTGGCCACCTTCATCCATGAGGCAGTTAGGCAGAGAGAGTGCTTTCTCAGATTGCAGAGATAGGGACATGACATATAGACATACTCGTATGAGAGTATGAGTATGTAGTTCTTCTAGCTAGATCACATAGACCACTAGACCATGGGTGTTTGGCAAGGTAGCAATGCAGAGCAGAGCCATTGCCAAGAGCCACGACTGACCACATCTATACATAGCCGCTAGCGCTCTATCGTTGGCCTCATGCCAATACTGCCCCACTCACCACCGATCCCATCATGATATGACACTGTGGTTCCACCCAAGGCATTGATGTTGACAGTGTTTCTGTCGTGAGACTTCTATGATGAGTGGTCATGACTCTCCAGATAGTTGATACACTACCATATGGATGGATCTGCACTCTTGCCGTATGTGCATTGTATTCCTGTACTTGATGTGGTGTTGTACTATAGATTATGGGCTGTTTATGCCTATTGTGATATTCTTCTATGTTTTTTGTACTTTTGGGACAAAAAACATGATAGTTTGCTATCTCAAGAGCAGCGTATGTCACGGGGATGTGATGGCGAAGTGATTAAACTAGCTGCCACTAAATTTGGCCTACGGGTGCTAGGCTAGGGGCATTAATTAATGTCCAAAGGGTACCTATGATTGAATGTGCAACAAGTGCAACTCCTAGTGCTATTAGCTTGGTCCTATTCTCTAGGGTCATTGGTTTTGTTTACTAGGGTCATGTTTTAAAAATTGACCCCCTAGAGGTCCTATATACTAGGGTCACTGGTTCTAAACACTAGGGTCATGACTTTTAAAAAAGTGACCCCCTAGGGGCATTAAATTCCCACGTCCAATTTGCCATGTGTCCTGAGTGTGTGCATGCTTGGGCTCTATGCTTGACTTGTGGCGCCTATGTGTCCCATCTAGAAGCACCTGGAAGGTCCTGGAGCCCTACCCTATCCTACCCTACTGTTCTTGGTCTTCATCCCTACCACAGGAGTCTTTTGAAGAGTGTGGCGGATTCTTGCAGCTCTCCCTTTGCTGGCTGAAGACGTTTTTGAAGATTTCTCTGCAACAGATCTTCTCCCGTTGGTGTTTCTTGCTGTTGGCATGCTCCTTAGGCGTGGGCGTCTCTATTCCTGGCCTTTTCTGAAGCTTTTCTGGACGTTCTTCAGGACATAATGTTTCTTTTTCATTGTCTGGTATTAAACGCAAACTTGATTACTCCTATTCTTTACGTCGAATCACGGGCACAGGCACAGGCACAAGCATTTTCCTCCCAGCCAACCTCGGTGGTAGCAAGCTCTCAGAAAATCTACACTTACGTGAAAGCTTCCGCTTGCTTATTCCCAACGAGTCCCAAAATTCCCTAGATGGATCTAGTATGCCACATCTCTTCATTTTAGGGTCCTTCCTTAATGCATCATTTACCCCTCTCTTGGGATATCATTAAAACCATTTGCCCCTTGGCACCTTTCATTCATTTAGGTCCCTTAGCTTTAGATCCACCTAGTCTAGTGCCATGTCACCCTCACCAAGGACCTTGACCTTTATTCCTTTTTGATCATTTACATGAAGCCCAAACAAATATAATACAAACATTGATCCTTTAAAGGAAAATGTCGACTGACCCTTCTGAGGTCATGTTACCTCGACTTGAGCGAAACATTCCTTCCCTCTTCAGGCATCAGCGTCCTCGATGATAAAGTCTGGGAACACTCTCCGTAACTGGTAAATGGATTCCCAGGTAGCTTCTGATAGAGGTAGACCATGCCATGCAACCAACACCGTGGGTATCTTGCGATTGCGCACTTGCATTGTTCCTTGGTCCAGGATTCCTGTTGGTTTGCATCTTGCATTATCCTCTATCTCCTGAAACAAAACAACACCCTCCATTATGCTAATCCACTTCTTCTTAAACCCAGTTTTCTTCGGGTACCCATACTGAGTCCCAACTTGCACAAACCCACTTGGTCTGTTCCCTTTTGCATCCTCATAGTTCAGGGCTATGGCAATTGCTTCATCTAGCGTGTTCACATACTTAGCTCGAACTTCCATCTTGATTCGATCATTCAATCCAAAGATAAAATCTTTTACTTGGATTGACTGAGGTAGGGGTTCATCAACCTTCATTACACTTTCTTTGAACTTATCGGTGTATTTTGCCACTAATAAATTTCTCTGACGAAGGTTTCGATCCTGATCCCAAGCTCGGGATGCTTCGTTAGGAGGTAAGAAGTGTTTTCTAAATTCCTTTTTAAACCCCTCCCAAGTAGTGGACGCCACTCCATCTTTCTGCTGTTTTATCCACCACCTATCTGCTGCCTCATTAAACATATGTGTGGCCTCGCGGATTTTCTTCATATCATTTCTGATTTCACAAATGGCGAATGCCTCGTCCCATTTGTGTAACTAGGTCTCAATGATATCGGAACTACGGTCAGACATCCGACCAGAATACTTTTCTGGCCTATAATTGGCAATATTAGGCACCTTAGCCCTCCTAGGCTCGACCGTACGAACACTGGACTCTGGTTCCATTGGAGATTTACCTTTCTCCTCACGAGATGGTCTAGTAGACATACTATGCACCATTTTCCTGAGCTCAGATTGCCCTACATTTGTTTGTAACTGCTGTGCTAAAATCTGTTGCAAGGCATCCTCTAACATTGCAATTCTGCCAGATAGTGTATGACCTACTGGGCACGACACTTGTGGGGTCGGCCGGACTTTCGATTCTATAGGATCCATCCTGAAAGCTTCTTCTTCTACTTCCATTTAGGTTAATGGGTGTGTGGTTTTTAAAAAATTAAAATAAAATAATAAAACACCGCTTGAAACTGTAATTACAATTCGAAAGTCCAACTTCCAAATTTACAGCTAACAAAGCATATATCACACTGTAACCAAAACCACTTTTCCCTATACTAGGGAAACTCCTGCAATCCGAAATAACTCAAACACGGAGACTAATAAACTTAGAAGGCATAGAAAACCCCTTGGTCATTCATGTAGCATAGAGAGATCAAGTTGTTCCTGCTATGGCTCAGCTACACCCTCGTTGGAGACCCATTTTGCATTTATACTCTGTCCTGCATAGCTAATGTGGCCAACGACCTTAACCAACGTGTCTTTTGTCAATCGAATTATTCCACGCAGCCCCAACGTTGATGAGCTATTGTGAACTAAGAAGAGCATGATCGTTTATCACGTCTGCAGGTCTCTTCATTTTCATGACTTTGCAAAATCCACAACACTACGTTTGTTTTTTCTCACCCAGCATCGATAACGTTGAAGGATCTCCACGTAACGTAGATATAAAAAACCAGACTTCCTTTGAGTGATTCGTCGTGGATGTCTAGATCAGTTCCATGGCCCTAAGCTAGCTGCAGGTTGACGAACGGAATCACAGCACCTTACCAAATCCTGTGACAGTTAGTTCCGTGACCACACAGTAGCTCTCGTCGTGCGCTGCTCATCAACGCTACCCTGACCAACGAATTGCCAAATTACGATCTGTGTAGAATTTGGGCTCCGTATTGTCCGTCGTCATACGCTAGCCAGCAGTCCCAGATCTCTTGCGATACCAAATGATACGCGAAAATTTGGTACGTCTCTGTTATTCTCCTCCCAAAACAACGAACTACCTGTAGTCTTTTTCTCTGATCCCGACTGGAAATCGCTGGAAATCCTTTCCACCAGACAAATGGACCTTGGTATTGAACTCCAAGCGCCCTTCAAGTAATACATGCAAGTCCCGTGACGACAGAATAGCCCTCAGCTTGCAGTCGCGAACTCCTGCTTCATCGCCTTCAAATCGTCAGATTCCTGTCACAAAGTCTACGCACAGCTCTCGTCTTTGACTCCAATCTCGTATGACTTCGTGTACATTTCTTCCAGTCAAACCACCAGCTCACACAATTCGCTGATGATCTACACCCGGACGACATACCAAGGCAAGTCTAACCGTACTGTGTACTCTGAGCGAAGCGTCGCTCCAACTCCCACAGCCCGATGCAATCCCACGACTAGTGCTCTGATACCAAATATTAAACGCAAGCTTGATTACTCCTATCCTTTACGTCGAATCACGGGCACAGGCACAAGCATTTTCCTCTTCAGCCAACCTCGGTGGTAGCAAGCTCTCAGAAAATCTACACTTACGTGAAAGCTTCCACTTGCTTATTCCCAATGAGCCCCAAAATTCCCTAGATGGATCTAGTATGCCACATGTCTTCATTTTAGGGTCCTTCCTTAATGCATCATTTACCCCTCTCTTGGGATATCATTAAAACCATTTTCCCCTTGGCACATTTCATGCATTTAGGTCCCTTAGCTTTAGATCCACCTAGTCTAGTGCCATGTCATTTACATGAAGCCCAAACAAATATAATATAAACATTGATCCTTGAAAGGAAAATGTCGACTGACCCTTCCGAGGTCATGTTACCTCAACTTGAGCGTAACATCTGAGGCTGTATTCCTAATCGCCTATCTCTTGGCTCATGTCTGGTGCTATGCGCACTGAATTCTGAGGTTGCTGTGGGTTGGAATCCTCACTTTGGTGGACGAATTTATGGCGGATTGATTGCTGGTTGCTGGGTGACTTCTTGTGACTTTTCTGGTGCTGGAAGGCAGTCAAGGAAAGCTCACTACATTCTTCTTTCCAGCCACATGAACAATCTGAAAATGAAAAATGGAAAGGAAGTTTGCCCATCTCATGTGCTTCTCTAACAACTTTCTCTGAGTGAGAAAGTACCGCAGCGATTGGTGATCAGTTTGCACATAGAAATCAGCACCTAATAGATAGTGCTTCCACATAGTAAGAGCATGTATTACAGCTACCAATTCTTGCTCATACACATTCATGTTGTGTTCAGCACCTCAGAGCAGCCTGCTATCATATGAAACCACTCTGCCTTCCTGCATAAGAACTCCAGCAACACTGTTGCCGCTTGCATCGCATTGAAGAACAAAAGGCTTTCGCAAGTCTGGCAAAATGATAACAAGATCAGAGCATAATTTTTTCTTCATCTCGTTGAATGCTGCAATTTCTTTCTTCCCCCAAGGGAAAGGCACTGCCTTCTTTTGTAAAGCATGTAACGGTGAAGCTATATTAGCAAAATCGTGTATGAACCGCTTGTAATATGAACACAAGCCAAGAAAACTACGGACTTTATGTAGGTTCTTCAATGGAGGCCAATTCTTGATTGCCTCTATCTTGGCAGGGTCTATCCTTACTTCATCCCGTGAGATGATGTGTCCCAGGAAATGGATCTCTGGCATGAAAAACCCACTCTTTTTAGTGTTGACCATCAGCTTGTGTCTCCTGAGCTTTGCAAATACAAGTGCCAAATGTTGCCTATGCTTCTCTTCATCTTTCGAATGCACAGTAATATCATCAAAGAATATTCCCACAAACTTTCTGTGCTCTTTGAAAATTCGGTCCATCATGCAGTTGAGGGTAGCAGGAGCATTAGTTAGACCAAATGGCATGACAAGAAACTCATAAAGCCCAAAAGTAGTCCTGAAAGCAGTCTTGTGTACATCTTCGGGCTTGATACGTATCTGATGGTAACCACTCTTCAAGTCAATGCGACCGAAGATGGCTGATCCCTCTAATCGATCCAGAATATCATCAATGCGTGGGATGGGGAATCAATTCTTGATAGAGATCTTATTCAGAGCCCTGTAGTCAATACACATTCTCCAAGATCTATCCTTCTTCTGCACTAGTAGGACGGGAGAGCTTGGCTGAATCAGCCCCTTCTGTAGCAATTCATTCACCTGGCACATGATCTCCTCCTGTTGAGCCGCACTAACTCTGTATGGTGGTCGATTCGGTGGAGAGCTGCCAGGAATAATGTCAATGGTATGATCTTTTGGCCTTTTAGGAGGTAACTCCTCTGGAAGATCATTTGAGAAACAATCCTGAAACTGAAATAAAAACTCAGTTTGCTGTTTTCCCAGCTTGGAGAAATTAGATTCATCCTCTTTTCTTTTACAAATAGCAAGTACGCTGAAAGATGCTTTTTCATTATGGAGGAAATCGCCGAAGCGGATACAATTGGGAATGATTCCCCTTTCATTTTTACATCGATGACTTGGGTTTTACCCCCTATAAGTCAAAGTGAGCTTCTTATCATGCACAATCTTAGATATGAAGTCTTTTATCTATGGTGTATCGGCCTTAGGTATGTTTAGAATGATTGAACATAAGCTGAAAACAAAAAGCGGGGAGCTGAATAGCCCGTTTTTCTTTTAGTTTCAAAAGAAAGTTTGATTGAGTATGCTTGTGCTTTCTAAGTTAGGAATGTAATTAGCCTCTTTGTAGGAAGCAACACATAAGTGTAAAGGGTCCTTTTAGCTTTTTATGTTTTAAATAAGAGTGAGAGAGAGAGAGAAAGAAAGATATATTAACGTCCACGGAAGACCTCACGGGCCTATGCGACAGAGTGATACACCAAGGGCTGATGCAAAAGGGCGCGCTAGGGGCCTTTGCTGAAAACTAAGCTAAACAGAACTCCTAGCTCGGACTTAGAACTCAAGCTCAAATTCTCCAATTGAGCTGAAGCTCAAGCTGGGGCCCGGTATCAAGATCTGGCGCCTGGTATTAGAGCGTCCCTCCTGTGAGCCGTGAAGATGTCGCGGATTTGTATCTGTCGAGTAGTCTTGCGTGGCAGCGGTGGATGCGATCGTCTCGATCTGAGGACCCGACGGGCTATATCTACTGTGATCCCACGCCTCTGGCGGTTCCCTCTGAGGAGGGCAGCAATGGGTTGTATCTCAATGGTGCACGGTCTGGCAGCTATGCGCATCGTGTGTGGTCGTCGGTGGCTGAGCCATGCTGTCCTTGTATCAGCTATCTCCTCCTCCTCGATCCGACTGTGTCCTGGGGCTGACTCAAATGTATAAAAATCCATGACTTGCCTCTGGGTAGGGTCTGCCCCTACAACTTGTGACCCATCTGGTGTTTGCCGTGCTCGAAGCTGCCTCAGTAAGGTCTCCTTGTGTCGGCGCATCTCCATCACGTAGAGCCCTATGCACACTTGGTCTTGGAGATGTATCAGTTGCGAGAGTGGGCCAAATCCAGTCCTCTCTTGATATAGGCAGTGGCAGCGTCCTCGTATCTCATAGTAGGCCGGACAGATGCATAGAAAGTGCTTTATCATACATATCCTCTACTATCTAGGTATGCGTGCAGCACGTTCGGCCTCAATCCTAAGCTGGTGGGAGGAGACTCGCATCTGCCCAATGGCGATCCTGAGTGCGTGGGAGACCCCTTTGTCCTCAAGGTAAAGTGGCCTGATGATAAACCCATCTTCCGATACTCTCAGGAAGTGGTCATGGTAGAACTGCATCTTAGTGAAGAGCTCTTGGTCCCGCCTCCCCAATCCGTGATGTGTGAAGCTGTAGGAGATCTAGCCGTATGATACGGTTGATCTCGTCGTGCGGGAGTCATTGGGGGGGTGCATCCATGTTGTACTGAAAGGGGGGGAGCCTATCTAGTTGAATACCATGCCTCGCCAGCCATGTGCCTATGCGTGCATACCAGGTGTCTGCGCCGCTTTGTGCCAAGCGTATGGAAGCCTCTAAGGCCACTCTCGGTAGTCTCCAGTGAGGTAGGACCCAAACTCTGTGGATGTATGTCACTGTCTGGAAGATGGCATCAATCTGAAGGGGTGTCATTGTGAACTCTGCTTGTATGATCTCATGTGGGATTAAGGGTTTACTCCGAATCATCTTAGAGCCCATGAGAACCTGCAGCCTCTCAAATGTCCTCCATTATGCTATCGGGAGGTCACACCCCTAAAAGGGTGCAGGATACATGGCCGTTGGTCGGATGAGGGTGTCAAAAAGCCAGCCCTTCGTCGGAGGGTCCTAGAAGTGGGCTTGGAAACAGTGTCTCTCCAGACGGGCCAATACGCCCCGTCCTCATGTGGGCCGTGCTCTAGTGGTGTGGGTCATCATGAAGAGGGGTCTTGAGAAAACCGCACCCAAATATGTGTAGGACTGCACTATCTCCACTGGGGCATCTCTGTATGTGAAACTGTGTCGGTGAAGCACCGCCTGTGAGGTGTTGAAGATCATAACCTTGGTTTTCCCAAGGTTGACTGTCAAGCCCCTCTCTCTACAGAACACCTCCAAGGCATCCAAATGTCTCTGTAGGCCCTCTGTTGATGATGATATGAGTACTATGTCATCTGCATATAACAGTATCTGTATCATGAGATCAGCCAGTGGCAAACCCTCCCTCCCCAGACTGTCTAAGAAAGATGTGATCTCATCAATGTAGAGTCCAAAGAGCGTTGGGGAGAGGGGGCAGCCCTGCTTCACCCCTATAGTACTGTCCACCCAATCCGATATACCTTTTGGGGCTCGAACTCTCCCTCGAATAGACTCATGGACTCCCCAGATCATGGAGCCTGGGATATGTAGCTCACGTAGTCTCATGATCAGACGAGATCGCGGGGTGGTATCGAAGGCCTTCCGAAAGTCTACAAAGCATGTATAGACTTTCTGATGTCTAGACCTAGCCTCCTCAATGATAGTCTGTAGAGTGAAGATGTGATTTAAAGTAGAGTGCTGTTTCCGGAAGCCTGCCTGTCCTAGTGCTCGCTGCCCCTGAAGCTCCGTGTGGCTGCTAAGTTCCCTCTCCAGCACTGATCCATAGATCTTGGCCAAAGTATGACCAATCATGAGGGTGCGGTAGTTTCCTGTATCCATGGGGTCCCCTGCCTTGTGTATCGGTACGATGGTGGTGGTGCTCCAGGTAGGTGGAAAATCGTGGCATACTGCGTGATTGAAGATCCGTGCTAAAAAGGACCTCATGCCCATGTGAGAAATGCTCTGTCCGTAGTCCTTCATGATCCTATGCCTTCCGATTGTGTAGATGGCATAGTGCAGCCCGTACATTCTAGCCCGTACATTCTGCGTGGTGAACAAATAACATGTGGTAGGCCTGGGCATACCAGACATGTCAGGTTGTGCCTGCCCGGGGACATCATACAGGGAGCATGCATATGTGTGCCACACAGAAGGGTCAGTGATGGGAATGAGTGGTTTCCCTTCTGATAGGAACCCCCATCCAATGGTGGGGTCTCCCCCTCGGAACGAGCTAATAATGTCATCCATCCTGTGTGTAAGGAATGCACGTCTCTTACGCCGTGTCAGCCGTTGATAAATCCGCTGTGCCTTAGATGCAGACAAATGGCCCAGGGAGCGTTCCCGTATCAAGTGTGCTCTCAGATCCCTGCACTCGTCGTCACACCATGGGTGTGGCATCTTCCCATCACGAGGCCATGCGGGCTTGGTCGTGGGGAAGGACCTTATGGAAGCCTCCTGCACTACTGATACCAGCGCGTTTGAGGCATGTGCTAGGTCCATGTCATCATCGTCTTTGAGTAGGTCTGGGAGCTCTCTACTCAGATGGCCCATATACACAGGGTCAAGTACTCTATCAAAATGGACCTGGATAGCTGTTGGTCTTTGCGGGGCCCTCACTGTGGTGGGTATAGTGACAGAAATGCAGAAGGATAGGTACGTGTGGTCTGCTCCGAGTGGGGACGAAGGCACTGTGAAGTCAAGTATCCTCGGTGCAAAGGCTGGTGGCCCTAGTAGTATATAGTCTACAGTGCTCGATCCTCCCCCATGGGGGAAACATGTGAGTCCCCTAGATGATGGCCATTCCCCTAGATGATGGCCATCTCTGAAGGCCATTGTAGACGATCAAATCGTGTACTGCGCCCAACTCTAGCAGGTGCTGTCCATATCCTGTCATAGGTGCAGTGTCTGCTGAGTGCCTCAGTATCCCAAGCTCCTCTGCATCGAGCTCTGGAACTAGGTGGGGGTCCCCCTCATGTGCGAAGTCCAGGAGGCCCACTTGTCTATCCCCTGTCCATGCATTGAAGTCCCCCAAGAGGAGCGTGTCACCTAATCGAGAGAACTTAATGATGTTCTCGCGAATCGTCTCAAATGGGTTGTTTCCCTCCGTGGAGACCTCACGTGCATACGTCGACGTCATGAGAGAGAGAGAGAGAGATAAAGAAAGAAGAAAGAAAGAAAGAAACTATTATTATCATCCTCTGGGGGCCTGAAATCGACCCATGGGACCCAATGGAATGTTACAAAAAGTCTCCTTCTTTGAAGAAGGGTGGAGTGGACAGCTAGCATGTTGCTACCTGTGTAATACATTGGTCACGGTATGCAAGGATTTTTGGTAATGTAATTGCCCAAGGCTGCGAGGTGAGGATGAGAAAGCAAGCTCTCCAAACTGTTGTGATGCTGCGTGACATTGCTGAAATCTTCTCTTAGATGCTCATATCGCGGACATGTCAAAAGAACATGTGCCTCATTTTCCACTTCATCTAAGTTGCATAGCTGGCAGAGAGAGAGAGAGAGAGAGAGAGAGAGAGAGAGAGAGAGAGAAAGAAAGAAAGAAAGTTTATTAAAGTCTTCAGGAGACCGTGAAGGTCTATGAGACTAAAGATAACTGATACAATAACGGTGGTGGTCTCAAAACGTGCCAACCAACCGTTATGTTAATTCTAGTTTTTTGGAAGACAAAGAGAGAGAGAGAGAGAGAGAGAGAGAGAGAGTTAATTCTAGTTTTTTGGAAGATTGTGTTTTTTGTTTCTTGACTTGCTTGTTTATTTCTGCCTAGTCACCTTTCTTTATTTCTTGTTTTCTTTCTCTCTCTCTCTCTCTACATATATATATATATATAATTTTTCTTTTGGACATATTTTAGTAAGCATTGGGTTTGCCCAATAGACTCCGCGGGTCTTTAGAAACCCAGTATAGCTGCTTATGCTTGGGCACTGATGACGACATAAGTGTTGCTTTGCTTGCTAAGTATGTCTTCCTTATGTTTTTCATAAAAGTTTTTGTTTATCTCTTTTTTCTTCTCTTTCATTTCCCTTTTATTTTCTGTGTATATTTTTGGTCCTAAGGGCTATGTGGATTATAAGGATTTTTATGTGATGCCTTTACCTGAGTGTGATGTTTTGCTGGGATGCCTTGGATGTATCATGTTCATGCTATCATTGATACGCATGATAAGAATATATACCTTTGTAAGACTAGAATAAGTCCAATCATACAAATTTAGATTTTTTGTTGTTCTAAAGCCCTGAATGTGAATCCGTAGCTTCCCTATGATAGGAGTGACAAGGGTATCGAGCTCCGGATTAGCCATATTGGCCTCACAAAGAGGGCCAATCTCCTCTGGTCAAAGACCCAATTGAGCTGCAAGTTCAGGAGTTATGAAATTGGCTTTGGCCCCTGAGTCAAAGAAGTACAAACAATGTTGATCCCATAGCTTGCCCCATGCTCATTCTTTCTTTCTTTCTGCACATCTCTGTCTTCTTCTCATCATGCTCACTCCCAATGATATTAGGAATGTGGCCAGCACTTGGCTTGGGTTTCTTGCCTCTGGGGTCCTCTCTTGTGCCCTGATTAGACTCAGCTCGAGTTGCTGCAGGTTCTTTTCTCTTCTTGTTAGGACAGTCTGCTGCCCTATGACCAGTCTCTTTGCAGAGGAAACACTTTCCTTCAGCAAAAAATTTATTTCTCTCTTCAGAGGTGAGGGAAGAGGGCTTGCCCCATGCTCTGCACGTCTCTGTCTTCTTCTCATCATGCTCACTCCCAATGATATTAGGAATGTGGCCAGCTCTTGGCTTGGGTTTCTTGCCTGTGGGGTCCTCTCTTGTGCCCTGATTAGACTCAGCTCGAGTTGCTGCAGGTTCTTTTCTCTTCTTGTTAGGACAGTCTGCTGCCCTATGACCAGTCTCTTTGCAGAGGAAACACTTTCCTTCAGCAAACAATTTATTCCTCTCTTCAGAGGTGAGGGAAGAGGGCTGCTTTTTTCGTCTCTGGCCTGCTACAAACTTCGATTTGAAAGGTATTTTTCCAGCTTGCTGTGGTTTCTTGTGCTCCTCTTCAAAGTTGCTTTTAAAGCCTGAGACTCTGCCCTGCATGAGTGAGTAAGCTGTATTTGCATTCTCTATCAACTCTGACATGCTGGAAATGTGTGTCTATGTGCAATAGTCCCTCAACTTTGTAGGAAGACCACAACAATTCTTTTCGACCTGCTCTGAAAAGGGGACTGTTGTGTAGGAGCTCACAGGCAGACGTGCATCCCAAAACTTCTTATTGTAGTCTTCTAGGTTCTTGCATTCCCTAGCATTTGAATTATACCACTGAGTCATGACATCCACTTCAAATGTAGTGGTAAGCCATGTGGCTGAGAATACCTGCTTGAAATCACCCCATGTAGGAGGTGTCTGCCTCTGAAGAAGAAGGTTAGACCATCACTGCATCGCATCACCCTTGAGGAATGTGGCTGCGTTCCTGATTTTTGAGGACTCTGTGAAATAACCTCCAGCATAAGCCAAGCCAAACTGCTGCAAAAAGGTAAGAGCCTTCATCCTATCTTCATGTCCATTGAAGGTCTCAAATTTCATTGCTGCCCCTCCCTCCTTGTAATCCTTCATCTTAGGCCTGGGTCCTGGATGATCATAGCCAGAGGGCTGCAAATAAGGAGGCTGCTGTCCTTGGGGTCCTTCTAGAGCTTGTATAGCACTCCCCACAGCAAGATTTGGTGGCACAGGTGGTATTGCTTGATTGTGTGACACCATGGGACTGCCTCCCTGCATTCCAGGCTGTATCCCCACATTAGCATACTTAGGATTTAGGGCTGGCTGTGTGGTCATGGCCTGAAATATAGATCCTCCACCAAAGTGAGTTGGCATGAACCACATGCTATGGTTGGGCGTGCTGCCCTTGCTGCATATTTTGAACATTGCTGCCATGCTCATTCCCATTCGGCCCTTGCCTCGGTGGCACTATAAGTGGCTGTATTACAGGTGTCTGTGGCTCTGGTAGTGGCTGTCCCACATGCATTTGTGGATCCTGTATCTACCCTCGGCAATAGAGCTGGATTATGTACAATCTCAGCAAAGCTTTGAGTGAGCTGAGTTAAAACTTGTAACACAGAAGCCATGTGAGTTTGCATCACAGCCATAGCATGTGGCTGTTCGCTTGGGTCTGCACCCAATGCAACTGTACTAGTAGGGTTATGTACTTGTGGAGCTGGCTGCCCCAAAAGTGGTGGTACTTGGCTTCCCTAAGGAGCATGCTGCCCCAATACATCAACTTGAGTATTCTGCCCTTCATGGGCTGCATCTTGCACTCTTGTTCCAGGGTGTTCTCCCCTTGACTGCTGCTTTGGCTCAAACTCTTGAGTCTGCATCATAACCAAGCCTTATATGCTCCATATTAAAGGCAATGGGTGGCTGTACCAAGGTATATCAGCAGATACTTTCTCTGCCCAAGCTGCCCAAGGACTCCTTTGGATGATTTGATGAGGGTCCCGGCATCGGAACCACTGCAACCGGCCTTTGATTGACAAAGGGCAGTATATCTTAATCTACTTTCTCACAACACCAAAATACAACCACCACGTTCCATTGCCATTGCCCAAACACAATACTTAGAGCATACAATTCCACAGCAGATACTTTCTCTGCCCAAGCTGCCCAGGGACTCCTTTGGATGATTTGATGGGGGTCCCGGCATCGGAACCACTGCAACCGGCCTTTGACTAACAAAGGGCAGTATATCTTAATCTACTTTCTCACAACACCAAAATACAACCACCACGTTCCATTGCCATTGCCCAAACACAATACTTAGAGCATACAATTCCACAGCATAGCATCACCGAACCACAAAAACAAGGGAGGCTAGAATGCCCCTACTCAATAAGCATACACAGTGACACCTTTTGGCCGCGACACTTGGCGCCCCTTACGGTATTTATTTATTCACTAGTTAGTTCAATTACAAGGGACTTCCTTCCTGAACTCATCCGTAGGTGCAACCGAGTACAATGCCAACCCGTGGCTGTGCAAGTGACCAACTCCCAGTGCTATCCTCTTGGTTACCTTCAGTAGCCAAGCATATCACAAGCAGAATAACCCAACATCATGCCAAGCAATGCATCCACACAAATCAAAGCCATCACTGAGTCCAAGGCTTGCCACTGCTTCCCCAGGAAGAGAGTATCACAACCAGTGCCCCAATCCTCTTCCGGGCCAATGGCAGGGCATCCTACCTTCCAAAACTCAGCAAGAGTAGCAGTTGCACAAAGCAGAACAAGAAGAAGAGAGTTCGGCCAGGCTCCAACAAATGGAGCCTGTTTCAGCTTGAAACAGCCTCAAAAGATGGTCGACCAGCAGATAGCAGACTCTAGCTGGAGGGAGCTGTCCTTGACTGCCTTCCAGCACCAGAAAAGTCACAAGAGAAGTCACCCAGCAACCAGCAATCAATCCGCCATGAATTCGTCACCCACCGCAGCCTCAGAATTCAGTGCGCATAGCACCTGACAGGAGCCAGGAGATAGACAATCAGGAATATGGCCTCAAACAATGGAAAAGAAGTTCTCTGTCGCGAAGAATGTCGAGAAAAGCTTCAGAAAAGGCCAGGAATAGAGACGCCCAGACCTAGGGAGCATGCCAGCAGCAGGAAACACCAACGGGAGAAGATCTGTCGCGGAGAAATCTTCAAAAACGTCTTCAGCCAGCAAAGGGAGAGCTGCAAAAATCCGCCGCACTCTTCAAAAGACTCTTGTGGTAGGGATGAAGACCAAGAACAGCATGGTAGGATAGGGTAGGGCTCCAGGACCTTCCAGGTGCTTCCAGATGGGACACATAGGCGCCACAACTCAAGCGTAGAGCCCAAGCATGCACACACTCAAGACACATGGCAAATTGGACGGGTGTTGGAGGTGGCTGGGGCTTCCGGTCCGACCTCTTGTGTAGCTTCATTGTCGTGGACCGGCGAGGGTGGAACTGAAGGTAGGACTTGGTCCACACAGCGGGACTATCGCAGTTTTGGCACTATTTGTGAGTGAAGCAGTCCGGGCGTGCCAGTCGATTTGGAAGTTCATGGTGTAGCACCAGCTTCTTCCCAATATAATATGTTTGTCAGTTGCTTTCTGTGGGGAGAACATAAAATCGTATTTCCACTGCTTGGCGAACAACCGTTAGACTTAAATTCACAAAACCCAAGGTTTGTAGGAGTTGGCCATTTATAGGTCTTATTGAAGTGACGGTGAGGGTTAGGGGTACGTGTAGCTTTTCCCATACCTCGTGGGAGATGAAGTTGTGGCTCGCTCCTGGATCTACGAATGCTTTGATGCGCATGCGCATAAGTTGCAGCAGTTGAACAAGCAACCTAGCTGGGTCCACTGTTAGCTCATCCGTGAGTTGCATTTGTTTAGTCGTTGCCTTAAGTAGTGTGATTTGCTTAATGTTGTGTGACCATCATAATATGATGATGAAGTCCTGCTATTGGAAATTTTGGGACTGCAACTACTGTGGAGAATAAGCACAAATTTCATTCATGTATGGAGCACTAGTGTGATTACAATAACTTCTTGACTGTTTTCTCCCTAAGGACCCTAGGTTGTTTTAGCCTGGCAGTTTTATGATGTTGCAGGGATACGGGGTAGTAAAGCTCGAGTGCAGGTATGGATAAATTTATACAATGATCTACATCGGGGTCACTTTTCCTTAAGTCATGACCCTAATGTTTAGAACCAGTGACCCTAGTAAATAGGACCTCTAGGGAGTCAATGTTTAAAACATGACCCTAGTAAACAAAATCAATGACCCTAGAGAATAGGACCAAGCTAATAGCACTAGGAGTTGCACTTGTTGCACATTCAATCATAGGTACCCTTTGGACATTAATTAATCCCGCTAGCTTGGCCCCCCTAGGCCAAATTTAGTGGCGGTTAGTTTAATCACTTCGCCATTACGTCCTCGTGACTGTGTGTGTGTGCGCGCGCGCGCTATGACACGGTTCCGAGAGTCCGCCTCATACGGCACCTACACGATTTGGGTTATGACAAGGAGATCATCTGGGCTGTCATGGCACTTTACGAGAGAGTTTCGGCAAGAGTCCGAGTAGGATCTGGGCGGACAGATGAGATCATGAGCACTATTGGGGTCAAACAAGGGTGTCCATTATCACCTACCTTGTTTGGTCTCTACATTAACGAGCTTGAGACAGTGATGCAGACACAGGGGTGGGTTGGTTGCTCTCTTGCGGGCACGTTGATTCGGATATTTCTTTATTCAGAGGACATGGCTGTTTTGTCTTCCTCGGCAGAGGGGCTCGAGAGACACCTTGACACACTACGGTCCTTTTGTGACTCATGGTTTTTTTTTCCCAAGAAAATTATTTCATTAAGTATGAATGAAAACCGCGCGAGCAAGCTCAAATGCGGGAGTACATCATGCAATGCATGAGGAAAAAACAGCTCAAAGTGAGCTAATAAAGAACCAAGGCGGAGGTTGAAAATGCCATCTCAACTCTGAAGGAAACTCTGAGAAGAAAGGAGATCCCCTCCAAATTTTGAAAAAAGTAGCTCTCCTCTCAATGGCTGCTTTGGAGGATCCCTGCATGCTCGCCCAAATGGCCATCAGAGTGTGTACTGTGTCAGTCCAAATACTGGCCATAGTCTGGGAAGGGTGAACCTGGATACCCTCCATCGCCCCTCTGTACACCTGGTTCTCCAAATATGCCAAGCTGCAATGCTAGCCAAAATCTCCCAAGACGTGTCTACTGAGGCATGAGTAGCTCTGAAAGGAGTGAGGGGAACATCTTGGAGGGAACAAGACTCCAATGAGTGTCACCGTACAATGAAAGCATGTCCCTCGAAAAACACCTAGGGGCTAGTAAGAGATAACCAAGCCACTGAACCCCAGGTCATATAGAAAGGTGATGTGTGAAAGATGCTGAAAATACTAGCAACACCTTTCCAGATCGTCCTCACCTGTCTACACTCTTAAAGTCAATGCTGTACTGACTCAACTGCCATGTGACAATGAGGACAAGTAGCGTCAGCCCCGAACCTGGATCTCCACAAGTTCATTGCAATCCCTCCATGAATAGAAAGCCAAAAGAAAAGAGTGATCTTTCTATTCCTGAGGGATTTCCAGAGCCTACGCCAAAAGTTCTTCTACACAACTGCGGAAATCTGAAAAGTATCCCAATGTGGCACTCTGGAGGGCCTCCAACCTCTAAAACCTCCGGGCATTTCTAACTGTGTAGCGAAAGAAGGGAAAGCTCTTCTCTCGGTGCCCCTCATCAATCTCTTCGCACTCCCCTGGGTCCCACTGCAGGAACCTAATCGGGGAAACACCATACAGCTAGTGTCTCCAAGACCCCAGCGCAAGGAGAATAGGATCAGGGTCAAGATACCACTGTGAATCCCTGCCCCACTCCATGAATCCTGCAATCCTGACAGGCTGAAATGCAACCTCCAAAAGAATATTATCAGAAGATCTGATCAGTCTGCCTCCCGACTGAACATCAAAGACCAGGGTATCCTCATGTGCATCCTGCAATGCAATGATCTGTAACGGAATGCTCGTTCCTGAGAACGCTCTCCACCAAGTGGACTCTGTAAGCGGCATGCCATCTGTGTCAACCCACTTTGGCGGAATGGCTGC
This sequence comes from Dipteris shenzhenensis, assembly GCF_047967505.1. Taxonomy (NCBI): domain Eukaryota; kingdom Viridiplantae; phylum Streptophyta; class Polypodiopsida; order Gleicheniales; family Dipteridaceae; genus Dipteris; species Dipteris shenzhenensis. The sequence goes on along the minus strand of NC_141628.1, from coordinate 689,810 downwards.
TTGTATCTGTTGTATCCTGAGTGCACTCCCTCTGAGGTGGCCAATTGCTAAAAGTCTCTAGTCCTCTGGAAGTCTCATAAAGCCCTGCCAAGCGCCTACAGTGGAGGCAGGTCCCCTCTCCCATCTAGACCATTGCATATAATGTGACACTCCAAGTGGCCTGCCTGAATGATCCAAAATTGAGTCATTCCACATGACTGGCTGCCTTTGAATCTCTTCACGAGAAGTGGGTGGAACTCTGTGAAGTGTGTTTCTGAAGCAGCCCCAAGCTTTCAAAATAGCAGCCATGAGAGGGGAAGGGGGGGGGATTTGAGATGGGCTGAAGTAAAGATCCATCTGTTGCTGTCCAACCAATCTCCCCCATGAGAAGGGGTGCAAGACTGAATGCTGCGTGAGAAAAAATCCTTCTAGGGCTCATGTCCATTCATCAATCCACGTACCAGAAATCTACAGAGCAAGGCCATACACTGTAAGCTCGGGTCAATAATATTGGGACCCCCTTCTCCTGTGGGGAGAATGAGGGTCTTCCAAGACACCTTGGCTACAACATTTGAGGTGCCATCTAAACCACTCCATAGGAAGTTCCTGATAGGTCTCATGAGCTGAGCGATACAACCTCTAGATCTGCACCAACATGAGCAAACAAACCAAGGAGTGGCCAACAATACCTGATTCACAACCACAACTCTGGATGCAAGGTCAAGTCTGGCTGAACTCCAAAAGATGAGTTTCCGCCTGATACTTTCCAACATGGGAGCGAACTGCTGTGCCGGAGAGATGCCCAACCCAACTTGGCATCTCAGATATCTGACGAAGACTCCCCTCTGAATCCAAGTGAACCCTATGTCAATCCCCCAAACTGGAGTGTCCTCATCATTGATCCAAAAGCCATTGGATTTGTTTCAATTAATGTGTGCACCTACGGCAATGCAAAAGAAATCCAATGCTGTCTTGAATGAAATCAGTATTGATGTTGGAGAGTGAGGATCCGAGACGTGTTATCTGTTTCATATAGATCCTTCAGTATGGCCCACACCTCTATAGATATTTGCAGTGTTGCGGCTTTTGCAGGACATTGGCAAATTTGGGGCTTTCAATTCTTTTCACCTCATTTGGTTGCAATTTCTTGCAAGAACATTGAATTTTTGGGATTTGGTCTGCAATTTCTTGTTTGATTGCAGTACATTGGGTCAGATTGCAGGACATTGAGTCACATTTGCAGGACATTGGGTCAGATTATAATACATTGGGTCACATTTGCAAAAATCTCAGCAAAATTTGGGGCTTTTCTGTATTTGCCCTCTTTTTGGCCTATTTGCCCTCATTAAATTTGGGCCTTTTGCCAGATTTGCTGTTTTTTGCAGTGAACATTGCCTGACACAGTCACATTTGGGTCAAATTTGCATTTGCCCTTTGATTTGGGCTGGAAATTTGCAGAACATTTACTTGTAGACATTTGCTGTCATTTTTGGACAGCCAGCTCTTTGCAGTGATAGCCTTGAGGCTTTTGTGTTTTCAGGTCTCTTCTTTTCAGGGTATCCCATTTGCAATGGCTGGCAACAATCATGATCTATTTGGCATTCTTCGTGAAGATGATAAGTTGGATGGCACCAACTATCTGATGTGGTCTTATCTCATGAAACATATTCTTGTTGCAAAGCATTTTTGGAATATTGTTTCTGGGATTGATCTGAGGCCAGCCAATGCTATAGTGGCTGCCCCTACTGCTGGCCCCTCTGTAGAGGGTACTCCTCGTGATGCCTTATTCTCTAGCACCCCTGTTGCTGCTTCTCCAACTCAGGAACAATCAAGAGGGGATGCAAGAGATGCAAATGCACATTCCTGTATTGCTTTATCATGCAAGAGAATCATTATTCCACACATCCGGTCTTGCAGGACAGCAAAGGATGCTTGGGACAAATTGGCAAAATTCAAGGACCTCATGGAACAACTTGCCAATATTGATGAGGTGGTGCCAAATTCTCAGCTTGTCAGTACCACATTGAATGGACTGCCAGATACATATCAAGGGTTTGCTACAACCCTTCGATTAGTGGCCATGGGTAATCCAGACCACTACTCTTTTGATCAGCTAGTCACTTTGCTTTTGCAGGAAGAGCAAAGTCGAGCTAATAGACAAGCTATTATTCCTGACCATGCATTTGCTTCACAATAGACATGAAGAGGCAAGGCTTCCAAGCCTATGGGCAAGCCTAAATATGGGCCTAACAGTAACAATTCCTCCAATGCATCTAAAAATACAGCAGATAAGTCAAAGAAGAAAAGATGCAACTACTGTCACAAGCCTGGGCATGAAATTTCAGAATGCAGGAAGCGTATTGCTTCGGAGAAAAAGAAAGCATGATTGACAGTTAATGCCTCACATGCAATTGAATCCCACGAGCCAGCAGATGCCTCACATGCACATGCTCTCTAGGATGATTGGGCATGGGCTGTCCATTGCTGCTTTGATCCCTCCCAAGTTGATGCACTCTTTACTGGTAATGATGCTCAGTCTTGGTATTTTGTCAGAGGTGGCTGAATATGGTTGAGAATGAATCAGGATGCAAGCTTGTCACTCTCAACACAGATAGGGGGGGAGAGTATATGTCAAAGGAGTTTGATGCATTTTTGTCTTCACGGGGCATTGTTCACTCATGCACTACTCCTTACACTTCTCAGCATAATCCTGTTCCTGCAAGGAAGAACAGGTCCACTATGGAAGCATGGAAGGTCCTACAAGGGCATTGAAGACTGTTACACCTTATGAAGCATGGAAAGGCAGGAAGCCTTCACTTTCACACATGAGAGTTTTTGGGTCTCTTGCATATGTTCATGTACCATCTCAGCTGAGGCATAAGCTTGATGACAAGGCAATCAAATGCATATTTATTGGTTATAGCCAGGAGAGCAGAGGGTATAGGTTATACCAACCAAATACTGGGAAGATTATTGTCAGTAGAGATGTAATCTTTGCTGAACATTCGGCTTCTCCTCTTGTGGACTGCAAAGCTAAGCCAAAAGTTGACATGTTTGATGCCTTTGACTCTTGGTTACCTTTGCCTTCCTCAGAGGGGGACTTTGACCAACAACATGAGCCCCCTGCAGGCCCTCCAATAAGCAATGATGAGCCAGTACCCCATGCTGATTTGCAGGTTTCTCTTCCAGCACAAAATGATACCACTATTCATGATGCAGTGATTGAAGAAAGAGCTGTCAATAGACAGCAAAGGCAAGTTCCCAGATGGCTTCTTGATACATTGAGGGACATCAAACAAGATCAGCCTTTTGCTGCCTGGACAAGATCAGGGAATAGACAGATGCATGGTCACTTTCTTGAGTTTGCACTCCTTGCTACAGCTTGCAATGAAGAGCCTTTGTGCCATAAAGATGCTTTTGACAGCAAAGAGTGGATGGATGCAATGAGAGCTGAGTTACAATCCATTGCCAAAAATGACACATGGGAATAAGCAGATCTCCCTCCCGGCAAGCATGCCATTGGTACCCGGTGGGTCTACAAATTAAAAAGGAAATGTGATGGCAGTATAGATCGACACAAAGCCCGTCTTGTTGCAAAAGGGTATGCCCAACAACAAGGCATTGACTTTGAGGAGGCCTTTGCTTCCACATCCCGGATTACTACTATTAGATGTGTCATTGCCATTGCAGCCCATCACCATTGGCAAGTGCACCAGCTTGACATCAAGACTGCTTTTCTTCATGGGGATCTGCAGGAAGAAGTTTATGTGACACAACCTCCTGGCTTTGAGGTTGTTAATTTTCAAAACAAGGTATGCCGGCGTAGAAAAGCCCTTTATGGTTTGAAGCAGGAATCCAGGGCATGGTATGCCAAAATTCATGCACACTTCCTATCCCTTGGTTTTCAGAATAGCCCCACAGTGCTGATTTTATATGTGGATGATATGCTAATCACGGGCCTAGATACTCAACATATTGCAGCTTTCAAGGCTTTTGAAATGTTAGACATGGGACAGCTACACTATTATTTGGGCATTCAGTTTGCTCATGTTGAGGGGGGTATCATGATGTCACAGTCCAAGTATATTGGATAGCTCCTTGATCGTTTTCAGTTCGAGGATTGCAAGCCAATCTCTACTCCAGTGGACCTTGTCTTCAAATTTTTAGCTCATGATGGGAGCCCACCATGTGATATCACCCTTTACAAGCAGGCTGTTGGATGCCTCATTTACTTATGTCACACCAGACCTGACTTACAGTATACAGTATCTCAGCTCAGCAGGTTCATGGACATGCCCAGTTCACAGCATTGGCAGGCAGTGAAGAGAGTCTTCAGATATCTGAGAGGCACTCGGGATTTAGCCCTCTTCTATGGTGATCAGGGTTCACTTACCATGCATGCTTACACGGATAGTGACTGGGTAGGTTGTACCGACACCAGAGTGTTACATAGCGGCAATTGTTTTTTGCTTGGCAGTTCATGTATCTCTTGGCTCAGCAAGAAGCAACCAACAGTTGTCACATCTAGCTGTGAGGCTGAGTACAGGGCAGCCTTCATTGCTACAGTAGAGTGTGTTTGGCTTCGACAATTAGTTACAGATCTTAGTATTCGCCAGACATCCTCCACTATCGTCTACGCTGACAATCAGAGTGCTTTGGCCATTGCGCGTAACCCAATGTTTCATGCGCGTACCAAGCACATTGACGTTCACTATCATTATGTTCGAGAGCGGTTGTCAGTAGGAGACATAGAGTTGTCCTATCTTCCCACAGAGGACAACATAGCAGATATGTTTACAAAGGCACTTCCTCGTCCCAAGCTCGAAGTCTTCCGACGGGCTTTACACTTGGTTTCCTTTGTTACATGATCTGACATACCTTGTACATTCATAGGTGGCTATATCCTTTTGGATGAACATGTGCCATCATGACCAGAAAATACTAGGTATTCTGAGACGTTTCCAGAATACTTCAGCCCATACCATGGAGGGGGGTTTGTAGGTCATCTTCTCCCGGTTCTAGTGGTGCCCTATGGGCCTTGGTATGTGCCTTGTAGGCATAGTTATAGGCACTCTAGTGTTTTAGTGCCTTTTATGCCACATAGGACATTTAGTCACTCTAGTGTTTTAGTGCCTTTTATGCCACATAGGACATTTAGTTCTATGTGACACCTAGGACACTTAGTCCTAGGGTCTACTTTTCAAGTACCTTGTACTTTCTCTTTTTGATCTAGTTGACGTGACGGCTTATCTCCATCGACTCCTGTACTTGCTCCTCTTGCACATCGTCCCTACACCTGTCGACCACTAAAGTAAGCAGGTGAACGAGCGTTGATTGTGGTGCCAAAGAAGCTTAGAAGACCTCTCAACAACGGACAAAAATGGAGACCTACAAGACAAAGAAGAGAGAGTCGATGCTAAAGTTCAATGGACAAAACTTTGCTAGTTGGCAGATGGCAACCCGACTGTGGCTCATGCACAAAAATCTTTGGGGAGTGGTCTCAAGAAACCAAAGAGCTCTGGAGTGGATGCAGAGAAGGCCTTAGCTTGGGATCAGGAAAACGAAAGGGCTGTTGGCATGATGGGACGAGCGCTGGGACTCGAGTATTTTCATCATCTAGATATCTCGACGAGTGTAGTTGACAACTGGGCACTACTGGAGACACTCTTTGGGGTAAAAATGCGACATTGGAAGGCGTTGCTCAAACAAGAGCTCTATGATTTAAAGATGAACGAGGTGGAAGACCTTGGAGTATTCTTGAACAGACTACAGAGTTGGTTAAGACAGCTTAATGATTTGGGATCTAAGGTAGAGGATGATGACCAGAAGGCAATTCTTCTCAAAAGTCTTCCACCCAAGTATGCTGACACAGTTCGAATTTTAAGGCTTGATGATGAGGCAAGCTTTCTAGATTGTGTGTCGCTTCTGTTGCGTGAGGAGAAGCATGAAGATGCTCAGCAACCGCTCAGTGATCATATTTACTTGATGAAAGACAAGTACAAGGGAAGGAGGGAAGGACGAGTTCGCTATTATTGTGGTAAACCCGGCCATATTGAATGTTTTTGTTTAAAAAAGCAGAAGGATGAAGCTTGCAAGGCGAAAGAGAGCACTCATTTGGCAGAAGCAAGTCGAAAAGAGGAGGCAGATCTAGTGTCAGCAGAGGATTTTGAAAAGGATCAGGATTGGGCTTTTTGAGAAGTTTGGTTGACACGTTGAAGAACTGCTCTGATGCAGTTGTGTTAGATGATCTTGAACGATCATGTTTTAGGTGTCGATAAAACTCTGTGTTTCTTTTGATCTATCCCTATTTCGGTCGAAGGAGGGTATGTTGGGTATTCCCTCATGGGAGAATACAAAAGAGTACGTGGCTTTTGGTGATTCGTATCTCATTGTTGGTTGACAGTTTCTCATTGGTCCATGCAAGTAGGGCTTAGGTGATTGGCTAACTTATGCATGTGAGGGTACCTAGTGGAAACACGACCTGTTGGTGAGTCTTGATGATTTGGTGCATGGTGTTTGAGGGGAGGGTTCCTATCCTTCCGGAGGTGTTACCGGAGGCCAAAGGCCGCTGGCGTGAGAAGCATGAGTGTTGCAATGCTCTAATGCAATGGATCGCGCAGAGTGCACTGTGCAGTGGTATGCGAGTGTCGTATGCTATACTGCAGTGAACAACGACGTACGAGTGCACTATGCTATATGAACTCCACAACATAAGCAGAATAAGAAAATCTCGTCATACACTAGTGAACAATCCCCATATCGAGAAGAGGAGAGAGAAATGAGAAAGTGACTAAGTTGGCAAAAGTCCAAATCACTGGACTAGTGTCTCCAGGTCACAAGTCGCAAGTCACAAGAATACACAGGTCTATCCCTATAGTAGACAGAGGGTACACACAAGTCTCTCCACACTCTCTCCTTGGCGAGCTCGTAGCTCTAGCCTCTATCTCTCCTCACACTCTCCTTTCTTTTGCTCCAGTGCCGAATGCTGAATGCTCTGTCCTGAAATCTCACCTCTCCACCTTCTCCTTCATCCTCATCCCCCGCCTTGGAAGGTCCCTTCTTCGCTGAGAATCTCCCCCTTTCTTCCCATTGGTCATCCTCTTATCTCCTTAGCTATTGAGGATAGCCGTTGTGCCGTTGGCTCTCTTGATGGCTACGGCGACTTCTTGACTCTCTGACTCGCCAGCCTCTTCTAGTCAGGATGGTGTAAATTCTCCATGTGCCGGTGAGCTGGATCACCGCACCACTACACCACTGTCTCATTGAACCACTGTATCACTGAACCACTGTGTAAATGTAAATACTCCCGACTGCTTTATGTGCTAAGCTCACTCTCCATGTGCGCAGCTCTTGATGAGATCGCTTTCGGCATGATACTCGTGGTTGACATGTGTCGATACATGGTTGCCTCGGATTGTACTCCTGGATGAACCCATGTGATCCTGTCGCGTTGCTGACTCGTGTTGACACATGGTCAACATGTGGTCAACACATGTCGTCATGTGGTCAACGCCTGTCGACAGGTGGTGAACGCCTATCGTCGTGTGGTCAGGGGTGTTTCTATTGTAAAAGTTTCCCCCGCCACTATCATTCACCGTCTCGGTGAATAGAAATGGAAGATGAACCTTTCAAAGAAAAAATGAACTTACAAACCATTGATATGGTGATGGAGTAGGAAAAGAAAATTGTACAGACCATGTGGTTGGCCGTGGGAGTAATTCCAAAATTTGTATTAAGTTGAAACATGAAAAATAAACTGCTGCTTGATAAGGGATATCATGGAAAATTGGGAAAAAAAAAAACTGAGTACAGCCTGAGATAGAACACCCTGATATTTACATTGAGAGCCAAGCAGTTTGGAAAAATCTAGCAGTGAAAAAAAAACCCAAAAAACCCATGTATCAAATTACGGAGGGAGGAAATCAGCAGCCTTTTCCTCTGCGTTCTCCTCGTTTGCCTTCGTATTTGGCTCTGTGGCCTTTTGCTTATCCCTTTGCTCTGGCCCAGTCATATGTAGCTGTGGATGGGGTGTTTCCTCCTCAGCCTCAAGCGTGTCCATCACATTTCTCAGATTTTCATACTTGGCTTTATATCGGTGGTATCGCCGGTAGTAATGATCCTTTTGCCCTTGCAAGGTGGATTGGGAAGTCTGGAGGGTGGCCAACTGCGTCCGAAGATCTGTCCCATGGACGCTTCTTTTCCAATTCAGCCACTCTGGATTCTGATTTTTCCTTGGCAATCTCGGAGGAAGACAACAACTCCTTTAATTGTGGAATCTCTTGGTGAAATCTGGTCACCTCTGTGACATGCTGGCTTTGCAAAGTTGCCAAAGCTGCTGCATGTTGGCTGCGTAGTGTTGTCATTTCTGCTTCCCATTCCTGCTTGTGATTGTGGAGGCGATCCTCAAGGGCAGCTTGCTGAATGTTCCAAGCGATGTCACGCTCGTGTATTGCCGAGTCCTTCTCTTTCTGCCACCTTTCCTCCTGTTGCCGAAGTGTCACTTCTGTGACGCGCTGCTGGGCTGCCTGTGCTCTCTCGAATTCTAACTTCAAATGTTGCTGTTGGGAGAGGAGCTTATGAGCATAACCTGTGGAATTGAAGACCGTTGTCCTGAGCTGCGTGAAGGTGTCATCCATGATACGCTGAGCAAGATGCAGGGACCTTTTCATCCATGCATACCTATCGCTGTAATTCATCCCGTCTGCCAAATTAATCACGTCCCCCAATTCCTCAAACATGTCAGGGAGAGCTCCCTCTTCCTCGGTTGACAGGTTTCCTGTAGGTGCCAATTTGTCTAAGTGTGATGCCTTTCTCCTTCAAAAAACCCTCAAACTCATGAGACATATACTCCCCCTCTCTATCTATGCGAAGTGTCTGCACCTTGAGTCCTGTCTCATTTTGAACCATAGCCACAAAGTGTTTGAAATGTGTAAACACTTTTGATTTTGCCTTGAGACCATAGACCCAAGTATAATTGGTGAAGTCATCTATGAATGTAACATAATAGAGATAACCACCAAAAGCAGGTGTCCTCATGGGACCGTAGACATCACTGTGTATGAGCTGTAATTTACGAGTAGCTCTTACTGCACTATCCTTCTTAAAAGGAAATCTATGGATCTTGCCAAGGATGCAACCCTCACATGCATGAGGAGGAGGTGACTCCAAAGGAGTCAATGCATCAATCATAGCATGCTTCTGTTGGAAGATGATCCTCAAAGGTTCGTGCATGAACGTGGATCCTTGATAGAATACGTGGTTGAAACCGGCCTCTAATCACTCAGAGGACAGTGGAACTAAACCTTTAATCACTTCAGCACTTATTTACAGCTCACAAAGCATATATCACAACCATTAACCATTGCATGATCACCATTTGGCATTTACCCATTTGTTCACAAACAAAACCACTGAAAAAGGGATGGAGGCTAGAATGCCCCTGCTCAACAGACATAGACAAGTGCACCCGATTGGCCCCAAACACCGTGGCGCCCCTTTCGGTATTTCTTTATATTTCACAGTGAAATGATTACAAGTTGCATCTGGGAGACCTTCCCTGCAACTGAGCACGCAGCCCCAATTCACTAAGCCTTCGCAAGGCTTTCAAGCATATAACACCATCACATAAGTGCACTTAACCCGTAGGCTCAACCCAAAGGCATTCTCTTTTCCGAGTGCAATTCCATTGGCTGTCCAGATGCAATCACACTGCACCCCAGCTGCACTCTCTTTGAGTGGTTTCCAGATGGCATTCACAAAGCTTTTCAAAGCTCCAAAATAAAATCAGCAAAGTACCCAACCAAGGAATGACTCATGTAGCTCTGCCTGGGCACCTGCGAGCCAAGAAAGAGGCGGCACACGAGGCCAACCAATAGCTTATGGCAAAAAGAAATTGCAGTAGCAAAATCACAACTCACCAAGCCCTGAAAACTCGAACCAAGTCCTCAATCGCCAAGAGGACATAGTAGCCAATGCCCAATTGCATTCTCAGCCAAAGAGGAGTGCAAAGGCACGAAGAAAGAGCATTTACAAGAGCCGACCAGCAAGAATTCCACTGAAAAATGCAAAAAGAAGCACTTCTGTTGCGAAGAAGTGGGAGTTCTTGGGCTCAAAAGAAGCGTGCTTCAGAGAGGAATGCATTGAGAAGGTTTTGGAGAAGTTTCATCGCCGGAAAGTCCTCCAAAACTGAGAAAAACCAGTCAACCAGCGCGTCGGACCACTCGAAATTCAACAGAAAGCAAGAGGAGAGGCCCAGGAGGCGGTAGAAGCAAAAAGGTCCAGAAAAAGCCACTTTTGCAAATTCGTCCAGGAAAAGAAGTGCTCAGCTCTGCCCGTTCTACCAAACGCACGGAGGGAAAAGCATATCACTACGAAGGGGAGGCAGAGGGGAAGCCATCGGGCCAAACGGAAGTCGAGGAATCCAAACGGGTGAGGAGTTATGAAGAAAAACGGAATTCAGCTGGAGGAGGCTGAAAAACCAGTCCAAAATCTCAACAAAGGGAGAAGATGAGAGAGAAAACCACACATGTGAAGTTTAGAAGGCCCAGGAAGGTCCAGGAATGGCAAAGGAGCATGTAGAAGGCACTAGAGCCACCTGGAACTCTAGGGGGGCCACTGAAGGTACATGGCCCTTTAGGGGGCCCATTAAAAATGCCACATCATCATTTCCCAACAACCACTCTTTTAATTCCTTGGAATGCCTTTGGGCCTAGGGATTAATTACGCTTATGTGCTAGGCACCATGCCGCGTTTAATTACACATTATTAAGCCCACGCTTGGACTTTTAAAACCAAAGTTGTCACGATCTTGTAGTACATTAAAGTACCTAGAATTTCACGCCCCCGTGACATACCCCTCTCTCGAAACAACAAACCACAGTTTGCTGCCCCAAAACACAGGAGCGAGCATGAAATATAGCATAAAAGAGTATACAAGAAAGCCACAGCTATAGTATACAGAGACAGTGAAAATATGGCTAGGAGAGGCATGCATCCATCCATATATACTGCTCAAAATCTATGTGATCCTCGGCGATCAATAGTCAAGATGCATCAATATCATGAAGTCTCACAGCAGAAATACTGTCAGCTCAGTATCTCGGATGAAACATACAATGTCATCAAGCGACCTCATGAAATCACAGTGAGCCCGTCTGTACTGAGGGAGTGGAGGTGCTACCCCCCTCTCGAACATCAGGTAATGCTCCAGACGCTCGCTCTGCTGAACTACCTGTAGGAGCCCGGACCGCAGTCGGCTCTAATTGGAAAGCATCAAGGTAAAGCTGCAATATCCCAGGTGAATCTGCCAGTTCACCTTCCTCCATCCATTTCGCATCAAGTGATGGGTAATTTTGAAATTTTACCAAGTAGCGACGGATAACTTTACCCTTGAGCTTTCTATCTCTGTGTGCCAGAATCTGCTCTGGGACCAGAAGTTCATCCTGTTCTTCCACTTCAGGCTGCACCTCATCAGATACATCCTCGGGAATATCTCCATGATATTGCTTTAGTAAGCTCACATGAAAGGCATTATGTATCTTCCAATGCGGAGGCAACTTCAGCCTATAAGCTACCTCGATTATCTTTTCAGAAACCTGGAAAGGACCATAGTAACGCATGTTCAGCTTTGTGTACAACCTTTCCTTGCCTTTCTTATTTTTCAGCCTTGCCTTCTGAAAACGCAGCAAAACCCAATCACCTTCTGTGAATACCAATTCCCTGCGGTGCTTATCTGCTGCTCTTTTCTGCTTGTCTTGACTTCTTTGCAAGGCATATTTGATCTTCTTGTAAGCCTCTTCAAGGCTTTCCACAAAACGATCAGCTTCGAAGATTCTCTCTTTTGTATGCAAAATGGGAGGTATCTTCCTAGCACCTTCCACTAGTGAAGATCGGGCCCGAGAACAGAACCCCTAGATGTGTATAGGATGCAACAATCTCCATTGGTGTTGTGTCAAAGGTAAACTGCTCTTGATGTGGGGCTGCCTAGGATTGTTTAAGATCATAACCTTGGTTTTACCCAAGTTGACCTTCAATAATTCATGATGAAGGATTGGAGCTTGTAGATGTATATGCCAAACAAAGTTGGTGACAAAGGGCAACCTTGTTTGACCCTGATCGTGCTCATGATCTGCTCTGACTACCTAGTCAAAGTCCTAACTTCGCCTGATACCTGCTCATATAGTGTTCGGACTGCCCAAATGGTGTCTTGACTGTATCCTAGATTCAATAGTCATTGGAATAGTTGTGCTCATGGTACAGTGCCAAAGGCTTTGCAGAAATTCTCAAAGCAACAGTACACGCAGATTCTGTGCACGAGCCTCCTTAATGACCGCTCTGTGTGATTTTGGCATCTTGTATATAGTCTTAGTGCACCATTCATGAAAACCTTTAAGTTATAGTAGACCCTTCTTTAGGCTGCAATTGCAGTTTCGATTTGTGCTGGCTGAGTTGTCTGCTTTAAGTCCTCTTTTGATTCCTCAGAATTGTCAACTTGCGGTGACTGAACTGCATGTGAAATAAAAGGTCTAGGTTGAAAGGGAAAAGCAGGTCGTGCTTTCGAAAATGGTGGATGCTGATCTGTTAGGATGTGTAGGTTGAAGAGAAAAGTTGGAAGCTCACGTGTTTTTAATTGCTTGTAGAATGTCGGGCTTTATTATATTAATCTCAGTCTATGTTTGGCTTCATTGGTTTTTTCATTGTGCTTTTCTCGTTTTCAATAACATGACTGTCATTCGTTTAAAAAATAAATTAATCCTGGCCCTTCTTTGTCCATTGGGGTCCTTTGCGAATTCGCCCATTAAATTTTGTTTTCCACCCTCTTCTGTTATGGTAAAAATTGTGCATAAATGATGGTGAACTATTAAGCTGAGCTGGATGGAAGCCCATTTCTTGTTTGACATCTATGCAGGTATCTCACTGAGGAAGTCTACAAGAAGCCGGTTATAGTTTACAATTATCCAAAAGAGATAAAAGCGTTCTACATGCGGCTCAATGATGATGGTAGAACAGTAGCTGCCATGGATGTGCTTGTCCCTAAGGTCATTTTGTTTTCATTCCAGTTCAGATATCGTTATGCAGGGTAAAAGCATGAGAGAAGAAAGGCTAAATCTTCTGTGGTGTCATGGATGTGCGACTTGTAATACTGAGAAAATTGGGATTTCAAACACTAGGCAATTGAATTGAGAGGGGCTTGACAAGGGAAAGGGAGTAGACATTGTGCATGGAAATTTTATTCTGGATATGTAAAATCTAAGTCCCGGAAATTTGTTGCACCAAATCAGTTTGATCCTGTAATTGCTTCATTAGATGCCTTTCATAGCAGTCTATGAGTGATAAAGATATTAACATTGTCTCATGCTGTGAAGGTGGGGGAATTGGTTGGTGGAAGTCAGAGGGAGGAGCGGCTTGATGCGCTGGAGAACAGGTATGTGCTCTCTCCCTCGGCCCCCCCCCCCGGGCCCCAACCCCCATGGGGCCCTTTGTCTTGAAATATGAATAAACTTCTCTCTCTCTCTCTCTCTCTCTCTCTCTTCTCTCTCTCTCTCTCTCTCTCACACACACACACACAGAGACGCACGCACGGACAAAGTTATTCCCTCGTGTACATGCTTGCCTGTAGTCGTGTTTGGACATGCACATAAGCGCTAACGTGAGCACTTGCATTTGCAGATTGTCAGAGTTAGGACTACCAAAGGAACCTTACGATTGGTATCTTCAGCTACGCAAGTTTGGTACTGTGAAACATGCTGGATTTGGCCTTGGATTTGAGCGAATGATACTTTTCGCAACAGGACTAGAGAATATAAGAGACTGCATTCCCTTCCCTAGATATCCTGGCAAAGCAGAGTTTTGAATGTCCACACGAGGTAGTCGATGAGAAGGGAAGTTGAGGGCTGCAAGAGATGGTTTGCACATATTCTAGATTTTGCATGTTCTGATTAGGGAGTATCTATTCATTTTCTGCTCTTATTGCAGTAATTGTTTCCACACATATTCTATTAGCGAATCAAATCATTGAATACAGTCTGGAGCATGTGATGTTTTCGTTAAGGACTCCTAAAAGTATTCAATATTAAGGTGCTGAGATTAAAGTGATGGTAGTGCAGACTCCATGGAATACTCTCATGTTTTGTAGGTAGCAGTGCTTGAAAGTGACAGTTTTACCTCTGTGGATATAGGCCAATATGTATCTTAATTTGTGATTGCTGATTGCGTCCTATTGCTCAGAGCATTGCACTTTGGGCTTTGCAGCTGCCTTTCTGATTGAGCGTTGCACTTTCCTCAGGATAGAAGTTTCAAGTAATGATTCATACGTACATCTGTCCCCTGTTTTTGGGACAAAAATCCAAGATGGGGGAGTTACTATAGGTAATTTTTTTTTTCTCAGATTTATCTACTGATTTTCTGTAAAGATGTGGCTACTGGGCTATGTTGCCCTCCAGGTCTTTGAGGGCTTCATTTTTTGCATCCTTGATATGCACAATGCATGTCAAGTAAGGTATTTTTTTCAACTGGTCTGAAGGTATATCGTTGAAAATCTACAGTAATTGATCTTGAAATGATTGATTAAAATTTCCAGTCAATCTTCCAAGTGCCATTGATGTTTGGGCTTCATTGTGATGCCAACAAGTGGGCTCTCAGTTGAAACAAGTGCGGGGTGAATAACAACTGAGAAACAATAATAAAAGAGTGCAGTTTGATTTGGAGAAGTTTGATTTCATCTTGTTTATTTTGAATGGCAATGGACGGAGAGGATGGTTTGGACATTTCTAAGTCAAGATCCTTCTATGGTATCTATTGCAATATGCCTTCTCTGACATGACAACCACATAATCCTAACCTAAATTCAAGGAATTACTCAAATACATCAAAATGTGTCTATATATAAATCTCTTTATTTTCCAAGGCATCACGATGTTCCTCTATATATCAATTTATTTTTCTGTGTCTTTGTAGTTTCTCCCATGGCTTGTGTTTAAAGTTACACCATGAGAGAGATTGATGTAGGTGAGTTCAGAGAATCACACAAGGGTCACAAAGCTTGAGGCGAAAGGTTGATGTAGATTGATTGATAGAAAGCAAGTACATGAGGTCTCCTTTTATATATAGGGGGGGTCTTTATCTCACACACAAATACCTCATTGATGATATATTGAGATGATGTCACACAATCAAATCTAATCTAACATGAGGTGATGTCACACAAGCAAGTACATGAGGTCTCCTTTTATATATAGGGGGGGTCTTTATCTCACACACAAATACCTCATTGATGATATATTGAGATGATGTCACACAATCAAATCTAATCTAATCTACTCCCCAACGTCAAGTGACTTTTCAAGGTCACACAAGTCACAAACCCAAAATCCTTTTCACACACACGTAAACAAGATTACTAGTTCTCACACTTAGCTTTGAAATAAGCGAACCAACCGCCTTTAGAGCAAAGGTGGTGAGATCCAACGTGCAAAGAGAACTGATCTTCAACTCCACCGCACTATTGCAAAGTGGTGGCCTCATTGTGTGTACCTCCCTTGACACAGTTGTCCCCTCAATAAGCTTGTAATCGGCAGATAATACCATCACGCAATCACCCTCTTGGCTCCTAAGTGTAGATCTCTTAGGGTGAACATGCATTTGTTACACGCGTGCACATGCATGCTCTTCTATCTTCTAGTGATGTGTGGATAAAGCTCTTCGACATGAATGCCCCTAAAAAAATGATGTCAAATTAGTCCACTGGAGTAGCTATGTAGGGCAATTAACCCATGACTGAATGTTGTAGGCTTGAAGATTGATGTTTTTATCGTAGTAAGAATAGAAATGCAAGAGTTGCCAATTGGGTACAATCAATATAGGGCTATAGAGATGCATTCATAGCCTACACTATTGCTTCAAGATGCCCCCCTCCTCCTTTACCCTCCTACCTCATTGTTGCTTCGAGAGGCTTTCACAACCCCCCTTCTTCTCTGCTCGCCTCCCTTTAGCTTGCACCGGTCTTTACACCAGAATGTAGAACCTTCTAAGAGCAGAAGCTCCCCACTCGCATTCTCTAGAATCTTATGTATATGTATTCTCTCGGCCTAGACCTTCGATATTTTTTGTTTTTGTGTGTTGCCATAGAGCAAGCTGCTCCCACCCATGCAAGACTAGTTAATTAATAAGTGCTTTTTTCTCGTTGGGGGGCCCTATTGAGAGTATTGACTGAGTCAAATTTCTTTAATGATGTTGACATGAATTGTAGACAATCCTAAGATTTTAGGAAACGTTACGTTGTGTTCCTCACACTTTGTGGCAATAGTTCGAGCAGCTTAAGTTTCATGAGAAGGCATGCGTAGATGATGAGGATACTGGCCAAAGAAGTAGGATAGATCTTATTGGATGTGTGCAAGGGGGTGCAATCAATATAGGGCCATAGAGATGTACTATAATGTCCCTAGTCTTGCAATGTAGGATTCACAATCCGTCAAATAGATGGAATTCATTATTAGAAGAAACAATTACAACAGATTTGGTAAATGACCACTAGGTTGAGTGTGATCCATAAATACCACAGATTGGAGTGAGATCCAGAACTGTTACTTGCTTTAGCGGATGCCAATGCCTAGATGAGTTTTTGCCGTTGCTTTTGAAGCGAGAAACTCATGCACAAGCTCAACCACAAAACAAAACCTTGAAAACTTGTACGTGGGTGGTAGGCACGTAGCTTTGCAAAACATGGCAAACAGACTTAGAATGATGGCAATTCATGTAGAGATATACTCAACTCCAAGAATGCATCCTAGACAAAGTGAGTAGTATGTGAATTTGGCATAGACAATCACCAAAATGACATATTCTAACGAACATCATTCAAGGGACACACTGTGGGCATTGCTAGCATTGTGAAGAGGAACACAGCATCAAAATTCCAGAGGATTGCATGTGTAAGAAAATGAGCTTTAAGATTTGTATGTGGGTGCTAGGCACTTAACTTTGCAAAACATGGCAATCAGACTTAGAATGATGGCAATTCATTCAGAGATATACTCAACTCCAAGAATGCATCCTAGACAAAGCAAGTAGTATGTGAATTTGGCATAGACAACCACCAGAATGACATTCTAACGAACATCATTCAAGGGACACACTATGGGCATTGCCAGCGTTGTAAAGAGAACACAACATCAAAATCCTAGAGGATCGCGTGTGTGAGACAATGAGCTTAAGATTTGTTTCCCTTTTCTATATTGGTTGACCTTTTTGGTTTACAAAGCGAGAAAAGGAACAAATCGGTGAATTTGGAGTTGGCATCACCAACCCTTATAAGAGATTAGCTTTGTGTGCAATTTGGAAACTTGCGTAGGGATGCACATAAGCAAGAGCGTATGGGCTACTTTAGGTGATGTTGACAAAGGGGGCGACATCTCAAGAAGACTTTCTTAAGAACAAGTCGAAGCTGTAGAACTTACTTGGGGGCTGTAGTGAGCGTGACTTTAATACCAAGTTGAAAGTTACATGGTGAGACGAGAGTGATGTTGATGGGATTTAAGAGAATTACATGATGGGCACAAAGCTTGAGACAAAAAGTTGACGTGAATTGCTTGATAAGAAAGCAAGTACATGCGGCTCTTTTTGTAGGGAGGGGTTGCTTGATCTTTCACACCCCTCTACCTCACTAATGATGTTAGTGGTATGATGTCACACAATCAAATCTAATCTAATCTACTCCCAAAGGTCATTGAATTGCAACCATAGGAAAGAAGAATAATGGCCTTGCATGAGGAGTTTTCGGTGCATGAGCATCTTACCTTTGACTCAGTATGGATGCTAAACAAAATGGCGGATTGCAACCAAGCTTGCTTGTGTTCACAAGAGGGACTAGAAGAAGGCCAGTGATGAAGTAAAGAACACCGTTGAAAAGCGTGCTCAGCATAGGAGGGTTGTGAAAGCTTGCATTAAAAAAGTGGGTTCGGATCAAGGAGCAAAGCACGATTTATGGAATATTTTGTATATCGTTTTTTCCCTTTTCGTTCATCTTTCTCTACTTTCATTTTTCTTACGTATCTATCTCGTGTAGAGGCACGTGCCAAGTGGAGTTTGCACCCGTGAAGATATAATTACAGTGCTCTTGAAGAGCATGCCTGATTTGTACGAGAGCATCAGACGTTGAAGCATCTGCGTGATCCCACTTTGGAGGGCATCATCAATGCATTGCTTTATGAGGAGAGGAGCATCAAAGCAAAGAAAGGAGAAGGAGCAATTGGTCATGGTAACAAGAAGAAGAAGCTTAAAAAAATTCAAGTTTAGCTATTGTAAGAAGAGGGTCATGATGAAGCTAATTGCTTCTTGAAAGATCCTATGCACAAGAAATGTCACACTTGTGGAAAAACTGGTCATCTTGCAAGGGATTGCATGAAACCTTGAGAGGTGAAATATATCATAAAATTATGAGAATGGACTTCTATGGTGAAAGAAAAGTATGTATGCATGAATCATTGGGTCTTTGAACATGTGTGTTCTACACATGCCTTATAATCTTGTATGCATTGAAGATGCAGTGTCATCATGTTGTGCCACATGTTGGCATTGATTTGTAATTGGTCAATGTCAATAAAACCATGGAAAACATCTCTGTTTTGTATCAATATAATAGAGACAATATAATTGTTGATATATGAATATATTGATGTTTATATCAATAGTTATATGGACAATTATTGTGACGCTTCCTAGTGACACTTATATAGGCTATTATCTTGACATATTTAGTCTTTGGCAAAAAAATATTTGTTAGTTTCCATAGAAATAACCATCACTATTAGTGCAAATGGTTGTAGTGATTTTCAAATTGGATGCAAAGAATGCACCATTTCTAAAGAGGAATGAATCCTCTTTAGCAAGTGAAAGTGATTTGAGAAGTCATAAATATGAAGGAAAAACACACATGGATTTGTGGTTAGATGGAAAGTATATCTAGTGATCCACATTTTTGTGAGGCTCCACAATTCCATGGGTAGGCTAGCTTTATAAAATTTTTATCTAAGGGTGAGAACGGTTTTTAAGAATATTATCAAAGGTTAAATGCTAATGGAGCAAGTAGCCTTCACAACCTAATACCAATCTTTGCCTCACAAAAGGGTTAGAAATACTGTAATGTTAGAAGGCTAGGAATAAACATTTGGTATCATGTAAGCAAACTATAAGTGTTTTATATGGTTGAGAAGGAAGCACAGTGTGCTCACAAAGTGAGAAAGAAAATCAGGAATTACATGTAAAAATTAGGTGCTCACTTTTGGCATTGCAAATGTAGTTGACGCACAGATGCAAAAAATTAGGTGCTTAGTTTTGGGGGAGAGCATTGCAAATGTAGTTGACTCACAGATGCAAAACACAACTCTGAATGAGGAAATTGCAAAAAACATTAGCATTCATAAAAGATTGTCTAATGGGTCCAAGCTTTCGTAAGAAAAAATTGCATCCAATGGATGAACTATCTAAGAAGAGGGGTAGAAGCATCGAGTGATAGCTTGCATGACTACTTTAGAACTCATGTCTATCCATGATGAAGCCTCTAGTGCTATGGGGGAAGTTTCTATGAATATATTATTATTAGAATTTATATAAAAGATCCCAAATTCAAAACTATAAAACCAAAGATAACATTTGAGTCAATGAACAAAATATAATTAGAATCTACCAAATTCAAAAGTATTAAATCAAAGATTACATCTGATTCAATGAACAAAGTTGTGGAATGAGTCAATGCAACTAATGCAAAGGGAGTTCGTGATAATGTAGGCATAAGTGTAAGGACATGTTAAATCATATTTAAGAGCCTTAAAAAAGCATGGCTTGCTATTGGAGCAAAAGTTAAGGCCCCACTTCCAAAGCCAACTGATGTCGATAAGGCTTAGCATGCTCTTAATTTGGGCATATTTGATTTAGTCTGTGAGCCTCATCATGTATGTAGTATACTAATTACGAAAGGGAAGGTTGGAAAGTGTGGAGAACTGGAATTTAGAGTCAATAACTTTGTGATGGATATTCAAGAGTTGTGCAAGCCATGGTCAAGCTTCACAATATCCTTGTGACATAATGCAATGGTGAGTAAGTCGAATCATCGAGTGGCTACATTCGAGCAAGCCCAGAGTTCGAGCGATGCTTGCGATGAACTTTTTCTAAACCTATAGTAGCAATAGTTTATTACTATTAGAGATTGTTCTTACTTATTTTTTGTATGATTCTGATTTGATCCATTTTGTACACAAAATGATTCTTGATCTCTAACTTCCATTTAGATAAAATTGCCAATGGAAGACTAAGATATGGGGAGAACATTTTCCAAAATGATAGCCAATGGAAGACATCTCTCCTCGACCAGCTGGTCTGCTTACACATTTACACATACAAAAGTCATCTAGCCACAACACATCGTAGAATCAACCATTGATATGTATCAAAGCCATACATGTCAATTTCAAATGTCAAACCTAACGATTCAAAAGATTCCTCATAGTCCCAATACGATATCCATGAAATTTTAGATTGAAAAGAGGACTCAATCGTAAAATTGACACAGTGCAAACTAGAGGGTACCTTTTGCAAAAAGTACCTCTAGTTGCAGGGTTTTGGATTTCAGGGTTAGAGGCCTCTTTTTAGTCTAAAATTCCATCCACAATGTACAATTATGTTAGAGTATCCTTTCGTGAAAATGCATCACAAACCAAAATATCCACTATCAAAATTAGGGTTTCAATATTTGACCCAATGTCCCGATATATTTGCTAAGTTCTACATTTCATAAACATGAGCATGGTGTTTTGCAAGTATATGTCATCTTTGTTTTTCTCAATTTCCTACAATTAGCAAAGAGATACAGAAAGCATGATAATGGTAGAAACCTAGCTCAACCTAGCATTTCTTCCACTAGTACTTGGCTTCATAGGAGTCCTCACATCATGGAACAATATATTCCTATACGATTTGTTGATCTCTATACTTGGAAGTCACCGCTTAGGATTGTCAAAAGAAGACAAGGGAACATATTTCCATATTGATCTTCTTTCATTTGGCAAGATGAACATTAAATCATATAAAAGGTCCCATTGCATGACCATATTGAAGACTATCGATCTCAACATGGAGGGCATGCAAAGCCCAATTGAGCATGCTCCAAGATCCCTCTCTACATACATAGAGGGATAGGAAGGGTATACCTACAGAGTAGACTCTGAGAATTAATAAAGTTGTGATTCAAGGAGATTGCAATAGATCAATTTTTAGGGCAAGCATTTTGATAGCGACTTGCCATCCAAGGAGATTGCAATTCTACAAGGAATCCCTCCTCTTTAGATGGACTTAGTGATGATTCCACCCACCAATGGAATTAATGGATTTAGATTGTTCCATGGTCATGCAAGCTCTTGGGCAATTTTGGACATGTCTATAGTGTTAACCTATTGTAGCATTGTTGACCTAAGTGAATCCGCACTCAATCCGAGTCCCAAATGTCCAAGTCTCAAGTTATCCCTGTGGGTAACCAAGCGGTGAGTTTTTGAGTGGCAAGGTAGGTATCGGAAGGCCAAATAGTTGGTCTTTTCAATGTTCATGGTTTGGAGAAGTTCCCAGGTGGAATTTAGAAAGTCGATTGTTAGAACTTTCTAGTAGAGAAAGCAAGTACTACGATTTATTTAAAATAGTGAGTCCAAGTTAGAACAAACATTCCTACTCACTCATCAATCTTGTGTGTGAGTGACAGAATTAGGAGAATAGAGCTCAGTTACATTGAGATAGAAGGTTTCATCTCGAGATGAGGCTTGAAGACGTCTATGTAGCTATTGTTGGTATTGTGTGCAATCTAGTCTAGGCAATCAAAAATGCAAATCAACACACGGAAAGACAGATCTCCACATAAAATGACAAGTAGAAACAAACCAAAGAGACAACTTCCATTCATCAACCAAAAGACTCGTACAAACTGATTAAAATATCAAGACCCTATGCTCACCCTACCGAGTTTGTTGTTGCTTACAAGACCATGTAAAGAGCCACAAAGGCTCAAAGGCACCCTCTAATAAGGGTGACACACAATCTGCTTACATCGCCACAAAGGCTAGCCTATATCTCCTTAGGTCTACTGACCTTGTTGGAGCTTACACATAGATGGCCTTAATGCAAAGCGAGCTACATATATCTCATAGAGAAAGTCGCAGTGATCAGAAGCACCAATAGCAAACGAACCAATCCTTCATCGAGGTCTAGCACTACAAAGTCACCTACAAGCTATCGATAGGCTATTGCTAAGAGTCATCTCCACCGACTCTCATGAGAGAGAGCCTAGCTCACGAGCCAATTGGATAGCAAATCTTTTCAAGGTGACAAAAGCTTGCCTCTATAGAACAACGTAGAATATTGCATGCAACCTTTCCACATGTCACTTCCATTTTGACCCCTCCATCAACCTTGGAGTTGACTGACTCCCCATGAAGACGAGATGAGATTAGGATACTTCCTACAGCTATACCTGCTTCTTTTCATATCAGGAGCCTGCCCCTCCTCTAAGCACTCATGTTATGGGTTTGGTGGATCCTGCTTCTTATTATCCACCTATCACTTCTATTGTGCCACAAGGCAGCCAGGAGACACTTGCACACTCGAGGGGAGTCATCAACTCACCAGTTGGTTCCTCAACCTCGACAACACTTTGTTTATCAACCCTTATTTGTGGTAGGCGCTCAACATAAAGTGCATAATTCTGATGAGAGGTCCATTGCCCAAGCACTTTCAATGCCGAGCCTCGCCTCTCCGAACATGTGCCCACTCTCATCCAATCTCCAATAGGGTCCTTGTTGATAGTCAATATGCCCAATCCTTCTCTTCCATTTGTAGGGATTCTTTCTCCACCTGTTGATTGGCCTTGTTTACTCTACGAAACATCTTATGGGCCATTTCAAGAAAAGATTGTTGGGTGACTTATTGCACCTTGGATGTGGCATTTCCAAAAGATCATCATGGAATTCGATCATTCATATTAACTGCCACCTCGAGCCATACAATTGGAGTACTTTCCATCTATAAAAGTCATGATCTATGACCGGGACAAATTTGATCTGGCAATTAAAAAAAGGCGGGCAGACATACGAGCTAAAAGAAAAGGCGAGCAACATACAAAACAGAAAGGCAAGCTCTCTTGGCTAGTATAAGTGCACTTCCTTGGAACCATTAACCTTGCCCAAGTTTTATGCCAAGCTCCTCAGTCTAATCAAAAGTCTCCTTGTAGTAGTAGATGGTTTTGAAGCCACTACAATGTCGCACCATCTTTTGCAAGTCTGCCAGAAGCTAGTCACCAATGGACAGAGACATAAGTGCAGGAGAAAAGATATAAGTACAAATTCACACACCTGAGCATTGTTGATGCAGATGTGGTCGAGTAGCAAAAGGAAAAGTGGTGGATACATCCAGATGAAATGGAGTGGAGTGGATTGGGGATCAATACATCATATTTTTGGCCACTTAGGCCAACGCCAAGATTAGAAAATTCCCTAAGGTCTTACTTGTTGGATGAGAAAGCCTTCTCACTCCTTTGCCTCGTTCACCAACTACCTTAACTCGACAACCGAGACCAGCTTCAAACTAAAGAAAGACCCATTGACAATCGAAGACAAACTGACCACCTAGCTTCAAAGGTCGACTCATTTATGCTAGTTTCTAAGTACCCCATCTGTGTGGGCATGGATGAAGCTGAGTCAAGAAAAATGTTGACCCTGAGTTAACCCACACTAGACTTGGGTTTCAAGTGTCCAAGTATCCAAAGACTTGCAAGTAACCAAGTAGTGAGTTTTTGAGCAGCCAAGGCAAGTACCAAAAGGCCACACATGGGGCCTAGTCTCAGTGTCTGTGGTTTGGAAAAGTTCACAGGCAGAATTTAAGAAGACGGTTGTTAGAGATCACCTAGTAGAGAAAAAAAATACTAGGATTTATTTAAGTAATGAGTCCAAGCTAGAGAGAACATGCTTACTCGCTCATTTTTCTTATGTTTGAGTGATAGAGTTAGGAGAGTAGAAGTCCTATTGCTTTGAGAGAGAAGGTCCAATCTTGAGATGAGGAGGCATGCAATGGTCTATTTAGCTACAACTATTTGTCTTGGATGAAATCCCTTTTGTATATACAAGTATGAGTTTACATATTCCATTTGTTACTGTTGCTTGCATGCACACTTGTTCACTCATCTTCATATGTTTCTCCCACGCAACACAAACCCCATTTAGTATTTTTGTTGATGAGCAACTCTACAATTGAACACTGAGTAGGGATGTTTGCCACAGTGCAAGGAAGGGCATCCTCTTGCTAAGCACTATGCATTGCATAATCTCCAAGCAAAGGGGTGAGGGAAAAGAAGCATCAACAAGGATCACGCCTAACCCTATGGAAGCATTCAATTCTCCCACTTAAACACTACGTAGATCTTCATGAGGAGACATTGCCACATGTTTGAGTGTTGTGCCACTTATTAAAAACATATCAGGATCCACAGTCCATTTAGGACGTGTGGTTTTATAGGAGAGTATTAATGAAAATTCCCTTCATTGTTGCATGCATTAAAAGATCCCTTCATTGCTATGTTTGTCAAAAGAAACATGCGAAAAGTAAAAAATATTGGAAATCCCTTTCAAATGAAAGCAAGAAAGATGAGTGGCTAAACACATAGACTAGCCAATGAGATGAGGGTGTGTTGGGGATAAGGACCCCAATCCTCCTTTTTTGTATAAATGAGGACACGCCCTTGAATTGTGTGATAGGGAATGAAGTATAAGTTAGGATTCACAAACGGGCAAGGGCATCCCAGCAAAAATGACAAATGAGCAAGGACAAATAGGTGAGGACATCCCAGTAAAAATGATATCCGCAAATAGAATGCTGCCATTTTGATTGTCCACCCTCAAATGGTTTCACAATGGGTGCAAACATGCTTATGTGGCATCCCAATTAAGTTTGGGGGGAGGAGTTTTCTTAGGCGGCAGTCCAAGGCCACTCAAAAAAATTTGGAGGCGGTCAAGAGTAGATGATAACCACTTGGCCACTTCTCATTTGCTTGATTTTTATATGTTTGTTTGGCACCCATTTGTGAATGTGCTTGTGCCCAAGCTCCCCCTTAGCCATCGAACATGTAGGGCCCAAGGTCCTATGTCCACTGCTTGTTTGTGAAACCTCCCTAACACTTGAAGTTGGATGAGATCTTTTCTCTCTCCCTCATCCATGTTTGTCTTTGAGCTTTCTTGTAAGTTTCCTTCCTTTGCACTACATTTCCTAACTGGTATTAGAGCCTGGTGATGTTCTTCCTCTTCCTTCTTGCCTTTGGCACTTGTATCCCTGTTTGCTATATGGACAAGAAGTACAGCAAACAGGCTGAAAGGTCTCCGATGCCAAAAGGAGTCCATTATCAACGACGTGGTTTCTGAAGTCCTACTGCAAGTAGTGTTGATGTTGAAGTTGCAAAGGAGCTTGTTCTATTCGGTTGGAGAACATATATTTCCAGCAAAGCCATATATCTTTCTACTATTGCCAGTTGAGGTTTTCTCCTATTGTTTGTGTGGTCTCAAAAGGAGTCGAAAGATTCTCTCTTATGGGTCTATCCTGTCGTCACTTTATGCATAGCCATTTTCTTGGTTACTCTTCAATTCCATATATGTGCTTGGCTTGGCAAAAGTGGTTGAAGGCATTATTACTACAAACTCCATCGACTTGTGGCTCTGAGTGTCTCCTTTGCAAACTATTTATATAGAAGAACATTGAGGGAGGCTTGTGTGCATTCTAGACCACCAACTTGTTTTTTATTAGGGAGCTATGGTCTATTTCTCCATGCCATTTGTCACTTGGAGAATCCCATCCACAAATGGTCATCATCGCGTCTCACATGTTGAAGTTATTAAAGAGAATCCCATCCGTATTTCTCATTAGCGCTCTTGAAGCTACCTCACTAGAATTGTTGCTCAAGTTCTCAGAACACTTTAGTGTAGTGGTTAACAATGTTCTTCTATTTGAAGGTGAGAGGTGGCTTGCTTGCTAGAAGTCACTAAAGTTGCCATAATAGTTTCCCTTTTGGAGATGCTGCTTATTTTCAAGGGCATGTACTATATCTTAGTATCTCAGTTGTCTGAGACATGATTCTCCTATTGGTTATATGGCTACACCTCTTTGGTCAACTTTCCAAGTTGCTGTCTCATTTGATTGTGATGTTCTCAGTAGTGTTGAGAGCCTCTTACATTTGGTCGCTGGAAACTCCTCATGAGGCTACTCGTCATTGTTTCTGCCATTCAAGCATTTTTGCCATCATGGTTTCTCTCTGCTCTACAAAGAACCATGCTACCTAGTGACTTCTTTGAGAAGAAACATCATCTAAAGTTGTTCCAGTTGCTAGAAGGGATCTCAATGAAGGAGGTTAGGAGGTCTATTGCATGCTTCAACTAATGTAAAGGTCCTAGGTCAACTGAGACCAAGCCATTGGATCAAGCCATTTTCAGAATAGGAATATGGCTAGCCCTTTGAGGTGAGTAAATTCCGTGACCTAGATCATAGCATATATATATATATATATATATATATATATGCATGCATGCATGCATGTATGTATGTATGTATGTATGGATACATATATATATACGTATATATATACATATACATATACATATGTATATGTATATGTATATGTATATATATATATGTATATATACATATACATATACATATATATAGATATACATATACATATACATATGTATATGTATATATATATGTATATATGTATATATACATGTGTATATGTATATATACATATGTATATGTACATATACATATGTACATATTTATATACATATACATATGTATATGTATATATCTATGTATATATGTATATATACATATATGAATATATATATATATATACATGTATATATACATGTATCTATACATGTACATATGTATATATACATGTATCTTGGAAGCCAGCAATTGAATCATAATCACAATAGGAATACTCTGGGACAAATTGCAATCATTTAAGGAAGAAGCCTGGCACTGGGATTGCTTGGATTACTGGAAGAAGCTATGAAGACATAGTCACCTTTAAGAAAGATTGCTCTAGAATAGGGATAGAAGCATCACACTGCACTAGGGCCCAAAAAAAGGGCTGGACCCCCCCCAAGGTCTTTATTGCAATAGAAATAGACTTTTGTACAACTGGCTCTCACAAGAGCTTGGATTGAGTATTGGTGCTAGGTTTATTTTGCCTAATTTTAGACTTTCTTTCCCAAAAAGTTGGGCTTTTACACTTTTTTGGCTTTCTAGAGCTTCTAAAAGCTGATTCGCATGCTTTTTGCTAGCTTTTAGCCATGTGGGGCCATCCATATGTGGGCGCCACCTCCTCCTGGTGCATTTTGTCTCTTAGTTCTCGCTTTTTGATGCTTTCCCTAGGGTTTTGAGCCCTTTTTGCACCCTTCTTGGACCTACACATCCAAAATCCAACACTCTAACCCTTTAAAGGTTAGTCTAATGCATGCATTCTAGTTCTTGGACTATTTCTAGTCCCTTGTGGGCATCCCCACGATTCTGTTTTACCAATGCAATGCAAAGATAAAATAAAAATACTTATTCTTGGTTAACCGCTTTAACTTTATTTGGCCAAAATGAATTCCTGTTTAAGAATTATTCCTTTATTTTCTTAGGAGAAGTCCCAAATGGTGACACAATTGTTACACCTTGAAAGTTGTAGATGGATATTTGATCAAAGGTATTTCAAACAATCACCTCTTCACAATTTTGTTAGTCTTATTGCATGCATTAATGTTTAATATCAATCATTGATTTCTGTAAAGTATTTTCTTATGATTGTTGCCTTATGGTGAATATGAGGACATAATGGTGATATGCTCATTATAACTTATCAAGAAAACCTAGCCATGTACACAATCAAGTAGAAGACAACATTAACAAGCTCCGCAAACAAGCAATTACTATTTTTGAGTTTCTTGATAATAGTATAATCAAATAATCTCACTATCATCGACAAACTTTGAGTACTATTTTGCATAATGCCTACCACTAGCGACCTCAATTTGGAGGCATCTGCTAAGTTAAACAAGTCTAATTATAGCACATGGAAGTATCAAATGGAGACCATACTTGTACTTTAAGATAAGTGTGAGTATCTAGATGTGTCTACACCTTGACCATCTGACAACCCCGCATAACAGATCCTACCATTGTTGATGCATAGGTAGAATGGGACAAGAGATACAAGTATGCATATCATTTGGTCAAGAAGAATGTTCAAGATGTCATGCTTGGACAACTGAACACAGTCATGACATCAAAAGAAGCATAGGATATATTTGCAACTCTTTATGATTCCAAGAACACTTCTAGAATTCTAACTAAGGATTATAACAAGCAACTTACAGTAGGAGGAGAGGCAGCTACTATGAAACCCATGGAGATGGTTCAAGTCATTTGGACTAGGAGAGGGATACAAGAATCTAGTCCCAAGTATTACCATACAAAGGCAAGTTCCAACACTAGAAGAGATACAATCAGTGCTACTTGGTGAGGAACTCAAGATTTAGGACATTCAAACAAGGAAAGGTTAATCCAATGATCAAGAATTCATAACCTCAAACAGAGCCAGAGGAAGAGCATTTCAAAGAAGTGGACATCAGCATCAATATCAGCACCCACAATAGCATCAACATCAACATCCAAGAGGAAACCATTCCAATGGAGGGATATTGCACAAGGAAGAGGGAATGCATCCACCAACATGTCCAACCTACATTGAAACTATTGTCACAAGTTTGGATATTATGAAAGAGATTTACACAAAAGCAATATGACCAAGGAGGTCAATCTAGCAGCGGATACATAAAATTTTCATGGAAGAAGAAATCATCATGGTGGACATCAAAGTCAGATTCATTATGCCAATGAACCCACACAATGTATCTTGTGAGTGAGAACATGCAGAAGACTAACATAATGTATCTTGACATTGATTGTGATTCCAAGGGGGAATGCAGTTATTCATTTGACCATGCAGATCAAGATCCTTGGTGCATTGATATGGTGCATCATCTCACATGACAAAGCATCTAGAAGGGTTTATAGAGATGAAATCATTAGAAGAACCCAAGAATGTTATCTACACTATAGATAACACACCGAATCTAGTTCAAAGGAAAGGGCATAGTCCTTGTGAAAAATTTTATTGGTACGAAAGGATTGGTGAAAGATGTACTTTATATTCCAAAACACAACAAGAACCTTTTGTCAATTGGACAAATGAAGAAACATAACTATAGAGCCATTTACAAGGGAGATAAATACACCATCAGAGAGAAATCTAGAGGATGTTAGCTAGTGGAAAAAGCAGTCAAAGAAGGATGCTTGTTCAAGATGCTAGCTTCAGTATCAGACTTGCATGCCATGTCAATTCAACATCAACAGATGTCACTTTCCACAATATGGCACAAAAGATATGGTCATGTCAACTTAAAACGTTTGATGCAATTGAGAAATCAAAATATGGCACTTTGAATTCCTAAACTTTTTCTTGGAAGAGTTTGTGAAGCATGCTACTTCAATAAACAAAAAAGAGCCAACTTTGGGAGAAGCATTTCTTGAGTAAGAGGTATTCTTGATTTGATACATATAGATGTATGGGATTATGTGCAAACCCATAGCATTAATGATTCACTTTACTACTTGACTTTCATTGATGACTACAACATATATTGTTGGGTCTATTTTCTTAAAGAGAAATTTTAAGTCTTTTTCAGATTCCAAAAATTCAAATCCATGGTAGAGAACCAAACAAGCATAAAGATTAAACTCTTTAGATCAAATAGAGGAGAGGAGATTGTACTAGAGCAATGCTCAATGAGAAGCATCTTCCAAATTAGTATTGGGAAGAGACAATTCACGCTACAAGCTACGTGGTTGATCAACTTTCGACTGAACTAATTCAAGGTATGACACCATATGAGGCATTGAGTGAATACAAGCCATGAATTGGGCATCTTGGCATATTTGGATGTGGAGCAGTTGGCCACATACATGACGATCATCACAGAAAGTTGGATGTTAAGTCATGTAAAGCATTATGGGTGGCTACAGTGAAGAGAGCAAAGCATATAAGTTGTATGATCCCATCAATTTAAAGGTCATAATCTCTAGAAATGTAGTGTTTAATGAAGAGTCAGAATGGAAAACATCAAATACGTAGGAGATAGTGAGAGCAATTACTCAATCACCTTTAGAGAAGGTTTATGAAGAGGAGCAAGAATTGCTAGAGGATCCCCAAGATGAGCAATAACTCAAATTGTCTACAAGACAAACCAAACCACCAACTAGGTTGACATATGCTTAGAAAGGCAAAGAAAGTGAGATTGAAACCACCAATTATGCTCTTATTACTACCATCGTGGCTACAAAAGAGCCAATGTACTTTGAGGATGCAGTTGACAAGCCAGAATGGCAAACTTCTATGAATGAAGAGATGGATTCTTTGTACAAAAACAACTTGGATTTATGTTGACCTTCCACTAGGAAAGAAAGCCATTACAAACAAGTGGGTTTACAAAAGCAAGTACAATCTAGATGGCAGCATTGAAAGATACAAAGCTAGACTAGTTGCAAAAGGTTTTGCATAGCAATATGGTCAAGATTATGATGAGACTTATGCTCCAGTATAGCAAAGATGGATTTCATAAGGTTTTTAATATCAATAGCCACACTCAACAAATGGAATGTGTACCAACTAGATGTCAAATATGCTTTTCTCAATGGTTACTTAGATGAGGAAGTCTACATGCAACCACCAGAAAAAGGGAATTTAGAGTTAGATGTGTTGATGAAGAGGCTTCAGTATGTCAAAGAAGTGGTTTGATGTTGAGGCTAAAAAGTCTCAAATGCAAGTGGTAGATTTAGGACGTGATAAGGGTCTCCATAATCTTAGAGATACCACCAAAGTCTCTAAGATTTAATCTTCTTTCTTTATCTTTCTCACTATTATTGTAGCCTATGTGTTTTTGTTGATGTTGCTATGTGTTGCTTTGCTGCATGAGCATCGCCTACTTATTGCTAGATCGGAGTCACATGTCTTGCTTGGTCCATTGGTCTAGTTGCTACTGTCGCTCTTGATTTGTATGCTTAATGTAGTTTGCATCAAATTGCCTTCTATTTGGCCTTTTTAGTGCTTGTTTGCGTAGTTTGTCTTCGCTATTGGTGGTCGTTGATGGACACATTTTTAGATCGCATCTACTATCCCGTATACATATGTGCTGCATTGAGGATGAGTCATTAAAGATCATGCATTAATTGTTGAATACTTTTGCTTGTATCAATGTAGTCTCATCTTGTAGTCTCAGCTCCTTTGTGTCTAGTTGGATGCCTTAGTTGCTATATTCACTTGCGTGCTAGTTGTTGTTAAAGGTCTTCATCATTGAAGCTTGCATGTAGAAGTTCACATATGCTTGTTGTGTACACTCAGGTCACAGCCCTGTTGTCTTGTCACTACCTATTGTAGCTGTCTTGCATGTTTGCTTGTTGTTACATTGAGTAGTAATTGTTGCCTATGGCTGTCTTCTTGACATCATATAGAAATCTACAATAGAGGCCTCTCTCTCTTTAGAGTAGGACTAGTCTAGGCTCTCAAAGAGTCTGATCTCTCTCTCTCTCTCTCTCTCTCTCTCACACACACACACACACACACACACATATATTCCAAACCTAATTAGCTTACACATTTGGTTATGGGAGTAGGTATTTAATGTCTTTTTTCCTTATGAGTTTTCAATATTTTACCATGGTAAGTTCTCTATAATACTATTGGTGGCATACTTTCCTACGTGTTGATTCTAGGGGTCTCCTTCAATCTAAGCTTGTCCTCCCTATGTATGTCATAATAAGTCATCAAATAGGTGACATCCAATATCTATGGACAACATGCTTTCCTTCCGCATGATATGCCTTCCGTCCTATGGCTTTTGGCATCAATGAGCCTTCTTAGTCACGTCGATTATCCTTGATATTAACTAATTATATAAGATAACTACGTAGTACTTTTGGCTAGCTAAATTTACCCCTCATGAAAGCTAGTCCATTTATGAAATATCCCTTTTGAAAGGGACCTCTTTATTACTCTACTTTAACTTAAGGCTTGTCATTACTTGTCTGTGGGAAGAGGCTGGACCTTTAACTATAAGTAATCCTCTGGATAAGTGAGTAATCCTTTCTTGACCTTGGTTTCCTTGCTATCGCTTGGCAAACCATGTCCCTTGGTACCAATTTATGATATGTCCTATGGTTGTGTTTCCTTTAGAGTATGGGGAACTCTTAACCCCTTACTAGGAGATCCTCTCTAAAGGATCCTTGGGATAGTAGCATGGAGCCAAAAGGCCATTAAGTTTTTTCATACATCCTAAAAGTTGAGGTCCAAAAGACCATTAGTGTATGTACACTCTTTTGTACCTTGGAGCGATCCCTTGGATAAACAAAGAGCAGTATGGGACATGGTAAATCAAAGCATAATGCCAAAAGATTTAAAGGTTGTCCTTTAAAACATGTAAATATGCATTCTTTTCATTGCAAGAAAAGCTAGCTAGAGTCGCCATTCTTCTTTCATCCCCGAATCCTCCTTTGTTAATGGCCTACTTTGGTAGGTTAATTGGGTACATCTATCCTTTCTTTGTAATTGTGATAGGTATGGCCTCACTTTTCCTCTCATTTCTCTTTGTGTTGCCTGCATAATCTCCTCTCATGTGAGCCCTCCTTCATCCATGTGTCATGATCTGCATCGTTGATGTAGATCTCACTTTTCATTAAGGAACTCTATATTTGAAAGCTTTATCGCTTTTTCCTCATGTGTTAATATAGCTCCCCTTGGTTATAAAAGCAAACGTGCAATGACCTCTTTTTATACTATGTTTTCTTTCAATCCTTGATTCATCAAATTCGTGCTTGGCTGCGTCAGAATTTGTTTGGCACTAGGATCAAATTTGCCATGCCTCCGTGATGAGCCTCCTTAATGCTAGCAGGTCCAACTCATGCACATAGCATAAAATATGCCTAGAGTATTGTATTCTGCTTTGACATTTGCATCACTGTTCTTATGGACACATAAAATTCTTCCTCGTGTTGAGAAATACTCTACTTAGTGTGGGGACTCAGTGGCTCAAGACTAGCCGCTTTAGATAGTAGCTTCTTTTTGCTCCTCTCTACTTGTGGATTAGCTCTCTTCTTGCTAGACTAACCTCAGTGCACTGACTCAGTCCAACACGGGATCCTAACCATGGGTCCTTTGCTGCCGTCTCCTTTGTTCATGTTCTCACTAAATAATTCCTATGTAGAAGCAAAATACAGCACACAACTAGAATTTTTGCTTTCTGTGCCCTGAAGATCAGGATGTGCGATAGCTATCCCAAAACAAAGCATTGTTCATTGGGCACCCACGATGGTGACGATCAGGAGAGAGCCAGCTTTGTCTCGATGAGCACTTCAAGTAGGTGAACTTTCACAACTAGGCGAACCCATCATCAAGGGCACCATGTCATCGGCGGCAAGAGTCCCACCCATGGCATGTGCGTTTGTGACTTGCCTATGAAATTAACACTTTTGCCATTCCCCGTTGTGTTTTTGTGTCTGGATCTTCAATCAGTGTTTGGGGCTTACTTTGGCGAACTGCCTTTTTATGCATCTAAGGAGTGAATCTACGAGGGCAATACGCAAATCAATCTACCAAAGGTAAAACTTATGTAGAGCGTTTTGGCTTTATTGTGAAATGGCAGCAACACGAGTGAAAGATAGTGGGTGAGATAGGAAGGTACAGAAGAGCCCGTTGAAGAGCTGAAAGGGCTGGGTTTGACAACGATGGCAAGTCTCCAACCTCCTATCACGATGTCTTGAGGCAATGCACTTGTGACCAGGCTCTCATGCTCCAGCATTTAGTTTGCATTCATGTTCAACCATGGATAATATCTGTGGTCCCTTTGCCCAGTTTTGGTAGAGACAAGGACATGGCATAGCTTAGGTTGCCTGTCTGTAGTCATTCCCTTACTGCATGATGTAGAGTTGGGAATCCAATCCACAATGAATTGCATCAACTAAATAGGACTAACAAAATTCCTGCCCATAGGGTAGAATGCTTAAAAGCGCTTCCAACAAACGATTTGATGCAGATGTACATGAAGCATGGGAGCATGGTGGATGCCCTCCATGTATTTGATAACATGCCACAATGTGATGTGGTGCCTCTTGCTTGTAGTGGCTAGAAATTTCATTTTTGCTAATGTCTTCATGTATACTTAGCTGAATTTCCTTTTTGCATAAAAATTCATTTTGCATAGGACACCTATAGACGCATGCTCTACCAGACTGTGGGCTAGATCACTTGCCTTTGGGGTCCAAAACAAGGTAGAGAGAACCGCTCTCACTTCCAAAATTCTTGGAACAGACTATTAAAGTCAAAATCCTGTCCTCTCGGAATTTATGATGGTCTTAGAGATGAAAAAGTTTTGAATCATTCTTTGATTATATCTAGATGTGTTAATTTTTGCTCGTTCCTTTATTCCATTCAAGAATGAGATTCAATGATGCCTTCATGCGTTTAAACAACGATTTTGTTTTGAATGTAGACAAAAATTTTGAGATAATTTCTCTTTGCTGTTCTAGATTCCAGATTCAACTGGCCATCCAAAGCAGTAGCAACTCGCACAAAAACTAAATGTAGTAAGCTCCTCTAGAATCAAGCACTGATCAATGACTTCATCAACTAGCACGTAGGAGTCTAGCAATAAAGAAAAGCTGAAGGCCTCAAACAAGAAGAAAATGGAGACAAGTAAAAAAGACAATCTGCAGGCTCCAAAGAAGAAAAAAATGAAGTTTGATAGTCGACCCAATAAATAGAATTCTTTCATCATATCTTGATGTCCTTCACCAATATGGCGAAGGAAATTGTGACTTTCCTTGTATGTAATAAAGGGGAAAATACGCATGCTTGCATGTTGACGATGACAAGCCAAGCATTAGAAATTTTGAGCAAAGCCATTGTCTATATTGAATAATACATCATTGCAGTTAGAGTACCTAATATTGTCTACACACATATAGCGCATTCAATATGTGAATTGTGATCCTAAACGTAATTTGAGAACTTTCACAACTTGTAGGGAAAATTTTTTAATGTGAAAATTCAATATTTGTTCTTTAGATATGCACTCCATTTTTAATGTTTCTTTTTGCGCGTTTGTAGGAGGGCATCCATATATACATACTAATTTCGACCAGGATATCGCTTTCTCATGTCGCATTACAAGACCAACTACTAACATTCAGGTACAAAATCAGCATCCTATGCATTGACGCTACCTCTTCGTGAAGCTATTGGATGCTACTACTCTTGATGCTTGAAAACTCAATGCCCAAGGAAGGGCCCGTTCCCTCGGATTATAACTCTTTGGGAAAGAAAGCGCGCCGCCTCCTTGCCCACACTATGTGCGATTACTATAATTATACTATGTATTATCAGACAGACGTCTTTCATTCCTCGTTCTTTGTCACCTTCTTATTGTTTCATGAACTAACTTCATTTCCTTGCGTTGCTTGAGAAGCTTTTGCTCTCCTCAAAGTTCCAATCATCTCAGCGTTGCAGCAAGTACTTTCCTTCTCTATAACTTTGTCACGCCTTGTTATTCAACTACCGTAAAATACACACAGTACGTGTTCGATATTTGATTTACCTAGAATATGTACCAATTAGTTTGAGAAATGCAAAAAATAACTTATATGCTTGCACTTGGTGATAGGATAGCTACACATACAACTACCTTAATGATGAGGTTGTCGATTATCGAGAGGCATCGCCTCGCTGTACGAAGAATGTTTGATATGAAGAAGCGTAAATTAGAGCCATCAATAAGAAACTGGATTTTTCTAGATGCAACGCTAGCAAACTGGAATAATCACTGCTCACAACGAATTAAGAAGCTCCAATTTTATGCTTCATGTGGAAAGTGTGAGCTCTGGATTGGCAAAAGTCAAAAACTTTCACAATTCCAGAATGTGCTGGAATCAAACATAGTCCCTCCTTATTGCTTCTCCAATATCCTACTTCATGTACACGCATAGAAAGCTTATGGTGACTTGGCATCACAAATGTTTTGTAAGGGGTACGTCTCTCAACCTTTTTGAAAGTTATACTCAGTTCCATATGAGGTTGATATACAAGCCATCTTTTGCCCAAATGTCTTCCATATACAAATGCTATCATTGTTTGCTAGATGTCAGTATACATATCAACAAAGGGATGCAATCAGTGGCAGTAGGTTAGCTGACATCAAGATCATTGTTAGATAATCCTATCATTTGCTAGAATCGAGAAGAGCAATTCTGTCAAAACATTGAAGATTTCTTGATGGCCACTAGAGACATCCTCTTTTAAATCTCACCTTGAACCCACTGTTAAAGCAATAAAAGACAATGTTGGAAAGACCTCATCCAACACTAGGGATCAGTGTTGTCTCATCAGATGCTATCGCAACAATACTACAAAAAACTCAGCCAATTCTCCATTCGAGGCGATGGGTGTTGCACATGAAAGGAACTACTTGTCTATATTGGAATGCATTGACCAAGTTCCCAATAAGTCACAGTTCTCTAGGCCAGCAACTAGAGAGGTTGGGTCGATCATCGTACGTACAAAAGAAAATTCAAGGGAGCAAGCGGTTGTCGCCCCACAAGAAATGACATCATAGAAGGCAAGGATCGAGAGTGCTCTCTTTCCATTTCTATTCCCTTTTGGGGATGGTTGGCATGATGGTCATCTTTTCTTCCATGACTATTTAAAAATGAGGGTGTCTACATTCTTCTCGCTATTCACATTGTACAAGCCGTATCTTTTGCTAATCTGTCAACTCCGTCAAGCATTTGCAGTAGTAAATGGGACACAAACAACTATCCTTCAAAGAGACATCGATCAAAAGTGCTGTGAAAGACCAAACGAAACAAATGAGGAGTTGATAAGGGACATAATCAAATTCAAGATCCCAACAACAAATCCCAGGCTCTCCCTCCTAGCATAAAAGAAACCTAAAGGATTTAATGGCAATGGTGGATCAGTGGGGTCTATTGCATATATTCTTAACATTAATGGCTGATGAGGCTATAGACACATGATGGCTAGAGTTCGACAATCTCGAGAAACTTGTAAAGAAGTACAACCCACAATTCACTTGGCGAGATTGCCCCGTCGAGTGTGCCATGATTTTCCATCTTAGGTTGCAATAGTTCTTACAATAATATATTTTTAGCAACAACGTCTTGTTGGGAAGAGTCAATCATTACTTGATTAGGTATGAAATGCAAAATCGTGGATCACTTCATGCACACATTATGCTATGGATCCATGATGATGACGTCGAGTAAGTGACAAATGAAATAGATGCCCATGTTCCATATGAAGAAGACCAGGTTCCAAAGCTTTCACATGCTTCTTCAGAGATGAAACTATGAAGGCTGGTGCAAAGAAAGCAGATACATAATTGCAACAATTCTTGCAAGCATGATCCATAGATTTCAGGCAAATGCAAGTATGGCTTTCCATTTGATGACCACCTAGACACAAAGCCATCAACATCGATGGTTGTATTTTTGTCCAAATCAAAAGCACCGAAATGTCATACCGTATCATGTTGTAGTCCCGTTATTATGGCAAGGACATGTGAATATTCAAAGAATCATAAATACCGGTCTATCGTACTATTTGCTGAAGTATGCTATGAAAATAGAACTGGTAGGCAAACTAAACCTAAATGTCAAGGACGCCAAGCAATTGGGCCTTGAGACACTAGATCCATTGAAGCTAAAGATGATCACAACATACGTCTTATCAAAGCCAACGTCACCGACCGAGGCAACATTGGCATGTTTGCAAGTACCAAAAATCCATCGTAGCGAAGCTGTGTACTGGATTGACTCGTTCCCTTTTAGAGCTTCATCAAAGATACTTGCGAAACTATTGTGTCACAACAATACATCCAATTGACACTTATTGCGTGCGCCCAACGGTACTAGAACACCTCACATTTTAGCAGTATTGGAAATCCTTCATGCCCCAAAAGGAACGAAGGCACAAAACAACCCATGCAACTATGAAGGATTTATTCGATAATTACATATATCCTAGCACACGACTCATACGATTCACTGATTACCATCCCGCCCACCACTTTGAGGGCTTCTTCTTCAACGAATTGCTAAAGAAGATCCCCTTCAGGAATGAGAATGAATTACTCTTGACATCCAATCAAACAAGGTCTTACTTTTTGGAATGTCACATGCGTGGGATTATCCAAACAGAGCAGGACATCGATACACTCGTCTTGAATTACTGTAAGTTTCATATGCTTGTCGATGAGACAAGACAACAAATAACCAACCTGATCTTGTAAAAGAGTCCACTGCGAGCCATGGATGATACTTCTCAGACCATTTGTGATGATGGAAGCGACAACACAATCAAGAGGAGCCGAATCAGAATTCTACAACTACTAGATGAATTTAAAGGCATGTGAAATAGTACGCTGATAGAAGATCAAAGTGCTAACTACAAAAACATATTCGAGATAGAAGCAGGGCTACACATTGTTTGCGAAACACCAGGCTCGGGTAAGACATTCATGATCAAGTACATTACATACAATCACATTTTGCACAAAAAATCCATAGTTCTATGAGCAACAACTAGTGTTGCAGCACTACGCTTGAGCCGCCTAGCAACAACAGTCCATCATCAATTCGCCCTTCCAAAGAAGAATGATATGTTTCATAGTGCACTTGCCAATTCATATGAACGCGTCTTCTTTACTTGCGGTAGATACAATCATCATCGATGAGATATCTATGATGATGTCCCAAATGATGAATTTGGTGGTTTGACAACTATGTGAGGTTTGCAACAACAGTACGCTAGACCCGTTCCACTCCAAGAAGGTGATTCTTTTCAACGACATGCAAGAACTGCCACTGGTATGCAAATGTAGAGTCACTGCTGCAAAGGACTATTGCCAAAAATGCCACATTAGTAATTTGCCCTTTTGGAGAATGGGAACATTTCACTACATGCACACTTCCATATGGCACCTAGAAGATCCAGATTTCAATACGTTCTTAAACATCATTCGCACAACACCACCAATAGAAGAGTAGATCGAATGATACCTCGGTGGCCTCATGATCTTAGAAGAGGAGGTAGAAACATTCATCGACGCAGAGATGACTATTCTATGCACTCACAGACATGATGTACATTGATTTGACGATGCAATATTGACATCATGATTCGTGGGCTCCGACATCATACTAGTCCAAGTCGTGTCGAATGCCACCAACATTGGTGAAGAACAAGATTGGATCATGGACCCAGACTTCCATGAAGTTCCTCGTGGTAATGCAAAAATCATGCTAACAGAGAATATTAACTTGATGATTGAGGCGGCCAACGGAGCAATAGGAACTATTCAAAGATTGAAGTTGGATGAAACAACATCCATATTGGTAAGGATTCATGCCATGCTCTCCTTGACAGGAGAGTGTATAATCCTTAGACGCTCAAAGCACACGAGAAGGGTGCCAAATGGAATGTGGTACCACAAAATGACATTCCCAATCACGCTCGCATATGCCATGACTAGCCACAAATCACAGGGTGCAACACTACAAGGGAAGGCAATAATTGTGATATGACATTCATTCGCTGACGTATGTCATGCTCTCTCGAGTGACTACTCATCAGAATCTTCGTATCTTGCATGGCATAAAATCGACTGACTTTGTATCCATGCCATACATCGCACCACCAGAATAAAAGAGGTATTTTCTTTAAAACAACCATCACGTCCACTCTTATGTTTCAACTAACTGAGATGCCATTCCTCGTTTTCAGCCCCAAAAAAACAAAGGAGACCTCAAAGTAATGGCTAGCGCAAAAGAGGTAAACCTATATGCTTTTACATTTCGGCTTCCCTACATTAAAGTAAACGTGCCTTGATGATATTTAACAAATTCAACATTCACTACTTTGCAGCTCTTCCAACAATTCAAAAGAAAGGCAGTACAAAAGAAACATGAATAGGAACGCACCTCCAAGACATAGAAAAAAGCAATGAAGATATTCTTCAACAACAAACAAATGCGAAGAGCTAACATAGCAGGAGTACTACCAACAGAATACATCTACGTATTCAATTCTCATAAAGAATATTATCCACTAATGACAAGAGTGACCCAAATCTTGGTAAAAGGGTCCAACAACCTCAATGATGGGCTAATTAAGCACATTATAGAGAAACTCTCAGATGGAAACGAATCAGTAAATGAACAAATGACTCGTTCGATGGTGCAGACACTCCTTGATAAATATGGCAAAGGAATATCCACGTATTGCATGATAATGCGATACTTCGCATTCGATGTCGACATTGAAGAGCTCTCCCAATCGGACAAGCAAGAAGCGGATAGCATACTTCAGCAATTCAGAGACGTATACAATGTGGAGGCAAGTTAGTGGTGGCCAGTAACTATTGAAAATTTGATGTACAAGGTGGACCCCAAATTCACTGAAGAACATTATGGGAAGGCAAAAACTATCTTTTCGTCACCAACAAAGATCAAAGCTGAAGGTAAAGTAGAGTTTACATAATTGTCTACAATCTTGCCTTCAGAACACTATCAGATTAAACTAACACTTTTCTCCACTGTATCCACAAACCTTGCAGAGATAGACCAAAGCGGCAAAACCAAAAGGGAGACTTCAATAATGAATTTAATCTATTGCATCACTTGTCTTGACAATGAAAAGAAATACATTGGCCAAACTACAAACACCGTAAAACGACTACAACAGCACTAAACTAACCCACCAACTGAAATGCTCGATGATATACAAAGGTATGCCCCATTTAAAAGCCACTTCAAGATGGACATAATAGCATCGTGACTGGAAGCAAAAAGGAGGCAAATATCTTGGAGCATCAACACATTCTACACCTAGGAACAACATCAATCTCAAGAGGTTGCAATAACATAAAAGGAAACCCAGTAAGCCTTAGGAAGTATTACTACTTAAAGAAGAGGAGACTTATTTAATTGCATTTTTTTGGGGCTCGAATCAAGCCTATATTTTGGTTACACTGCTTCGAATCATTTACAAAAACATTAAGTCGATATCATCACTTTCGGCTACTTTTGACTAATTCTGTTGTAATTTGCCTATGTTAATCTTTGATAAATCAGTGATGTGCTTTTTTTTGGTTGAAAATTTGCGTTATTATTCTATTGTTAAATGAAACTGTCGTAGAAACGAACATTAATTTATTTTCTGGTTTTTTAAAGTTTAATGTAGTTAACTTATAATAGAATGATCCTAAAATAGCCAAAAGTGTTCATGTAGGTATTTACACACTATTAAATTATATAACGAAATGAACACTGTTTACAATTACACCTCATTGTCTGCCTACCGCGGATCTAGTTCGCTTATGGGATTGACCATTCTAGTGCACACATTTACACATGACACACACTAACACTTACACCTACAACAACATTCCAAAAGGTAGGGCCTTAGTGGGATTTTCACCTTGTATTCACATAA
Source organism: Dipteris shenzhenensis (assembly GCF_047967505.1). Lineage (NCBI taxonomy): Eukaryota > Viridiplantae > Streptophyta > Polypodiopsida > Gleicheniales > Dipteridaceae > Dipteris > Dipteris shenzhenensis. The sequence goes on along the minus strand of NC_141628.1, from coordinate 648,151 downwards.
CCTCTTTAGTACTTTTGACACCACCGCTGTGTAGTCCTCCCTATGGCACGCACCCACACCCACTCGCATACCTGTGGCCGGCACTAGCGCGTGCTCTATGCCATGAATGCAGAGGAGCATTCCAATACGATTCAAACGCAGGTGAGGAGGGAATACGGGCGAGCCATTGAGCAAAAGTAGTTAGTGCATAGTGCAAAGAGATAGGTGGAGCACATGTGTTGTTAGATGTAATGGGGATGAGGGGCACATGTTGGAATTGAAATCCGACGAGTAAGAGGAAGAGAAGCAAGGTTCTTCATGTCTATTGGATATCCCCGGTTGCACTTTTTGCTGGAACTTCTTATCAAGTCTTGCCAGGGCAGCTCAAAGGCTTTCATAAGCTCTTTGCTCCACCACGCATCTCACTTTCAGGCCTTACTTAGACTTTGGGACCGCTCAACATCGGTTTCGCCAAGTCAGACGATCCCTCATGAAGCTCTATCACCGCAGGTCTGTAGCCACAGCCCATCTGTGGGCTTTGGTTGCAACAGAGACAATTGTCACCAGACCAAGCTGGAATGCATGCACCACCGCAGGCCAAAACAACTGCTGCGAGATATCGTCCACAAAAATGTATAGAAGAACAGTCTCCTTGGGTAATCGGTGCCATCACACAGAGCGTGTGATTCGCCATCCCTTTGTCAGCTTTGCTGCAAAACAAAAGTGCATAGGTCATTCTCTTTGTAGTAGACAAGCGGTGAGTTTAAATGCTGAGCTGATGTGGATAAGAAGTCTCTTATGGATTGATCTTCTTGGTCTTCATCCTTAAGAATATCTGCATTCCACTGGCTTGATCTTATTGCCTCCGTCTGCTTTGGTCTCGTTCAAGATAGCATCGCATTCGTTTTCTGTGGTCATGGGCCCACAGCTTAGGCTGCTGTGTCCATGCAGACATTTTTCTGCGGCAGGCAGAGCTGGAAATGGAGTCCACAAGAGGTTGCCTCAACTAAATGAAGCTAAGGAAATTTATCCCTATGCAGGGGAACATTCTAATGATGCACTTTTTGAAATGAACAATTTGATGCAAATGTTTGTGATGCGTGGGAGCCTGGTGGATGCTTGGCATGTGTTTGACAATATGCCTAGGCGCAATGTCTTGTCATGGAATATTATGATTCTGGGTCATGCCAGGCAGGAAGATGGTTCTTGGGCCTTGGATTTGTATGCACGCATGCTCCAGGAAGGTGTCCAACCGACTGATCGGACCTTTGTTGGCGCATTGAAAGCTTGCACTAACCAGGCAGCATTGGAGGACTGGAAACATGCAAAAACGGGACGCCTTGGGATAGGAAGAGCCATACACACCAAAGCAGTAAAGAGTGGCTTTGAGGCAGATGTATTTGTGGGAAACACTTTAGTGGATATGTACACGAAATGGGGGAGCATGGAGGATGCATGGGGTGTCTTTGACCATTTGCCTCAGCGTAATGTGGTTACGTGGACTGCCATGATCCTGGGATATGGCAAGCAGGAAGAGGGTGCACGTGCTTTAGAGCTATTTGCACAGATGCACCAGGAAGGGATCCAACTGAATGCTCGAACTTTTGTAGGTGCATGTAAGGCTTGCAGTAGCCTAGCAGCGCTGGAAGAGGGGAAGCAAGTTGACAGGATGAGTACCAAAATAGGATATCTGGAGAAAGGTAGAGCTATCCACTCCCAAGTAGTAAAGAGTGGGTTTGAGTCTGATGTATTTCTGGGAAACTCTTTGCTTGATATGTATGTAAAATGTGGGAGTATGGAGGATGCACAGTGCATTTTTGATTTGTTGCCTCATTGTAATGTGGTCGCATGGACTGCCATGATTCTGGGGTATAGCAAGCAGGAAGATGGCGCGGTAGCTTTGGATTTGTATGTACAGATGCACTATGAAGGTGTCCATCCAAATGCTCGAACCTTTGTGGGTGCATTGAAGGCTTGCACTAGCCTGGCAGCACTGGAAGAGGTGAATAAATTCAATGGAAATTTTGTCAAAGTAAGGTGCCTCGAGAAAGGGAGAGCCATCCACTCCCTAGTTGTGAAGAATGCCTTCGGTTCAGATGTATTTGTGGGAACCACTTTGGTGGATATGTACGCGAAATGTGGGAGCATGGAGGATGCATGGCATGTCTTTGATCAATTGCCTGATCGTGATGTGTCTTCCTGGAATGCCATGATCTCGGGGTATGCTGAGCAGGGACACAGTGCACTGGCTTTGGAATTGTATACCCGGATGCACAAGGAGGGTGCCCAACCAAATGCTCGAACCTTCCTTGGCACATTGAAGGCTTGTAGTAGCTTGGTAGCACTGGAAGAGGGGAAGCAACTTGACTCGAAATGTGTGATGATAGGATGCTTGTTGGAGAAAGGTAGAGCTATCCACTCTCTAGTATTAAGGAGTGGCTTTGAGTCAGATGTATTTGTGGGAACCACTTTAGTGGATATGTATGCGAAATGTGGGAGCATGGAGGATGCTCGGCGTGCCTTCGATGAATTGCCTCATCGGGCTGTGGTTACGTGGTCTACCATGATACTGGGATATAGCAAGCAGGCAGAGGGTGCAGTGGCCTTAGATTTGTTCACACAGATGCAACAGGAAGGTCTGACACCAGATCATCAGACCTTTGTTGGTGCATTGAAGGCTTGTGGTACCCTGGCAGTACTAGGGAAGAGAAAACAGGTCGACGAGAGCTTTGCAAAAATAGGATTCTTAGTGAAAGGTAGAGTCATCCACTCAAACGCAGTAAAGAGTGAATTTGAGTCTAATGTATATGTGGGGACCGCCTTAGTGGATATGTACATGAAATTTGGGAGCCTGGAGGATGCACAGCGTGTCTTTGATGAGTTTCCTCATCGTTCTGTGGTTACTTGGACTACCATGATCTTGGGTTATGCTGAGCATGAAGAAAGTCAGGAAGCCTTTAAACTTTATTCACAAATGTTTGAACAAGGCCTGTCACCAAGTATCTTTACCTTTGTTGCCGTCTTGAAAGCTTGTGGCAACATGGCAGCTCTAGAAGGTGGGAAGGAACTCCATTCTCAAATTAGCAGGGCCGGTTTTGAGAGTATTCCGATTTTGGCAACCAGTCTTATTGACATGCATGCTAAATGTGGGAACATGGTTGATGCCCAACAGTTGTTTGACTCGTTGCCTACAAGGGATATCACAACATGGAATGCATTGATTGCAGGATATGCCTGCCAGGGAGAGAGCGAATATGTGTTTTGTTTGTTGGAAAGAATGAAGCAGGATGGCATACAGCCAAATAGGGTCACATTTGTTAGCATCCTCGCTGTCTGCAGTCATGTGGGTCTTGTGGAAAAGGGCCAGAAGTACTTTCAGGCTATGAACAAAGAGTATGGCTTTATCCCTGCTGTTGAGCACTATACTTGCATGGTTGATCTCCTTGGCCGTACAGGGCAAGTAAGCGAGGCAGTAATGCTGGTGGAAAAGATGCCTTTCCAACCTGATGTTGTTATATGGTCAACTGTATTGGGTGCTTGTCGAACCCCAAAGAATATAGAGGTTGGAAGGCATGCTTTTGAAAATGCAGTCGTATTAGATGGAAAACTTCCTGCAGCCTATGTCTCAATGGCAAACATATATGCAGATGTGCACATGTGGGAGGAAGGTGAAAGCCACAGGTAACAAGAATCGGTAGTTAAACATAGGCGAGTCAGGAAAGATCTGTGGGATTGACTTCCTCGGAAAGATCTGCATGTTACAGGAATTATGTGATGATGAATAGGAAGAAACACTGGGTGGGCTCAGTGAAAAGCTGGCTGTCAAATGTCGTATTTCACTCGACAGGACACCCATATATTTTGCAGGTTTGTGATGATTGCGACAGGTCTATTGCTCTTCTAGCAACTTAGAATTGCCGAAATGCAAGGTCCATTCACAATAACAAGGATGGAAATCGATTGTGGGAACCAGTGCTAATTGCGCAGCAGTTTCTCTCTCTGTGTTTTCTCGCAATGCTGCTGTGAGATCTGTGCTGAGCCATGGTGAAGTTTTTTTAAAGACAAACCTCGAGACTTCTATGATCAAGGCTGAGTGGCATGTGAAATAATTCAGTCAAGTCATTCTGCATAGTTGGCTCATGGTCTTCACTGTGCCGCAGACAGATGCTAGGCATGGCAAGATGATGAATGGTCTTTTTATAAAGGCAGTTTGGTGTGTGGCACAGTATCTAGATTAGATTGAAGGCTAAACTCTCGCATTTTAGGGAGACGAAGATTTTCCATTCTTTCTCTGCTAAAATTGGTAACGGTGTGCTTAGATGACTAGGAAAAGAGTTGGGAACAAGGCAGCTCGTTTTGGGAACCAAGTACTTTTGTTCCTTAATTGATCGAGTCAAGCTGTCAACATGTAACCCAGTTTTACAGTCAGGAGCCTTGAGCAATCAAGTATGACTTGGATTCTCTGTCAAAGTGGCACCCTAAATCAGAATACTTTGATGAGAAGACAAGCATGCTTTGTTTACTGAGAGTTTCCTTTCAGGCTCTGAACCAAACCTCCCCCAACCCCCCCAAAAAAAAGGAAAAAAAAGAACGCTTTCTTTCCTTTTCTTTTCCTGCTTTCTTGCCCTTTGTTCGTCAGCCTGCTGGTTGGCACTATCCCCTCCCCTAGTCGGTTGTTTTGGGCAGGGGGTGACCCTATATATGGGGTCCCCATCCTCCCAGTTTTTCCATCTCAGTGTACAGCAGTTTGCTCACTTGGATTTAAGGTTTTCCCCAGCAGTAGAGGTGGGTTTTCTCCTGAGATCCTTGTGCAAGCTCTCTCTGTTTTCAGTTATGTCTTGTGAGTTGTTTGCTCTATTCTCTCCACTGTTGCTCAATACCGCTGCACTTCTCACATGATATCAGAGCCAAAGGTTGGGAGATGACACATCCCAGCACTCCTGAAACCCCTGATCTGCAAAATAACCACACACAACATCAGAACTGAGCAGGCTGCTCACCACCCAACCGTGACATCTACGGGATGTGATCCCGAATCAGAAGATGTCCCCCCGAGCCACGAGCTGAGCTACCGGCACGAACTCCCAATCAGATCCAAACCAGCCTGGTGTCCCATACCACCAGGTGGCGCTGTGAAGCCCTGGATCTGTCACTGGGCCTTGGGCTACGCTAAGATGCAGGCGCGCGTCCGCGACACAATCCAGGATCAGACCTAGCACCTGGGAACGAGACTTGCTCCCAACTGCACACTGAGAACTGAACCCCCTGGGCCTCTTTTATAGACTCGGGCCCTGGCGCCAAAAATAGCGAAGACCTATAAATAGTTCGTACCCTTGCCACTCAACCCGAGAATCAAGCCTGCCTAGCTCTAAGCCTCCCCAGGCTAACCTGAGCTAGTTCTGTGTACCTAGTACACGTCAGATACCGATCCGTGCACATGACATACTCCCCCTCCTCTAAGAACTCACTCCTGAGTTCGGTAAGAAATCGGGAAATGTTCTTTGGAGGTTTTGTAATGTCTCCCATGTTGCATCCTCCTCAACACGATCCTTCCACTTAATCTTGTATTCCGTGATAGTACGATTTCGAATCTGTCTTTCACGAAATTCAAGAATAGATTCAGGTTCGTGAGGAATAAAAGTTAAATCTGTAACTTCTATAATCTCATGAGGAGAAACAATTTGATCATCTGCACCCAATACTTCTTTCAGTCTACTGACATGAAAGACTGGATGTACTTTAACATCAGGAGGCAATTCTAGTCGATATGCAACTGGTCCAATTCTTTTAATGACCTTGAATGGGCCACAATATCTGGGGGATAATTTCGGAACCAAACCAGTACTTAGGCTCTTGGATTCCTTAGGAATTCTCAAATATACCATCGTTCCTTCAGAGAACTCTCTAGGTGAACGATGTCTATTAGCATAAAATCGGTCCCGATCTTGGGCACTTCTAATAGACTCCTTGGCAAACTGCAACATTTCCTGCATGTCTTGCAAGAAATTCTTAGCAGCATCATTTTGAATCCCTTGTAATCCTACCATAACTGGTGACTTAGGTTGAAACCCGTACATAAGCATAAAAGGACTATAACCTGTACTAGAATGCTTTGCACTGTTGTAAGCAAATTCAATCATGGGTAGATAATCTTCCCACGAAGACTGTCTCTTAGATACATATGCCCGAAGCATGTCTTCAACCAACTGGTTGACCTTCTCTGTACTGCCATCGGATTGTGCATGATCCGAGGAACTCATACTTAGAGTAGTTTCTAACTTCTCAAATACAAGTGTCCAAAAGTTACTTGTAAACTTTGAGTCCCTGTCACTGACTATGTCAGATGGCAAACCATACAGCTTGAACAAGTGGTCCACAAACTCGTGAGCCAGCTGAACAGCTGAAATAGTTGTTCTTGTAGGTAAGAATCTAGCCATTTTTGTCAAACGGTCGACTATGACCCAAATAGAGTCATGACCCTTGCGCGTACGAGGCAAACCAGTAATAAAATCCATGGAAATACTTTCCCATTTATTACCTGGAATCTGTAAAGGCTGTAATAAGCCCGCGCTCCTAAGGCGTTCAGCCTTAGTAACCTGACAAACTCGGCAACCTACCACATAGTTCTCTACAAATGCACGCATCTTAGGCCAATAAAAGGTATGCTTCACAAGAGACAGAGTCCTATGTATACCTGGATGTCCCGCACTAGGAGCATCATGACACTCCCAGAGAATCTTGGATTTTAGGTCCAGAACATCAGGTACACAAATCTTTTCATTCCGGAACAGCAAGCCGTTCCTAATCATCCACTGACCTCCCGCCGCCTGTATCCTAGGTGGCACAATCCCTGAGTCCTGGTCAACTATAGAGCTCCCATCCTGGACTCTCTGCCAATAAGAACTGAAATGACTATCAGTTGCGTATAGCCCTCTCAAGGATTGAAATAGGTCTGAGGATATTTCCGTAAATGACAAAGCATTTACAAACTTAACTCGACTTAAGGCATCCGCCACACTATTCAACGAACCCTTACGATAACGTATTTCAAAATCAAAATCCTGCATTAGCTCTGCCCATCTAGCTTTCCTTCCTCTCAATTCTGAGCCATCACACACATACTTGATTGACTGGTGATCAGTCAATACAAGGAACTTTGAACCATACAAGTAGTGTCTCCAAACCTTGAGAGCATACACTACCGCATAAAGTTCCTTCTCCAGTGTGGGCCAACGATACTGGGTGTCGTCTAGCTTCTTACTCTCAAAAGCTACAGGTCTGCCCTCTTGGAATAGAGCTGCCCCAATCGCATAATCACTCGCATCGGCCTCTAAAACATAAGGCCGGGTAGGATCGGGTAATGCAAGAACGGGTGCTTCCTTGATAGATAACTTCAAGGTTTCAAAAGCCTTGTTCATTGCATCATTCCAAGGGATCGGTTGAGTAGACCTGCGTCCACGACCTTTCAATATGTTGGTCAAGGGTACCGTGATTTGTGAATAATCACGGACTGACTTCCGAAGAAATACCGTAAATCCTAGGAAAGAACGAAGTTGTTTCACAGTCTGAGGGATAGGCCATTCTAAAACCTTCTGGATACGATCCAGATCAATGCTAATACCTTCAGAAGAAATCTTGTGTCCTAAGTAAATGATCTCCTTCATAAAGAAGTCACATTTACTCATCTTGGCATAAAGCTTATGCTGTCTTAGAACAAGTAAGACAACCCGAAGGTGTCCTATATGATCCTCAAGCGTTTTACTATATACCAAGATATCATCTAAGAACACTACAACAAATTTGCCCAGATAATCCCTGAACAAATCGTTCATCATCTGCTGAAAAGTAGCAGGAGCATTGGTCAAACCAAAAGGTAATACGAGGAACTCGTAATGACCATACCTAGTCCGGAATGCGGTCCTATCTATGTGTTTAGCATAGATACGGATTTGGTGATAACCCGTACGCAAATCAATCTTAGTGAAATACTTCGCTCCGGCCAAACGGTCTATCAAATCATCAGAACGAGGTAAAGGATAGCGGTTCTTAATTGTAACTTTATTAAGTCGTTTATAATCTTAACTTTATTAAGTCGTTTATAATCTATACACATCCTCCAGGAAGAATCCTTTTTCTTTCTCAAGAGGACAGGTGCACCCCAAGGAGATTTACTTGGGCGGATATAGCCCATATTCAGGTAATCCTCAAGCTGGATAGCTAACTCATCCTCCTCTACCTGGCTCATCCTATATGGTGGTACACTGATAGGTTGAGCCCCTGGGACTAAGTCTATGCGATGATCTACTGCCCTTTCTGGAGGTAAACCTTCCGGCAGTTGAGCTGGGAATACGTCCTTAAAATTATCTAACAACATTCTCAATTCTCGGTGTTCAAACACACTTAATTCATTTTTGTTAATTACCGAAACAATAAATGAAGAGAGTGGAATCAAAACACACTGATAGACATCATAATGAGAAGTGTTTAATATATTCCGAAGCTGCATCGCAGATACAATAGGCCCCTGAGAAGGGATAATCTTATCACACTGAATACAAAATTGGGTGCCTTTGTCTTCAAAAGAAAGGGTATGCTCCGTCCATCCGATCTGGATATTGTGGGTTTTAAACCACTCTATCCCGATCAACAAGTCTACATGCTCTAGATGCATAACGTAACATGTGAGAGCTCCTGTGTAGGCTTGAATCCGGATGGGAAGCGCTTCAACCTTGCGATCCCAAAACTGCTTCCCAGCTGGAAGCTGCACCTCGTAGGTGTGGTCGCTAGGTACTGTGGACAGCCCCATCTTCTGCACAAATTTGTAATTAACAAAATTGTGAGAGCTGCCCGGATCAAAGAGAATGTGAACCCGTTGGTCCCTAACTTCTCCATAAACTCGGAAAAGATCATGGGAACCAAATAACGAAGTATTAAAGGTACAATTACAAGAAAGGGGGCAAGTAATGACATTTACTGAAATACCTGTCATCGTAACCTGGTTGGCTCCCTTGGCTGCGGTACGCTGACCTGCCTGGAGCTTCGGTCCTAGCACCAATTTCTGGTTCTTCCGCTTAGGACACTCATTCTTCGTGTGGCCCCGCTCCTCGCAATAAAAACACCGGCCCTCTTTCTTGAGCCTGAGAGTGCGAAGGAAACGGGCCTTACCATTCTTCGCAGGAGTTAAGCTTTTCTTGGAGGCGTTGTCCGTAGACTTCGTCTCCCCAATACCAGTCGCATGCTGAAAGAACTTGCGTTTGTTCTTTCCGCTGGTCTCGGTAACTGTGGTTGTTTTAATACCGGCCATGGTATCATCATATATGCGTGCATATGTCATGGCCTCCTGTAATGTTGTGCACTTGTTATTCTTAATCTGTAACTTATAGGAGTCTGGCAAACCATCCACGAAAAAACCTAACAAGGTTACAGGATCCATTTTGGTGGCCCTGGTTTGCAGATCCCTAAATCTCTGAAGATAGACTTCAAAAGTTAAGTTCAATTTTGACATATCGAGGGCTTTGAGCTTGCCGACGATATCATAATCATCTTCCTTCTTCAGGAACTCCTTCCTGAAGATACCCTCAAATTCTGTCCAAGTATCAGGCTTAGGCTGGAGTTCTTTCCACCAAAGCAAGGCTTTACCTGACATAAACCCTGCTGCTAGCTGAATCTTTTTCTCGTCTGGATAGGGGTGAAATTGGAAGTGAACTTGCCACTTGTGCAGCCAAGTGTCAACCACCTCCTTTGTTCTTGATTTCTGGTCACCTGGAAAGGGATCCGGAGTGATATTCGGGCCTAGCACGGAGGCCATGGCATCCACATGCGTGAGTGCCTGAACCGTGCTAGCCAGAAGAGTCAAGGTAGCTTGTATCCCTTGGAGTTGCTGTGTCAACCCCGATTGATTAGCGTTGACCTGCTCAAATTTACCATCTAGAGCAGTCGTGAACTCACTGAAGGCTTTCTTAGTGATCAGGTCGTCATAGAGACCCTGATCATCCTCCCCCACTGGAGTGTAATCTAATTCCTGCTCTCCCATAGTGAACTCGGGATTCGGAGCATCAGACATGGCTGAATACTAACTCGATTACAGGCTGAGAGAAATAAATAACTGAAACGGAGCACGGAGGGAGATGGAGTAGAAGAGAACCGTCCCAGATAAATCTGACAGAAAGGATGCTGAAATCTGGAAGACCACGAACCCTGGTGCCTCCCCGAATCTGCAACCGGATGCGCAGTCAATGGTGGAGGCTGTACGGACTGCTGACGTGGCCTGTACGGCTGCTGACGCAGTCCGTACGGTGGCTGTAGGTGCAGGCGCAGCTGCTGTACGGAGCAGCAGCAGGTACCGAAGGTGACAGTACAGTCCGTACAGGCTGTACGGCTGTAGCTGCAGCTGTACGGGCTGGTACGGGAGCCTTGGGAGCAGCGCTGGGCTGACGCAGGCAGGGGCTGCAGCAGAGGAGCTGGTCGAAGCTGAAGGGCGAGGCGGGCTGGCTCAGATCTCAAGGTAAGATCTCGAAACTGGGGCTGCTTGTGGGTTGCCTAGCTCCCAGCCCCTACCTATATAGGGTGCAGGGCGGCCTAATTTGGAAGCTAGGCTTCCAAAGAAGGCTGAGCCCCTCCAGCTTTGGAGGGGTGCTTTTACGAAAAAAACACCTGAGCCCCTCCAACTTTGGAGGGGTGCTTTTACGAAAAAAACACCTGAGCCCCTCCAACTTTGGAGGGGTGCTTTTTCGCAAAAAAGCACCTTCCCCCTGCCCTTCTTCCTGCGCAGGCTGCACACAGCCCTAGGCAGGCTGTTCGCAGCCTGTTGCGCAGGCTGTGGTCAGCCTGTTGCGCAGGCTGTCCTACCCCTACAGCCTCGCCTCTTCTACTCCCCGCATACTCTACTCCTAGGCTGTCAATTTCCTGCCCTACGCTCCTTCCTTTCTGCTCTCCTTCTCCTCCCTCAGACTTCTCTCTGTAGCCTTCAGATTTTTCGTTTCTATTTCACTCCTCTTCTTCTTCCTTTTCCAGATATTTCCTCACCCCTTCTACCCCAGGTAGACAGCAAATACGCAGCAGGAAATCTCGAATTTTAGGGCATACCTGGAAGAGAAATCCGTCAAATTTCTCGCATCAGAAGTTCCTACCTCAGGAGTTGGCTCTGATACCAACTGACACATCCCAGCACTCCTGAAACCCCTGATCTGCAAAATAACCACACACAACATCAGAACTGAGCAGGCTGCTCACCACCCAACCGTGACATCTACGGGATGTGATCCCGAATCAGAAGATGTCCCCCCGAGCCACGAGCTGAGCTACCGGCACGAACTCCCAATCAGATCCAAACCAGCCTGGTGTCCCATACCACCAGGTGGCGCTGTGAAGCCCTGGATCTGTCACTGGGCCTTGGGCTACGCTAAGATGCAGGCGCGCGTCCGCGACACAATCCAGGATCAGACCTAGCACCTGGGAACGAGACTTGCTCCCAACTGCACACTGAGAACTGAACCCCCTGGGCCTCTTTTATAGACTCGGGCCCTGGCGCCAAAAATAGCGAAGACCTATAAATAGTTCGTACCCTTGCCACTCAACCCGAGAATCAAGCCTGCCTAGCTCTAAGCCTCCCCAGGCTAACCTGAGCTAGTTCTGTGTACCTAGTACACGTCAGATACCGATCCGTGCACATGACAGGAGAGGACTTGGAACCAGCAAGCTACAGAGCCTTTTGGAGCTGATCGTTCAGAAGGTACGGGCTGTCTTTTGGTGTATAGAGCAAAGGCATCTACTTTGAAGGGTGTTTTCAGATCAGATGGAGGAAGAAGTCTCTTCAAGCCTCTCCGCCTTGTCTTCCATCTTCCCTCCCCTCTCTTTTTCTCTACCCTCCGGTTGCCCACGTTCCCTATAGATCCGCAACTGGACAGGAACAATTATTGCATTTGGTCATGATGGAGTTTGTATTGCAATCTTATGACTTGGCAGATTTCATTCTACGTAGGTGTCAAACGGCCAGATCCCCTTGATGAGAGCTTAGGCATTCTGAACCAGAAGGTGGCTCAGATCTGGGACAGAGTCAATGCAAGGGTACGTTCTTTCATTTTTTCTGAACTATACTCAGATTATATATCATGTAACGCACATTGGGTATTCAAATTGACCAAGCAATAAACATAGCATTTTACCTAGCAATTAGAGTTGATTTCTACAATTTCCTACGCTCACAATTATCTAATTTCTGCTTCTCAGAATTCCAACCGTTGCTAAGCCTACCCCGAGGGCAGGCCAAAAAGAGACTCTCGCTCTCTAGACTCCAACCGCCCCATCCCTCACCACGTGGCTTCTACTCTGCTACTACAGGAGTCCTCTCCTTACACCACATGGCACTGCCATTGTCTACCACGTAAAATCTTCTCCTTAATATATAGTAAGATGAGATAAGATAATATAAGATAAGATGTGAATATCAGGACTCCCTCATCGTTGCCTAGCTAAAGGCCTTCGTAACATGAAATCCCCTCACCCTAGCTTGTCATTGCCATTCCTCCATGAGAGTGATCACTATGCTCAACAACGTGACCAATGTAATGAAAGCTCTCACAAAATAGGTTATCACAGAGACGGCAGCCAAGAGTATTTGGGAGCACTTGGCCTCCCTATGTACAGGACTTCTCCTATGAAGAGGGTTTCTCTCAAAGTTTAGATGCGGATAATGAATCCTGCCAAGTCTTCATCAATGCGGGAACATATCAATAAGCTTCAGGAACTTCAATAGGAGATTCTTCAAGCTGAGAAGGAAATTTCCTCTGAAGATATCGCCATTACTCTGCTCTCTCATCTCACTTCCCAGTTTAGACTTCACAAGCCGTTGTAGCTTGAATGAAGAGATTTGGACTACTTTTTGATTAGCCTTCTCCTTTAGTGCTAGCCTTCGTCATGGCTGAGTTTGCCCTTCACCTCCGGAGTGCTGAGAGAAACTCAGTACAAAGACTTTGTATAAATGGATGCTCAAGTATGTATGGGTGTGTGGATTTGTATGTGTGAGAGCATACTTTTATACTATGGTCTACACCCACTGTTGGGCGTTGATGACGTCAGTGGGGATGTCATAGTAGCTAGTCCCTACTATATGTGATGGAGTTTATGGTTTTCAATCTTATGAGTGACTATCGTGAGATTGAAATTGCACTATGTTGTGTTTTTAGAGGATGAGTTTGGGAATGTTCCTGGATTCATCTAGGTATATGCTTCTGCCGTATTAGCGAACATGCAAATTTCACCTTGTGAAGTTTTCGTCCAAGTTGCGGCCTGTTGGTATTGCGATAATTCTTTCTATCTTAAATGGTGCGTTGCCCTACCAGCTAGATTTAGATTTAGATGCTCGTTTGGGAGAGACTAAAATGAAATCGTTTAGACTTCACAAGCCGTTGTAGCTTGAATGAAGAGATTTGTACTACTTTTTGATTAGCCTTCTCCGTTAGTGCTAGCCTTCGTCATGGTTGAGTTTGCCCTTCACCTCCGGAGTGCCGATAGAAACTCAGTACGAAGACTTTGTATAAATGGATGCTCAAGTATGTGTGGGTGTGTGGATTTGTATGTGTGAGAGCATACTTAGAGGGATCAATGGACATTTTCCTTTAGAGGATCAATTGTTGCATTAGCGCTTCATGTAAATGGTCAAAGGAATCGGTGTCAAGGTCCTTGATGAGGGTGATAGGGCACAAGCTAGATGGGTCTAAGGCTATAGGTCTTAAATGCATTAAATGTGTAAATGTGTTTAGGGGCAAATGAATTTAATGTGCTCCCAAGAGAGGAGTAAAAGATGCATTTAAGAGGTACCCTAGAATGATGACATGTGGCAGACTAGATCCATCTAGGGAAATGGTTCTTCATGGATTAGCATGCGAGTTCTAAATAAACGTGCGAATTATTCTTGTAAGTATGCTGACATAGAGATTTGGCTGGGAGGTTAAAGAGCATGCCATCACCTGTGATCCCCACAAGAGAGATTGAGATGTGAGTTGACCGTTTCATTTGGTATCAGAGCACAGTGTTTGGTGATTGTCGTGGTTTGGAGCTACACGTCGAGTTGACAGACTAACGATGAATTGAGATCGGAGGGATTTGGTGTTATCTTTCGTCATTGATTTGAAGGCGTGGAAGAAGAGATTACAGGAGCTCACGATTGTTGATAGACGGCTATTTTGTCTCACGGGCTTGGTGGGGGAAACGGGAGTGAGATCGTCTTGGAGAAGAAATGACGAAAAGGTTTCCGTACGGTGATCATGAGCCTGTAAGCATAGGCTAGATTTGCAATTGTATGTATCGTGATTTTGTTGGTAGTCGGGGCTAGTGCTTACGTACGGCGATTTGGTGGTAAGCGGTGCGTTGACGATTCTTGCCTTTGTACAGTGGTAGAGAGAGTCTGTGAGCAGTTCATATAATTCTGTTTGGCAATTCAATTGATGTGACCTATGGATTGACGGCGGTCATTAGTCAAGATCGTGGGAGCACGGCGTGGAGAAGAAAAGGACAGTCGGGCGTTGGATGGTTTTTGTGACGGCGAATTGCATAAGGAGCGTTTCATTTATGTGGTCTGAGCTAGCTGAAGGTGTCTGTCACACGTGTACCGCTTCATTGACTCGCCATATGAAGATTTGTTGAAGTTGGGTGAAGTTGAATTTTGGTGGTATAGAGAATTCCATCAATCAGTGATGGAATCCCGTTTTTGTCCGTCCAAAAATTGATGGAACTGGACGAAGATCCAGTTTAGAGGCGTTTTGTGGGATTTTCACCATCCTTGCATACCTGGACATAAAAGCAGAGCAGTTCTGTGAGCTAGAGATGCTTTGACCAAGGGGCTTTCTATTCTCTCTTTCATTCCGATGATTTACGTCTGAGTTTCGTGTGTTTGCCATATAAGTTCCTGTGCAGTTATTTGGGATCGCAGCAATAGTTTTTTTTTGGGTTCCTAAGATTGCAGATATGTCCCTAGTATAGGGAAAACGTATTGATTTCAGTTGTGAGTATTTGGAGGTATGTCTGTATAGCAGTATTTGGATTTCAACTTATACATATTGGAATTTTAGTTGGAGACAATGTAAAAAAAAAACAAAACCAATCGAACTAAATGGAAGTTGAAGAAGAAGCTTCTAGGATGGATCCCGTAGAATCGGGAGTCCAACTGACCCCGTAGGTGTTGTGCTCGACAGGCCATACATTGTTTGGTAGAATTGCATTATTGGAGGATGCCTTGCAACAGATTTTGGCTCAACAATTGCAAGAAAATGTAGGGCAATCCGAGCGTAGGAAAATGGTTCATAGTATGTCTCCTAGACCATCTCATGTGGAGAAAGGTAAAGCTCCAATGGAGCCTGAAACCAATGTTCACACGGTGGAGCCTAGGAGGACTAAGGTGTCTAATATTGCCAATTATAGGCCAGAAAAGTATTCTGGTCGAATGTCTGACCGTAGTTCTGATATCATAGAGACCTGGTTACATAAACGGGATGAGGCTTTCGCCATCAGGAATGATATGAAGAAAATCCGCGAGGCCACCCACATGTTTAATGAGGCAACGGATAGATGGTGGATAAAACAACAGAAGGATGGAGTGGCATCCACTACTTGGGAGGGATTCAAAAAAGAATTTAGAAAACACTTCTTACCTCCTAACGAAGCATCCCGAGCTTGGGATCAGTATAGAAATCTTCGTCATAGAAATTTATTAGTGACTGAATACACACTGATAAGTTTAGTTTCAGCCACTGATAAGTTTAGAGAAAGTGTAATGAAAGTTTATGAACCTCTACCTCAGTCAGTGTAGGTAAAAGATTTTATCTTCAGATTGAATGATCGGATCAAGAATGGAAGTTCGGGCTAAGTATGCGAACACGCTAGATGAAGCAATTGCCATAGCCTTGAACTATGAGGATGCCAAAGGAAACAGACCAATTGGGTTTGTGCAGGTTGGGACTCTGTATGAGTACCCGAAGAAAACTGGGCTTAAGAGGAAGTGGGTTAGCAAAGGGAGTGCCTCACAGCGTAGTGGCCAAGCCAAGAAGGCGAAGCCAGTTGAGACTCCTTCTAAACCAAGTACCACCATTGGAGTGAAAAGAAAAGTAACACCAATGGCAGCCCGGACTTGGTCGAAGTCTTCTTTGACCCTAGAGCAAAAAGAAAAAGTGAGGAGAGAAGACTTGTGTTTTGGATGCCTTCAGCCTCCTCGATGGAAAGATTGTCCACGAATTAAGGATCGTCGGATAGCTGAGATGGTGATCTTAGAATGTGACGTGGAGATGGAGGGAAGTCCCAGAGTAGAACAGATGCAGATTCAGCCAGCGGGATTTTCTCAGAGGTTAGTACTTGTTTTGTTATGTGTGTCTGTTGCTAAGCTAGTAAACAATGCACCTGATAATATCATATCAAAGCCCGTAGCTACGGGTATACAACCTTTAACAATACAGAGTTAATTAAGATGAAGGGGCAAGTAGCCAATCATGACGTCATTGTGTTGTTTGACTCAGCATCAACACACAATGTAATTAACTCCAAGCTTGTAAAGAGGCTTCTGACTATGTATATACAGTTAGAATGGCAGATAGAGGTTCAACTGAAGTATGGGACCAAAGGGTTACCTAGTTGGAACTTCGAAATCAGGACTATGCGGAGAAGCTTGATTTCGAAATGACAAAGCTTACTCACGCAAATATAGCACTGGGTAAGGCTTGGCATTCTAGGAAGAATCCAGCCATAGATTGGAAAAGGCACATTTATCAGTTCAAGATGAATGATGTGCCGTATGTCATACGAAGTGAAAATGATGTACCTCAGGGACTGTTGGCTTCCGTAACGGAAATTAAAAAAACTCAAAAAGAGTTTTTTGTTTTTGTGTACAACGTTAGTAGAGCCGATTGATAGTCAAGGCAAGCACTGATGTTACCCAAGATGGGGAGATGGCCAAGTTGGCTGATAAAATAGCAGAGGAGTTCTTTGACTGTTTTAGGGATGAGTTGCCTTATGCTTTACCTCCAGTGCAGAACGTTCAGCATAAGATTGAGCTGATCCTAGGGGCTGAATTGGTAAATAGACCTTCCTATAGACTAAGTTTTACCGAAGAAGCAGAGGTACGAAGATAACTGGAAGAATACCTCGAGCTGGGGCAGATTCAGCCCAGTTTCTTACCTTTTGCTTCGCCAATGATATTGAAGAAAAAGAAAGACGATATTTTTCACCTTCGTATAGATTACAGAGCATTGAATAAAATCACTGTTAAGTACAAGTATCCGATGACTCGGATCGATGATTTGTTAGATGCATTACATGGGGCCATAATTTCTAGCAAGATAGATCTTAAGTGTGGCTACCAGCAGATCCGTATTAGAGCTGACGATGTGCATAAAACCGTTTTTAGAAGCAAGTTTGGACATTATGATTTTTTGGTAATGCCGTTTGGACTTACCAATGCTCTGGCTACATTCATCATGCTTATGAACGATTTACTACGCCCATATATTGGAAAGTTTGTAGTACATTTTATTGACGATATTCTTGTTTTCAGCAAAAGTATTGCTGAGCATCACGAACACTTGGAATAGTGTTCAGTACTTTGAGGAAAGCCAGCCTGTATGTAAATAAAAAGAAAATTGTACTGTGCATGGTAAGACTTAAATATTTAGGATTCATTATTATTCCGGGGGGGGGGGGGGAATGGATCCAAAGAAAGTGGTTGCAATACTGACTTGGCCTATCCCTCAGAGTTTGATTTCTTTGTGATCATTTTTGGGATTTGTCCAATTTTATCGAAGGCATATTAAAGGATATTTCAAAATAGGATCGCCATTGACTGATCTGACCTCAGATAAAGTACCTTTTATATGGGAACAGAATCAACAAGAAAGTTTTAACACCATAAAACAAGCTGTGGTCTCAGGTGTAGGCCATCTTCTCCTAGTTCTAGTGATGCCCTATGGGCCCTGGTATGTGCCTCGTAGGCATAGGTATAGGCATTAGTCTATTTTGTGCCTTCTATGTGACACCTAGGACACTTAGTCCTAGGGTCTACGTACAAGTACTATGTACTTTTTCATAACACTACTTGACGTGATAGTTGTTCATCTATTGACTCTTTGTACCTTGCACTCTCTCTTTCGTTTAACGATCCTACAGTGGTATCAGAGCTTGGTTTGACTCGTCTCCTGCCTTTGGATTTGCACCAGCTCCCCTCAGCCTATCTGCTCCTCCATCCGTTTAGTTTGTACGATTGTACGGACGCTCGTACACAGGACTCCCGCTGTACCTGCATCGTCGTATAACAGAAGTACCGCGTCGTACATCTCCCATATAACCGTAATGTGTTTCGTACATTGTACTGTGTCGTACACATTCTGTATAGTCGTACGCTCTGCTCTGTACAGAAGGCTTCGTAACTGCTCCGTACAGAAGGTTTCGTACTTGTTCCATAATGTGTTGTATACTTTTCGTACAGCATCCGTACATTGCACTTGTGTCGTACATTGGATTCCGTACTGTGCGCTGTACCTGTTCCGTACATAGCACTTGTCCCGTACTTGCATTCCGTAAAGCCTCTGTACGTTGTACGTACACCGTACATTGGACACTTGTACAGTCCGTACACAATAGCTATCCATACAGCTCGTACTTGTCTCGGGGAGTTCCGTACAGGTTTGGCACGTGTGAAATCATTTGCAGGACATTCTCAAAATTTGGGGCTTTTGAGGGCTTTTGTTGTCCTTATCTTCCTTTTACTGTTTGAAGCATAGTTACTATCAAACGCGTTTGATTGGTTTTTCAAACGTTTGGAAACGTTTGAAAAACAGGCGTTTGGAAACTTCAAGCAAACTTTGCTTTCAATGCACAAGTTTGAAATTTTTCAAACGTTTAAAAAAACCCTAAAGTCATAAAATATGTGAATTCGCCTCTTTTTCCACGCCTGTTTTGACGCCCATACCTGCGCGACAGCTTCCGTACCTCGTGCATTGGAAGCGACCTAGGCCCTAGGGTAATGGGTTGCATGCTGCAGGCTGCAGCCTGCTCTAGTCTTCTACAGCCTTGAGCCTACAGCCCAAGTCATACAGCCCATTGGTGAGTCGTGACTGCTCTACACGCTACTCAAGAGTCAAGACTAGAGTCTAGACTGTAGGCTCTACTGGACTGCGTAGTCCCAGGCTCCAGCCCCCCCATGCTGAGTTCTCTGCTGTAAGGTAATTTTCTTGCTGCTGTAACCTGTTAGAACTTATCTTTGAAGCTTGAAAGTTGGCAAGTGAATGCTATAGCCTGTTGAAACTTGAAAGTTGAAACTTCAAGCTTCACTTATAAGTTATAATTATTTTTATTGTCTTGTTTAAACTTTGCAGTCTGGAATCTGCAGATAGCTTCAAAGTTCAGACCTTAGCCTTGCATTACTTTCAAGGTGCAAATTGCAATTTGCAGATATATCATATACATTATAAGCATCCTTGCAAGCTGCAAGCTCTAGCCTCGAGTGACGAGTCTCGACTCTCGAGTCTCTACCTCCTCACTGCTCAGGTAGTTTTAACTTATAGTCTTTTAGAGGCTTCAGCCTTCAAAGTTCAATACCTCTATTTGAATTTTGAATTTTGCAGCTTGCTTCTTTAAATCAGCCTTGAACCTATTACATACAGGTTACAGGGAAGTGGTAGTTATTTTGAGTCTACTAATTTCTAAATTCTAACTGCATTGTACTTGTAATTTGCAAATTGCAATGTCTTGCAGTTTCAAGTTTCAACTTTCAGCCCTCATCATGGGTAGGATCAAAGGAGCTGAGTGGGAGTATGTTGAGATTGAAGGTGATTCTAGAAAGGGGACAAGTGGAATGAAGAGGTGCAAGTGTGTGTATTGTGGTCATGGTTACGACGGAGGGCCACATAGAATCCGTGGACATATTCTTGGCATTAAGTCCAGAGGAGTTAACCCTTGCCTAGCTCCTTCACCTGATGTGGTAGAAATATGCAAGCGGTTAGATGCTGCAGCAGTTTTGGTAGAAGATGATGGCGGTTTTGTGGAGATGGAAGGAGCTTGGAGATGCAACATACTCTTGTACAGTCTTGGCAAGTGGTTGCAAGAGAGAAGGCCATGAGTGCTTGCAAGAAATTCTTTTTTGCGGAGGATTTGTCTTTCAATTTAATTTGTAGCCCTTTCTTCTTGGACTTTGTCAAAGCAGTTGGGGAGGTTGGACCTTCATGGAAACCTTCTTCATATGAAACCTTCCGCACTAAAGACCTTAGGGAGGAGGTGAAGTCCATTAAGAAGGAGCTTCAAGTGGTGAAGGAGAAGTGGCCAAAGTATGGTTGCACAATAGTGTCTGATGGCCGGTCAGACACTAGGAGGCGACCACTTATCAATTTCATGGTAACTTCTATCCATGGGAGTATTTTCATGAAAGCAGTGGACACTAGTGGCCACTTAAAGACAGGTGAGTACATCTTTACTATCTTAAAAGAGGTTATTGAAGAGGCGGGGTCAGAAAATGTAGTCCAAGTTGTCATGGATAATGCTTGCTATTTGAGGACATCGGCAACTTAGATTGGGTGAAGCCTGTGCTTGACATAGCACAGATGATTGTAACATTCATCACAAGGAAGCAAAGAGCTTTACATATGTTCCGCTCTTTGAGTGAGCATGAGTTGTTAAAGCCTTGTGACACTAGGTTTGCCTACATGTACATAGTTTTGGGCAATTTACTAGATGTAAGGCAAGCATTGAGGAGGATGGTTGTAAGTGAAGAATGGACAAGATGGCGGACCTCCAAAACAGAAAAAGGAAAAAAAGTGGAAGAGTGTCCTTCATCCAGTTTGGAGAGGCAAGGGTCAAGAAACTGATCAAGAGATGCGAAGTGGTTGGATGACCACCATTGAGCGGTATAGCAAAAATGATATGGAGCTACAGGTAAGGCTTAAGTGATATGGCACATGCTTCAAGATGCATTTATGCAAGCTATAAATTGCAGCAAAGTTTCTTGAATTTTAATTTCTGGTTGGAACTTGGGACTTGTTGGCCATTTAAGGCCAAATTGATAGACCAATTGAATATGTATCGTGATTGTGAGAGATCATTCTCACGTATGGCTGCAAAGGATAAGTCACTTATGGCCACAGGAGTGAAGTGGTGGGAATCTTTTGGAGCTAGCACTCGAGAGCTAGAACGACTAGCCATCCGCATCCTTTCACAGGGTAGTAGTGCCTCTCCTTGTGAAAGAAATTGGTCCACATTCTCACTTATCCATACAAAGAAACGGAATCGCTTGAAGCCCGCACAGATGGAGAGATTTGTGCATACAAATCTCCGTCTCACAAGAAACATCAAACAACGGGGTTTTCTCAAGATGGAGGTGAGTGAAGTCTTTTGGATCTTTCAAGTTTCAATCTCTCATCTCTCTTGGCTATTTTGAAGCTTCTTCAAGCTAGAACATAGAAGATTAAAGCCTTATCTTTCTTTCAAATTTCAGGTCACACTTACTATGCTTGAGAAGGAACGTGATGTGGATCGCTTACTCACATTGGAGAAGTTGCGGGCTGAGCTAGAGGCTGAGCAACCAATCACCACAGTGGATGTCGATGATGGGTTGCTTGATATGGACGAGGAGGATGACGAGGATGAGAATGAGGATGAGGATGAGGATGAGGATGAAGACAAGGAAGAAGAAGAGACCCAAGACATACCAATGAAAGCAATAGCATAGATTTGTTTGTTTAAAGCTTTTAGATGCTACCTACTAGCTACCAGCTATTTAGTAAGTAGTTACTAGCCTTGACATGGGGACAAAATCACTTTCAAGTTTCATATTTTGCAGCTTGCAGGTTTTAACTTGTAAGCTGTTTTTTTGAGAAAAAAGGTTTCGTATTTGACTTTGTAATTTTGTTTTCAATTTATGGGCCTAAGTGCCAAGTTCCAAGCTTCGTAATTCAACTCTTTGAGAGTCAAAACTCAACATGTGACTGGTTTGGCAATGGTAACTTGTAACTTGTAAGTTTGTAAGTTGTTTCAACTTGTAACTGGTTTTTGCTTTAAAAGTCTGAATTTTAATGAAATTACAAGCTTATTAAGCTGTATATTATTATTTGTAATGACTCTGTTAAAATATGCAGCTTAGCATATTTTTTAATTGAAATTACCATATTAAAAAAACCCACGTTTGGAAACTCTCCCTCATTTTTTCAAACTTATCAAACGTTTGGAACCCCCAAACGTTGGATTGTAACTATGGTTTGAAGTCGTATCAAGCTATTTCAACAGTTTGGAAAGCCTACCTCTTGAGGTCTATACGTTGGGACAGTTGCATTTTTGCAGTCACCTTGTGGACAGCAAGTCCTAATTTTGCAGTTGCAAGCCTTGAAGCTACCTTTTGGGATTTGGTCTGCAATTTCTTGGTTGATTGCAATACATTGGGTCAGATTGGAGAACATTGAGTCACTTTTGCTGGACATTGAGTATTTTCTGCAGGACATTGAGTCAGATTTTTATACATTGGGTCACATTTGCAAAAATCTCAACAAAATTTGGGGCTTTTCTGCATTTGCCCTCTTTTTGGCCTATTTGCCCTCTTTAAATTTGGGGCTTTTGAGATTTGCTGTTTTTGCAGTGCACACAGGACACCCGTCGTACCTACACCGCCGTAGAGCAGAAGTATTGCGCCATACATCTCCCATACAGCCGTGCTGTGTTCCGTACATCGTACTGTGTCGTACACATTATGTACAGTCGTACGCTCTGCTATGTACAGAAGGCTTCGTAACTGCTTCGTACAGAAGGTACCGTACTTGTTCCGTACGGTGTCGTACACTTTTCGTACAGCATCACTATGTCGTACTTGTGCCGTACATTGGATTCCGTACCGTGCTCCGTACATAGCACTTGCCTCGTACTTGCATTTCGTATAGCCTCTGTACGTTGTATGTACATCGGACACTTGTACCGTCCGTACACAGCAGCTATCCGTACAGCTTGTACTTGCCCCGGGAGTTCCGTACAGGTTTGGCACATGTGAAATCATTTGCAGGACATTCTCAAAATTTGGGACTTTTGAGGGGTTTTGCTGTCCTTATCTTCCTTTTACTGTTTGAATCGTATCAAGCTATTTCAACAGTTTGGAAAGCCTACCTCTTGAGGTCTATACGTTGGGGCAGTTGCATTTTTGCAGTCACCTTGTGGACAGCAAGTTCTAATTTTGCAGTTGCAAGCCTTGAGGCTACCTTTTGGGATTTGGTCTACAATTTCTTGGTTGATTGCAATACATTGGGTCAGATTGGAGAACATTGAGTCACTTTTGCAAGACATTGAGTATTTTCTGTAGGACATTGAGTCATATTTTTATACATTGGGTCACATTTGCAAAAATCTCAGCAAAAATTGGGGCTTTTCTGCATTTGCCCTCTTTTTGGCCTATCTGCCCTCATTAAATTTGGGGCTTTTGCCAGATTTGCTGTTTTTGCAGTGAACATTGCTTGACACAGTCACATTTATGTCAAATCTGCATTTTCCCTTTGATTTGGGTTGGAAATTTGCAGAATATTTATTTGCAGATATTTGCTGTCATTTTTGGACAGCCAGCTCTTTGCAGTGATAGTCTTGAGGCTTTTGGGTTTTCAGGTCTTTTTCAGGGTATCACATTCGCAATGGCTGGGAACAATCATGATCTATTTGGCATTCTTCGTGAAGATGATAAGTTGGATGGCACCAACTATCTGATGTGGTCTTATCTCATGAAACATATTCTTGTTGCAAGGCATTTCTGGAATATTGTTTCCGGGGTTGATATGAGGCCAGTCAATGCTACAGTGGTTGCCTCTACTGCTGGTCCCTGTGCAGAGGGTACTTCTCTTGATGCCTTATCTTCTAGCACCTCTACTGCTGCTCCCCCAACTCAGGAACAATCAAGATGGGATGCAAGAGATGCAAATGCACATTCCTGTATTGCTTTATCATGCAAGAGAATCATTATTCCACACATCCGGTCTTGCAAGACAGCAAAGGATGCTTGGGACAAATTGGCTTCTCTTTATGAGATTCGCAATGAGGCACGTGTTGCATTTTTAAGAAGACAGTTGCAGGAAGTTAGTATGAATGAAGGTGATTCTACGGTGCATATCTGACAAAGGTGAAGGACCTCATGGAACAACTTGTCAATATTGATGAGGTGGTGCCAAATTCTCAGCTTGTCAGTACCACATTGAATGGATTGCCAGATTCATATCAAGGGTTTGCTACAACCCTTCAGTTAGTGGCCATGGGTAATCTAGACCACTACTCTTTTGATCAGCTAGTTACTTTGCTTTTGCAGGAAGAGCAGCAAAGTCGTGCTGATAGACAAGCCATTATTCCTGATCATGCATTTGCTTCACAGCAGATAGGAAGAGGCAAGGCTTCCAAGCCTATGGGCAAGCCTAAATGTGTGCATAGCAGTGGCAATTCCTCCAATGCATCTAAAAATACAGCAGATAAGTCAAAGAAGAAAAGATGCAACTATTGTTGCAAGCTTGGACATGACATTTTAGAATGCAGGAAGCACATTGCTTCGGAGAAAAAGAAAGCAGGATTGACAGTTAATGCCTCACATGCAATTGAATCCCACGAGCGAGCAGATGCTTCACATGCACATGCTCTCTAGGATGATTGGGCATGGGCTGTCCATTGTTCATTTGATCCCTCTAAAGTTGATGCACTCTTTACTGCTAATGATGCTCAGTGTTACCACAATGTAAATATCCTAAGTCAAAGTACAGTTGACCATTTATTTGATCATAATTAAAGAGTTTTATATGTGTTAATTATGGTCAAAGAGAGTTCTTTTAATGGTCAAAGAATTGACTACGGTCAAAGATACTTGACTCTAGTCAAGTAAACCTGACTTCGGTCGGGGAGACTTGGTTTATTACCAAGAGGGTTAACTACGGTTAACCAGAGAAAGTAAAGTGCTGACTACGGTCAGAGAGTGTTGACTTCGGTCAACGAGACTTGGCATGCACCAAGAGGGTTAATTACGGTTAACCAAGATGTGCCAACTTCGGTTGGAGAGTTGTGCCAACTTCGGTTGAAGAGACTTGGCTATAATTAATGCGCCTCGACCCTTGGTCAAAGCTCCTTAATTATGATCAAGAGTGTTGACTTCGGTCAACTAGAGAATAAATATATATTTTTATATTTGTTATGTGTGCCCATGTGTTCAGTGGGGATGCCCACCGTGACCAGAACTAGTCCACAATGTGTTGTTTGCATGCAAAGCGCTAACAATTAATGGGTGTCATGGTGGTGCGCTTTAATTAATTGTTGCAGGTACTAGGAAGAGTTATTTTCCTAAGCGCTACGGGAGCTTAATCAGAGTCTAGGAGGCGGTTCGTGTGACCAAGTGCTTCGAAGACTCCAGAGTTGCCCTTAGTGGCATGTAATTAGGAAAGTAATGTAGAAATTGACAAGTGGGTTGTTGCCAAGAAAGGGAGCCTGAGAGCTCATGTAATGATTCATTCATTCACGTTTTGGATTTTTCATGTATGAACAGCTCTACGCTGAACTGCGTACTTCATCTTCTCTCAAGTAATAAAATCCTTCGGGGGGGTCCAGCCCGCGTGTTGTCCTGCGCCCTAGTGTCTCTATTGAGAGAGGGAGAGAGAAGAAAGAAATGAGAACGTCTCTGCTATCTTTTACGAGTAAGGTTGCACTCAGTCTTGGTATTTTGATAGTGGTGCTTCCAAGCACGTCACATCTTGCAGACAGTTGTTTCATTCCTTAGCTCGAGGAGGAACTGTCACATGTACTAATAATGCTTCCTATGCTGTAAAAGGAATTGGAGATGTGCAACTCACATCCATTTCAAGCCATCCTGTCACTTTGACAAATGTTCTTTTTGTGCCTGGAATTGAAGTCAACTTGATTTCAATTTCAGCAATTGCTTTTGATGGATACAGATGCCTAGTATATGATCTTCGTGATGACAATGCCATACTTCTCATTGGCACTTTGCAAAAGGGACTTTATCACCTTGATCATCACTCAGCTGCACTTTCTGTTGAAGCATTTACTATTTCAGATTCAGAGCTTGCTGAAACTCATCTTTGGCATGAGAGAATGGGCCATCTCAATTATAGAGCTCTTGCAAAGCTACATTCACAGTAGATGGCAGATGATGTACCTCAAACTCACACAGTTTCCAAACATGTGTGTGAGGGTTGTATTTTGGGTAATATGCATCGGTTTCCTTTTCAAAAGAATTGTCCAAAATTCTCACAACAGAAATTGCAGCTAGTACATAGTGATGTCTGTGGCCTAATGAAGACAACTTTCATTGGAGGGTACAAATATTTCATGACTCTCATTGATGACTTCACCAGATATTGCTGGGTATATCCTTTAAAAGCCAAATTTGAAGTGTTCTTATGCTTTCAGAGGTGGCTGAATATGGTTGAGAATGAATCAGGATGCAAGCTTGTCACCCTCAACACAGATAGGGGGGGAGAGTATATGTCAAAGGAGTTTGATGCATTTTTGTCTTCACGGGGCAATGTTCACTCATGCGCTACTCCTTACACTCCTCAACATAATCCTGTTCCTAAAAGGAAAAATAGGTCTACTATGGAGATGGCTAGATGCATGCTTAAGGCCAAGTCTTTGCCCAATAAATTTTGGCTTGATGCAGTGATGTGTGCCAACTATGTGCTGAATAGATCACCTACAAGGGCATTGAAGACTGTTACACCTTATGAAGCATGGAAAGGCAGGAAGCCTTTACTTTCACATATGAGAGTTTTTGGGTCTCTTGCATATGTCCATGTACCATCTCAGCTGAGACATAAGCTTGATGACAAGGCAATCAAATGCATATTTATTGGTTACAATCAGGAAAGCAGAGGGTATCGGTTATACCAACCAAATACTAGGAAGATTATTGTCAGTAGAGATGTCATCTTTGCTGAACATTCGACTTCTCCTCTTGTGGACTGCAAAGCTAAGCCAGAAGTTGACATGTTTGTTGCCTTTGAATCTTGGTTACATCTGCCATCCTCAGAAGAGGACTTTGACCAGCAACATGAGCCTCCTGCAGGCCCTCCAATAAGCAATGATCAGCCAGTACCCCATGCTGATTTGCAGGTTTCTCTTCCAGCACAAAATGATACCACTATTCATGATGCAGTGATTGAAGAAAGAGCTGTCAATAGACAGCAAAGGCAAGTTCCCAGACGGCTTTTCTTGATACATTGAGGGACAGCAAACAAGATCAGCCTTTTGCTGCCCAGACAATATCAGGGAATAGACACATGGTCACTTTCTTGAGTTTGCACTCCTTGCTACAGCTTGCAATGAAGAGCCTTTGTGCCATAAAGATGCTTTTGACAGCAAAGAGTGGATGGATGCAATGAGAGCTGAGTTACAATCCATTGCCAAAAATGACACATGGGAATTAGTAGATCTCCCCCCCGGCAAGCATGCCATTGGTACCCGGTGGGTCTACAAATTAAAAAGGAAATATGATGGCAATATAGATCGACACAAAGCCCGTCTTGTTGCAAAAGGGTATGCCCAACAACAAGGCATTGACTTTGAAGAGACATTTGCTCCCACATCCAGGATTACTACCATTAGATGTGTCATTGCCATTGTAGCCCATCATCATTGGCAAGTGCACCAACTTGACATCAAGACTGCTTTTCTTCATGGGGATCTGCAGGAAGAAGTCTATGTCACACAACCTCTTGGCTTTGAGGTTGTTAATTCTGAAAACAAGGTATGTCGGCATAGAAAAGCCCTTTATGATTTGAAGCATGCCAAAATTCATGCACACTTACTATCTCTTGGTTTTCAGAATAGCCCCACAGAACCCACTCTTTATGTCCGTGGGAGTGGATCTGATTTTTTAGTGCTGATTTTATATGTGGATGATATGCTCATCACGGGCCCAGATACTCAGCATATTGTAGCTTTCAAGACTTATTTGCAGCAGATTTTTGAAATGTCAGACATGGGACAGCTCCATTATTATTTGGGCATTTAGTTTGCTCATGTTGAGGGGGGTATCATGATGTCTCAGTCCAAGTATATTGGACAGCTCCTTGATTGTTTTCAGTTTGAGGATTGCAAGCCAATCTCTACTCCAGTGGACCCTGGCTTTAAATTCTCAGCTCATGATGGGAGCCCACCATGTGATATCACTCTTTATCAGTTTGTTGGATGCCTTATTTATTTATGTCACACCAGACCTGACTTACAGTATGCAGTATCTCAGCTCCGCAGATTCATCCACATGCCCAGCTCCATAGTTACAATCAAATGTTTGGGGGTTCCAAACGTTTGATAAGTTTGAAAAAATGAGGGAGAGTTTCCAAATGTGGGTTTTTTTATAATATGGTAATTTTAATAAAAAAATATGCTAAGCTGCATATTTTGACAGTCATTACAAAAAAATAATAATATACAGCTTAACAAGCTTGTAATTTCATTAAAATTCAGAGTTTTAAAGCAAAAACCAGTTACAACTTGAAACAACTTACAAACTTACAAGTTACAAGTTACCATTGCCAAACCAGTCA
Organism: Dipteris shenzhenensis; assembly: GCF_047967505.1. Taxonomy (NCBI): domain Eukaryota; kingdom Viridiplantae; phylum Streptophyta; class Polypodiopsida; order Gleicheniales; family Dipteridaceae; genus Dipteris; species Dipteris shenzhenensis. The sequence goes on along the minus strand of NC_141628.1, from coordinate 619,637 downwards.
CATGTTGAGTTTTGACTCTCAAAGAGTTGAATTACGAAGCTTGGAACTTGGCACTTAGGCCCATAAATTGAAAACAAAATTACAAAGTCAAATACGAAACCTTTTTTCTCAAAAAAACAGCTTACAAGTTAGAACTTGCAAGCTGCAAAATATGAAACTTGAAAGTGATTTTGTCCCCATGTCAAGGCTAGTAACTAGTCACTAAATAGTGAGTAGCTAGTAGGTAGCATCTAAAAGATTTAAACAAACAAATCTATGCTATTGCTTTCATTGGTATGTCTTGGGTCTCTTCTTCTTCCTTGTCTTAATCCTTATCCTCATCCTCGTCCTCATTCTCATCCTCGTCATCCTCCTCGTCCATATCAAGCAACCCATCATCGACATCCACTGTGGTGATTGGTTGCTCAGCCTCTAGCTTAGCCCGCAACTTCTCCAATGTGAGTAAGCGATCCACATCACGTTCCTTCTTAAGCATAGCAAGTGTGACCTGAAATTTGAAAGAAAGATAAGGCTTTAATCTTCTATGTTCTAGCTTGAAGAAGCTTCAAAATAGCCAAGAGAGATCGAAGATTGAAACTTGAAAGATCCAAAAGACTTCACTCACCTCCATCTTGAGAAAATCCTGTTGTTTGATGTTTCTTGTGAGATGGAGATTTGTATGCACATATACCAATCTCTCCATCTGTACGGGCTTCAAGCGATTCCGTTTCTTTGTATGGATAAGTGAGAATGTGGACCAATTTCTTTCACAAGGAGAGGCACTACTACCCTGTGAAAGGATGCCGATGGCTAGTCGTTGTAGCTCTGGAGTGCTAGCTCCAAAAGATTCCCACCACTTCAATCTTGTGGCCATAAGTGACTTGTCCTTTGCAGCCATACGTGAGAATGATCCCTCACAATCACTATACATATTCAATTGGTCTATCAATTTGGCCTGAAATGGCCAACAACAAGTCCTAAGTTCCAACCAGAAATTAAAATTCAAGAAACTTTGCTGCAGCTTATAGCTTGCATAAATGCATCCTGAAGCATGTGCCATATCACTTAAGCCTTACTTGCAGCTCCATATCATTTTTGCTATACCGCTCAATGGTGGTCATCTAACCACTGCGCACCTCTTTATCAGTTTCTTGACCCTTGCCTCTCCAAACTGGATGAAGGGCGAATGTAGTAGCATGCAAGGGAGAGTGCATCATATTCCACCTAAGTTACAAAATATCATTGATGTATATGAGTCACTAATAACTATCAAGTATCTACTTAGAAAATGCACAAAAAAGATACCACAACTTACAGTTACAACTTACAAGTGACTCATAAAAGCCCACCTTGACACACATAAGTCGTGTACTTTTTTCAAGCGATCCGCTGAAATTTTCTTCATGGCATCAAGCTCCTCCACCATCTTGTCCATGAGGTCATAAACAAATCCCATGGTTGCACCCTCTCGATCCACAAGACGGAGAAGCTTCAAGATGGGAGCACACAGGTTCTTTATGATAAGGCATTGCTCCCAAAATGCATTGTCAAGGACATGCTCTTCCACTTTTTTCCCTTTTTTTGTTTTGGAGGTCCGCCATCTTGTCCATTCTTCACTTACAACCATCCTCCTCAATGCTTGCCTTACATCTAGTAAATTGCCCAAAACTATGTACATGTGGGCAAGCCTAGTGTCACAAGGCTTTAACAACTCATGCTCACTCAAAGAGCAGAACATATGTAAAGCTCTTTGCTTCCTTGTGATGAATGTTCATCCGTGCTATGTCAAGCACAGGCTTCACCCAATCTAAGTTGCCGATGTCCTCAAATAGCAAGTCAAGACAATGGCAAGTACAACGAGTGAAAAAAATATGGGGATAGTCCTCCTCAAGCATATCTCCAGCAAGCACACAATTGGAAGCATTATCCATGACAACTTGGACTACATTTTCTGACCCCGCCTCTTCAATAACCTCTTTTAAGATAGTAAAGATGTACTCACCTGTCTTTAAGTGGCCACTAGTGTCCACTGCTTTCATGAAAATACTCCCATGGATAGAAGTTACCATGAAATTGATAAGTGGTTGCCTCCTAGTGTCTGACCAGCCAGTCTGACCAGCCATCAGACACTATTGTGCAACCATACTTTGGCCACTTCTCCTTCACCACTTGAAGCTCCTTCTTAATGGACTTCACCTCCTCCCTAAGGTCTTTAGTGCGGAAGGTTTCATATGAAGAAGGTTTCCATGAAGGTCGAACCTCCCCAACTGCTTTGACAAAGTCCAAGAAGAAAGGGCTACGAATTAAATTGAAAGACAAATCCTCCGCAAAAAAGAATTTCTTGCAAGCACTCATGGCCTTCTCTCTTGTAGCCACTTGCCAAGACTGTACAAGAGTATGTTGCTTGCTCCTATAGGTTGGAAGCTTATGCCGCTTGTTACTTGCTTTATGCCCAATATCGGAAGCTCCTTCCATCTCCACAAAACCGCCATCATCTTCTACCAAAACTGCTGCAGCATCTAACCGCTTGCATATTTCTACCACATCAGGTGGAGGAGCTAGGCAAGGGTTAACTCCTCTGGACTTAATGCCAAGAATATGTCCACGGATTCTATGTGGCCCTCCTTGGTAACCATGACCACAATACACACACTTGCACCTCTTCATTCCACTTGTCCCCTTTCTAGAATCACCTTCAATCTGAACATACTCCCACTCAGCTCCTTTGATCCTACCCCTGATGAGGGCTGAAAGTTGAAACTTGAAACTGCAAGGCATTGCAATTTGCAAATTGCAAGTACAATGCAGTTAGAATTTAGAAATTAGTAGACTCAAAATAACTGCCACTTCCTTGTAACCTGTATGTAATAGGTTCAAGACTGATTTAAAGAAGCAAGCTGCAAAATTCAAAATTCAAATAGAGGTATTGAACTTTGAAGGCTGAAGCCTCTAAAAGACTATAAGTTAAAACTACTTGAGCAGTGAGGAGGTAGAGACTCAAGAGTCGAGACTCGTCACTCGAGGCTAGAGCTTGCAGCCTGCAGGGATGCTTATAACGTATATGATATATCTGCAAATTGCAATTTGCACCTTGAAAGTAATGCAAGGCTAAGGTCTGAACTTTGAAGCTATCTGCAGATTCCAGACTGCAAAGTTCAAACAAGACAATAAAAATAATTATAACTTACAAGTGAAGCTTGAAGCTTCAACTTTCAAGTTTCAACAGGCTGTAGCATTCACTTGCCAACTTTCAAGATTCAAAGATAAGTTCTAACAGGTTACAGCAGCAAGAAAATTACCTTACAGCAGAGAACTCAGCATGGGGGGGTTGGAGCCTGGGACTACGCAGTCCAGTAGAGCCTATAGTCTAGACTCTAGTCTTGACTCTTGAGTAGCGTGTAGAGCAGTCACGACTCACCAGTGGACTGTATGACTTGGGCTGTAGGCTCAAGGTTGTAGAAGACTAGGGCAGGCTGCAGCCTGCAGCATGCAACCCATTACCCTAGGGCCTGGGTCGCTTCCAATGCACGAGGTACGGAAGCTGTGGCGCAGGTATGGGCGTCAAAACGGGCGTGGAAAAAGAGGCGAATTCACATATTTTATGACTTTAGGGTTTTTTCAAACGTATGAAAAATTTCCAACTTGTGCATTGAAAGCAAAGTTTGCTTGAAGTTTCCAAACGCCTGTTTTTCAAACGTTTGGTTAACCAATCAAACGCGTTTGATAGTAACTATGCCCAGCTCATAGCATTGGCAGGCAGTGAAGAGAGTTTTCAGATATCTCAAAGGCACTTAGAATTTAGCCCTCTTCTATGGTGATCAGTGCTCGCTCACCATGCATGCTTACACGGATAGTGACTGGGCAGGATGTTCCGACACCAGAGTGTCACATACTGGCAATTGTTTTTTGCTTGGCAATTCATGTATCTCTTGGCTTAGCAAGAAGCAACCAACAGTTGCCACATCTAGGTGTGAGGCTGAGTACAGGGCAGCTTTCACCGCTATAGTAGAGTGTATTTGGCTTCGACAATTACTTACAGATCTTGGTATTCACCAGACATCCTCCACTATGGTCTATACCGACAGCCAGAGTGCCTTGGCCATTGCGCGTAACCTAGTGTTTCATGGCGTACCAAGCACATTGAAGTTCATTATCATTATGTTCGAGAGTGGTTGTCAGCAGGAGACATAGAGTTGTCCTATCTTTCCACAGAGGACAACATAGCAAATCTGTTTACAAAGGCACTTCCTCGTCCCAAGTTCGAAGTCTTCCGCCAGGCTTTACACTTGGTTTTCTTTGTTACGTGATCTGACATACCTTGTACATTCATAGGTGGCTGTATTCTTTTGGATGAACATGTGCCACCATGATAAGAAAATACCAGGTATGCTGAGATGTTTTCAGAATACTTCAGTCCATACCATGGAGGGGGGTTTGTAGGCCATCTTCTCCTAGTTCTAGTGATGCCCTATGGGCTCTGGTATGTGCCTTGTAGGCATAGGTATAGGCACTTAGTCTATTTTGTGCCTTTTATGCCACATAGGACACTTAGTCCCATGTGACACCTAGGACACTTAGTCCTAGGGTCTAGGTACAAGTACTATGTACTTCTTTTTCATAACGCTAGTTGACGTGACGGTTGTTCATCTATCGACTCTTTGTACCTTGCACTCTCTCTTTCGCTTAACGATCCTACATCAGGACTAGTGTTAAAAAATAGTTGATCCCCAAAAATCGTTTTTCATTGAAACCGATGTAAGTGGCATTGTGGTAGGAGTAGTTCTCCTCCAAGAGGGAAGGCTAGAAGCCTTTGAAAGCAAGAAGCTTTCTCCCTCCCAACGAAATTGACCAACTCATGAATTAGAGTTGTATGCTGTTGTCCATGAAAACATGGAGACATTATTTGTATGGATCAGAGTTTTATTTTGATGTTGATCATGATCCTTTGAAACATTTTTGTAAACAACCTGACTTGAGAGGCCGCCAAGCTAGGTGGGCAAAACTCATGTAGGAGTTTAACGTAACAATTCGATACCGAAGAGGAAAGGATAATAAAGCCGCTGATGCGTTGTCATGCATTATGCATAATATGAGTTTCACGGTATTAGAGAGTGTTCTAATGGCCGAGATCAGAGAAACTCAAATGGTGGATGAGTTTGTTCAGAGCCTTTTGCCTAAGGCTCATGTGTTTAACCCAGGGAAAAGGGCGACCTGGCATCAAGAAAAGGCGAAACTTATGCAAGATATACCATAACAGATGGTATGCTGAAAAGAAATGGCAAGGTAGTAGTATCTAATCAGAATGATCTCAGGTAGAGAGTCATTCAACAATGCCATGATAGCCCATGTGCGGGATATCCAAGAATCGAGAAGATGTGTGATCTTGTGAAACGAGATTTCTTTTGGCCGAAAATGAAAAAATATATTCATGAATATATGACACGTTGTTTTTCGTGTCAAGTAAGGAAGGCAGAACGGTAAAGCCACTTGGACTTTTACATCCCTTGGAAATACCACTAGGTAGGTGGGAGAGCATTTCCATGGACTTTATTGTAGGTCTGCCTATGACACAAGGTGGATATGATTCTATCATTGTGATGGTTGATCGTCTTACCAAGTTGGCTCACTTCATTCCAACTAGAGAGTGTTAGTGCCTGCAAGTGGCGGATTTGTTTATTAAACATATATTTCGGCTGCTTGGATTACCTAAATCCATAGTGTCAGACATGGATGTTAAATTTACCAGTCATTTTTGGACTGCAATGTTTGAAACACTAAGGACTGAATTGGGAATGAGTAGTTGGGATCATCCATAAACGGATGGTCAGACGAAAATAGTGAACCGGACTTTAGAAGATATGCTTAGAGCATATGTTTCATTGAGGCAACATACGTGGGACAAGTGGTTGCTACTATTAGAATTTGCCTACAATGACAAAAAACATTCCTCTGCAGGGATCAGTCCGTTTGAGCTGAACTATGGTTATAGACCAGTAAATCCAACTATAGTTGGAATACCTCAGAAAGTGCCTAGTGCCGTGAACTTTGTAGTTCACATGCGGGAGATGCTAGCACTTGCGAGAGCTAACATCCGCCAGGCTATGGGTAGAGCTAGACGTATGCGGATGAAAACAGATCCATTAGGGAATTTAAGGAAGGAGAAAAAGTTTTTCTCAGAGTTCCTTCACACTCCAAGTCTTTGATTGCAGGAGAGTGTGCTAAGTTATCACCCCAATATTGTGGGCTGTGGTTAATTCTAAAAACAATAGGCAAGGTGACCTATAAATTAGAATTACGACAGGGTTGTAAGATGCACCCAGTGTTTTATGTTTCTCATTTAAAGAAGTTTTTGGACGCAAGTGACTCACTAATCGAGGGTGTTGTTTTGTTTCAGGAGATAGAGGATAATGCAAGGCGCAAACCAACAAGAATCCTGGACCGAGGAACAATGCAAGTACGCAATCGGAAGATACCCGTGGTATTGGTTGCACGGCATGGTTTACCTCTATCTGAGGCTACTTGGAAATCCGTGTATCAGATGCGGAGAGCATTCCTGGATTTTATCATCGAGGACGATGATGCCTGAAGAGGGAAGGAATGTTATGCTCAAGATGAGATAACACGACCTCGGAGAGATCAGTGGACGTTTTCCTTTAGAGGATCAATTGTCGCATTAGCACTTCATGTAAATGGTCAAAGGAATCGGTGTCAAGGTCCTTGATGAGGGTGATAGGGCATGGACTAGATGGGTCTAAGGCTATGGGTCTTAAATGCATTAAATGTGCCTAGGGACAAATGAATTTAATATGCTCCCAAGAGAGGGGGTACCCTAGAATGATGACATGTGGCAGACTAGATCCATCTAGGGAAATGGGCTTTGTGGATTAGCATGTGAGTTGTAAAAAAACGTGTGAATTATTCTCGTACGTATGCTGACATAGAGATTTGGCTGGGAGGCTAAAGAGCGTGCCATCACCCGTGACCCCCACAAGAGAGATTGAGATGTGAGTTGACCGTTTCACCAGTATCTTGCTTCGCTCATCACTAGTGGCAGGATGAGCACTTTGACTTGGGAAGAATTTGTGCCTATGGTGCTGGACCAAGAGGAGCGGTTTCAGAGTTCCCCCCATGGCGGTGGCAGCATCGTAGTTGGGAAAGAATCGAGGTTGTCGAACCATTGATACGAGGACAGAAGTAGAGAAGGGGGCACTCAAGGTGGAGCGCTCATGCAATCACTATGGCGAAAAGGCCATTATTGGAGGAAGTGCCCTCTTTGGGCCAACAACAAGGATACTAGTTCCTGCTTTGTTACTATAACTCCTGTGTTTGTTCACATTGAAATTATTGATTCTTTGGCTTCCTCTGTTGGAGAGGGGGTTGTGGCTCTTTAAGCCAAAGATTCCAGGACTTGATCGTCGACAGTGGGGCATCTGGTAATATGAGTCCTTATCTAGCCGGATTCAGAGATTTTGTGATCTCAGGGGGAGATGTTTGTATCGACGATAGTTCTGTCATCAAAGTACGTGGTGAGGGTAATCTTGACATTATTCCAAATGGCAAAGGAGGGATGCACTCTTCTAGGGTAGTGTTTGTTCCCTCTCTTGGCTTCAATTTGTTGTCTGTTGTTTATGAGACTTGCCATCTAGGTATCACAGTTCTGTTTGATAAACACTTCGTGGAGGTCAGGCAAGGTGACCTGTGGCTTTTTTGTTTGGTCACTTGAAAGTTGGCGCACTACGACGCGCTACTTGAGAACAAATGGTCCTCAGTCTACTTGATGTGGACGATAACATGGTCAGTGCCGTTCCTATATTCGAGGGAAGCAACACTAGGATGCGTTTCCAAAGCAGGCTTCCGGCGGGCTTCTCTTCCTCCAGAGTTGGTCCATGTAGATCTTTGTGGACCTATGATTGTTGCGAGCCTGGAGGGACTCTCTATTTTATGCTGCTAGTGAATGATATGAGCAGGTTCACGTGGATGAACTTTTTGGCTCAGAAGTCTTATTTTGGGGAATGGTGTGTCCTTGCTGAAAAATGAATCTAACTTTCAAGTTAAAGCCCTTCAATATGACAAAGGAGGTGAATTTTGTTCCCATCCCTTTGAAGAATTCTGTGTGACAAAGGGCATTCAGCGGAAATTTGCTAATAGTGGCACTTCCTAAGAAGTAGGTATTGTTGAGCGGAAGAATCGCAATGGTTGAAATGTCTCGGACCATGCTTGCTCACCGGGAGGTTCCTCGGTTTCTTTGAGCTGAGGCCATTCCCACCGCAGTACATATTCTTAGCTCTCCGACATATGCTGTTTCGAAAGTTACTCCTTTCAAGGCTTACTTTGGCAAGAAGCCATATGTATCTTATTTCCGCATGTTCGAGTGTAATGCCCTTCACATTCCCAAGAAACAGAGGGGTAAGTTGGATGTTAATCCACCCAGACGATTTTTGTCGGGTACAATTTTCAATCAACAGGTTACCACCGCTGTATGACCTTTCTAGGAGAGAGATTATTCTTAGCAGGGATGCTATCTTTGGTGATGAGATTCCCTCTTCTATGATTGATTCCGACCCTCCCCTTATCACAGGGCCGGTGAATGATGATAGTAGTGATGATCCTGTTCTTGAACCACCCAAGGTATCAGCAGCTATTCTAGATCCGCAGATCAAGAGTAACCCAGACAATGATCCAGATGATTCCCCGCCTCCTTAGGCAGCAGGGGAAAGTTTTGAGTTTGGCTCTCAGAAAGTACTACGCTGGCTGATTGAAGTCTGAAGGAATGTTTTACTGGTTAAGGAAAGCATTGTATGGGCTTAAGAAAGCTCCTCGCACCTGGAATCAGAAAATTGACGAGTTTTTTGTACGGAAGCGTTTCCAGAGGTCACGAGCTAATCCCACAATCTTTACATCTTCCGTCAAGGTGGTCTCCTTTCCCTCATCATTTTGTATGTTGATGATTTGTTTATCACAGGTAGTCATGCTGCTCATATCTCTGAGACCAAGACTGCTCTTTCCCGGGCCTTTGAGACGATTGATCTTGAGCTCCTGCACTTCTTTCTGGGGTTGGAGATCTCACAGGGGCCAGAAGGTTACAATGTGTCCCAAAAACGATATACTCAAGAGCTTCTAGAGGATTTTTAGATGACAGTGTGGCGCCATCTCATTACCCATGGACCCCAATACCAAATTGTCCAAGTATGACCCTAGTGATCCTGTGGATGCAAGCAGATATTGCCCGTCGATCAGCTCCTTACTTGGGTTGGTCTACTGTGCTCATTCACGTAGACACCTACGAAGACCCATTGGGATGCTGGTATGCGGATCCTTCGCTATCTTCAAGGTTCTTGCAATTGAGGGTTATTTTATCAGCTAGGGGAGCAGTCCAGGATCTGGCTCTTAGGCTGGAGTGATTCAGATTGGGGAGGAGAGTTAGACACTCGTCGTTTCACCACTAAGTATTCGTTTTACTCTTGGCTCAGCCACCATCACTTGGAGCAGTAAAAGGCAACCCAATGTAGCCTTGTCTTCGAGCGAGGCTGAGTATTGTGCTCCGTGTTCCGCTACTTGCAAGGCAGTTTGGCTCCGCCGGTTACTCGGGGAGATCGGGTTTCCACAGACATCCCCGACAGTCGTCCACAGTGACAATCAGAGTTGTATTGCACTTGCTCAAAACCTAGTGTTCCATGCTCGTACCAAGCATATTGAGATCCAGTACCACTATGTCCGGGAGAAGGTGTTCGATGATGTGATGATTCAGGTTACGTATTGCAAGACGGAGGACAACAAGGTGGACCTCTTCACCAAGCCCTTAGCACAACAACTGCTTGGCGACCATTCCAGGTCACTCAGGATGATTCATGATCTAGGAGCTGAGAGGGGGTGTTAGAAGTGACATCTCCTGCAGCATTGAGTGAGGGCCTTGGTTGTGAATCTGCCCACCCATGTGAGGGAGAGAGGGCCATTCCAGCTCACTCAGCCCTTAGCACAACAACTGCTTGGCGACCATTCCAGCTCACTCAGGATGATTCATGATCCACGAGCTGAGAGGGATGTTAGAGGTGACATCCCCTGCAGCACTGAGTGAGGGCCTGGCTTGTGGGTCTGCCCACCCATGTGAGGGAGAGAGGGTCTTGCTTGTGGGTTTGCCCACCCAAGAGAGGTAGAGGGGGATCACCACGATGGCTGTCCACACCAACGTGCACACGAGCCTGTACGGAGCAGGAGCGAGGGAATACGGAGCCCGGATCTGCTCGACATCTGCTCGGATATGTTTGCCATCTGTCCGCCATGGCTGCAGGGTGCTGCGGGGTCATATGGGCCTGCTCCGGGCCTGCTACAGGGCTGCCACCAGGATGCCATCACTGCCCTAGGTGGCGCCTTGGATGGTGGGGTACCCAGGCCCCTAACTAGGGCCATGTGACCGACCACCTGGTTGGTTTTCCCTTACTCAGGGTCAGCCTCCTGGTCGGCGACTATCCCCTCCCCTAGTCGGCTGTTTTGGGCAGGGGGTGACCCTACATATAGGGCCCCCTCCCTCACAGTTTTTCCATCTCAGTGTACAGCAGTCTGCTCACCTGGAGTTGACGTTTTCCCCAGCAGTAGAGGGGTTTTCTCCTGAGATCCTTGTGCAAGTCTCCCTTGGTTTTCTCTGTTTTCAGTTGTGTCTTGTGAGTTGTTCGCTCTCTTCTCTCCACTGTTGTTCAGTACCGTTGCACTTCTCACACTTCCATCCCTCTAATTCCCTATGACTCTTATTTCCCTCTTGAAACTTTAGGCCTGGTCTCCCATTCCTCTTTGACTGCTTACAACTCCTTTATTCCCTCTTGAAACCTTAGGCCAAAACACATTTGTTGGTGTCATGGACTTGTCAAATACAGCCTTGATCATGAGGAAATGCACAACAGTTTTCAGAGCTGGATTCGGATACTTTGAAGACTTAGGTGTGCTGAATAGATATTCTACTAAATGTACTAGAGGACTTATTCGCCATATTAAAATTAACGATGGGTCTCTTTCCAAGTGGCTTACTGACATTATGGCCTCTTTCCAAGCGGCTTACTGACATTATGACAATGCTGTTGTACTGTGTTTCCCTATTTGCTATATTTTTAATGTGCTTACTCAGAGTGCTGATTTGGGAGAGACTAAAATGAAATTCTTGTCTTTATAGGAAGTTGTAGCTTGGGTGAAGAGTGGTGGACTACTTTGTTATGTTCTGGGCGCTGATGACATCTAATATCATAGTAGCTAGTCTCAGGTATACACCATGGAGTTGATGGTTGCCAATCTTGTGGCTGACTGTCATGAGGTGGAAACTGCATTGTCTGTTTGTAAAGAAATTTGAGAGACGAAGGGACTTTCCAGTAATATACTCCATACCCCTTTCCATCAGGGCTGGAGATACAATAAATAACAGCTAAAGTTCCTTCTTTGAGTGAGCCAAGAGCATGGGCTATTAGATGATAAATGGTAGTTTTTCATGCTTTTGATTTTATTTTTGAACCAACCAATGGTCATTTTCAAAATATGACATTAGTTAAACTCAGCTCGGCAGGTTGTAAATGTAATGAGCAAATTAAAATTTATTAGTCTGCCAATTTATATTGCCACATTATCAAGGGTTATAGAAACAATAATTTGCTTTACGCAAGTTATACTTATCTTGTTTTTGGTGTTCCTCTTTACACACTTTGTACATGTCCACCGCCTTCGAAATAATCAATGAAAGATGGCAGTTTTCTTCCTCGATTGGCTGCAACTTTCATCTTTACAGGTATCATTTGGGGTTGAGGAGAATTGGCAGTTTTTGGTCTTGGATTGGATCCAATAGTGGGAACGTGTGAAATCTGCACTCAGCAAACAAGCTTTCTACATTTGCATCTGCAAAAGTAAAGTCTCTTTGGCAAGAAATCCACACATGGATGCAAGCTGCCATCGGCTTGTTTTTTGCGCGTTTCGGCACGAGGGAACATAACCATGGCACCTGTGGTTTTGGATGCTGACAAAGGTGTCATGAAGTAGAACTAGGATGGTGATTTTGGGATGTCTGAAAATTTAGAGCTAGGATTTTGTTGAAATTTGGCACATTGTGATGATGGATTTTCAGCTAGGCTCGTTTTTTAAATTTGCAGGGTTTTGGGCTGTGCATATAGTTTGTGGGTTGCAGGTTGAGCAGGTTTGTGGAAATTTTGGAGAAAAGGAAAAAGTGCATTGAAAATTTCACACGGCTGAAAATTTCCCCGGTACAAATTAGAACTGTAGTGTGCAGTCTGATGTTGAAATTTGGAAAAAAACCAGATACAATTACTAATTTTGGTTGCTAGAGAGTATTGTAATGCACGTTTGTTGATTGTTGAAGCAATCTTGGAACAATTCTGACAATAGTTAAAAGTATTTTTCAGGCATGACACATTTAGCAAATTTTCCAAGAATAAACCATCAAAATCTAAGGCTTTTGCAGTAGTGCAGTGTTTTACCCTCATATCAGTAAGAGGTTGCCCCATTTTGAGGTTAAATGAATCTATAGTTGTGGTGCTTGATTTTATTGAGTTGCAGTAGGCACCACGTGTCCACACGGGGTGCACCTGGTACTAGGGGATCCCACTCCCTCGCCCCATAGCCATGCATACCCTTTCCCACTCCCAAAAAGGCCGGCGGTATGAGGGATAGGAGTTTATGGCCCTTCTTATATTCAAGGAGATCAACAATCATACATTGTATATGGGATAACTCCACCTATTGACACGTGTAGATTATCGCCTTAAGGACCCCAATACCCTTTAAATCAATCAAGCCACACAATGGGGTACCAAAAGTGATTGGCCCACATCCAACACCCCCCATGGCGAAGCGCCTTGAAAGGTGAGTTGACCAAACCAAAGGCTAGCCTAACCAAATCAAGGCGGACACGACAAACCAAAGATGTGTCACCACCAAATTGATTGATAGAGCCACCTATGCAAGGTGTCATTGTCAAAATCGTCGCATTGTAATCAAGTTGCAAATTATGACCGCTCCACATCAAAGTCGCACTTAATGCCCATCGTGTAGATCATGATTGCTTTGCATAGCACTTAGTTCGTCCCCGGGCAGTTTTGCATGGGTCGCCACATCTCACGTCAGACCAATTTGCAGATCAGGAGCCAAAGACCATTGCTAGATGTCAATCACGCGACAGTCGTTGCAAAATAGTTTGTCGAAACAGTCGTCTCGAAGATCATGTTCAGTCACAGAAGGTGCCACATGTCCACACTCCATGCATCGGATATGAGGGGATCCCACTCCCTTGCACCACAGCATGCCCTCCCCCACTCCCAAAAAGGTTGATGGGGATGAGGGAAAGGGGTCTATGACCCTTCTTATATTTAAAGAGCTCAACAATCCCACATGGCATATGGGATAACTCCACCTAATGGCATGTGTAGATCAATGCCTTAAGGACCTTGGTACCCTTTAAACCAATTAAGCCACACAAGGCGTAGCAAGGGTGATTGGCCCAAATCCAATAGATTTTGGGTGCATATTGATTAAGAATGACTTTGATTAGTAATCATATGATTTGATGTATACAAATTGGAGGGTGCATCCAATTATCATAATTGGAAGTACGAACTTAAGAATTATTTCCTAACTATTGATTTATGGGAGATTGTGAACACTAAGTAAAGCTAAAGGCAATTGCAAAGGAAATTGTAGAGTTTCACATCTAAGGCATTCTCCCTTCAATTTTGGTTCAAGGAGCTCTTTAATCCAAGCTTTAGTGGAGAAGCTATGCTCATTTGTATCTCGAATGCTCATGTTAAGTTTTTTATAATGATTAGTAAAGGATTTTATAAAAATGTGTGAGAAGAAAGAAGAAGAAATTGAGTCCACAGACTTGATTGAGAGAGAAAGTTGAGAGAGAGAGAGAGAGAGAGATGTATTAACATCTTTTGGAGGACTCGTGGGCCAGAAGATGGCCTTGTGGGCCTGTGAGACAAAGTACAATCACCAAGAGTAAACCATACAAGCCATTGTAGGCTAAGGCAGAGGGCCCGTTAAGGCCCTTTGCAAAGTACTAAGCACTAAGCTAAAACAAGGTAGTACTCAACTCAAGATCAAAATACATAGCTTGGTGTCAGGGTGGCTCTCCCATGAGTTGCGAAAATATCTTGTATTTATGTCTGTTGGGTTGTCTCTCTCGACTGTGGGGGGTGTGGTCTCTGTATTTGGTGGCCCATGTCAATAGTGACCCCCTTGGTTTGGTGATCCCCTTGAATATGGTTGTGATGGGTTGGACTCCATTGTGTGTGCCCTAGTCTGTCTTTGCATCTTTGGTTGCATCTCTCCACGTTGTAGTCTCATCTTGTTAATCCTCATGTCATCAATCTCCCCTCAACTTCGTTATGTCGATTGGTAGACTCAAAGTAAAAATATGTAACATGCCACTGGGCTCGATCTAGCTTAGTCACAAGTGCCAATGTCTCTTGCTCTTTGATGCGACGCAGCAAGGTCCCTCTATGTCATCGTAGCTCCATCAAATAGAGATCGATGCAAACCTAGTCCTGGAAATGAATCAGCTAGGAGAGAGGCCCAAACTTGTAATGGTATCGTCCTCGGATCTCATAGGATATGGGGCAAGTACACACCTCTTGTCTCTAGCTCCTCCAGGGTGCATTGTCTATAGATCCGTTAAACTCTCTAGGTGTACCTGTGGCTCTTCCTATCTCAAGCCTCAACTGATGGGATGAAACCTGCATCTATTCGATGGCAATCCTCAAGGCATGTAAGACTCATCTATCCTCCAAGTACTAGGGTTTGATAATCACTTTATCCACTGATACTTTGAGGAAATGATCATGATGAAATCAGATCTTGGTGGGGAAATCCTGGTCCCCCCCCCCCCCAAAAAAAAAAACCCCAACACTTGTGGAGTTGAAGTAGGTTCAACTATATGATATGGTTGATCTCATCTCGTGGAATCAGGTGGTTAAGAGCATCTAAGTTGTATTGAAATGGGGGGAGATGGTCCACCTAGATGCCCTAGTTGCAAAACCATTTGGATATGTATGCATATCAAACCATGCTAATCCCCTCTTAGCTAGGCATATAGATGATTCTAATGCCAATCTCAATAGTTTCCATCTAGGTAAGGCCCTAGATGACCGTCTAGAAGATGGTATCAACTTGGAGCGGTGTCATACTGAACTTTACTTGTATGACCTTGTGGGGGATAGAGGCTTGCTACAAATCATCCTAGAGGCCATCATCACCTGCAACCTCTCAAAATGCGGCCACTTAGTCGTTAATAGATCACCCCTCGAGAAGGGTGCTGCATACATGGCCGTTAGTCTCACCAATCTAATGAATAGCCATCCCTTCATCTGGGGATCTTGGAAGTGTGCCTGGAAGCATAGTCTCTCTAATGGAGCTAGAGCTCCCTACCCTTGCATAAGTTGTGCTCTTGCTGCATGGATTCTAGTGAAGATTGGTCCTACAAAGATTGCCCCTAGGTAAATGTACGACTATACAATCTCCACTAGCTCCCCTCGGTAAGTGAAGTTGTGTTGGTGAAGAACTGCACATGAGGTGTTAAAAATCATATCCTTGGTCTTCCCAAGGTTGACTGTTAGATCTCTCTCTTTGCAAAACACCTCTATGGCCTCTAGGTGCCATTGTAGGCCTGATGTTGAGGAGTTTAGGAGGACTATGTCATCTGCATACAATAGTGTCTGTATTATCACATCAGCCAACAATGATCCCTCGTCCCAAGACGGTCAATGAAGGTCGTGATCTCATCAATGTATATCCCAAATTATGTTGGTGAGAGAGGGCATCCTTGCTTCATCTTATCGTGCTCTCAATCCAGTCTGACATGCCACTAGGAGCATGTACTTCCTCTCTGGCTGACTCATATAATCTCATCGCTCCTCATATCATGTCTCTTGGGATTTGCATTTCTTGAAGTTTTCATATCATGCAAAATCGTGGGATTGTATCAAAGGCCTCACAAAACATGCATAGACTTGCTGGGATCTCGACTTTGCCTCCTTGATGACTGTTGCGCGTCCAAAACCCAGTCTGTCCCAGTGACCCATGTCTCTGTGTAGGAGCCGATCTGTGTTAACCCTGTGGCAATAAGGGCCAGAAGGGTAGTCTAGGACAACAACTATGAGAGCATTGTGTGTAGAGTAGCGGCAAAGCTCCGCTTGTAAAATCTTGAGCCTGAAAGATAGTATGATAAATCTTAAAGGATGAGGATAGCCAAAATCCTTTTTAGAAAAGATCCAATCATACTTGCAAAATTAGGATCTAGAGAGAGAAATACTAAATCTAGAGAGAGAAATACTAAAAGCCTACACTTTCAGAGGTCCCTCCACTTTGTGTAGAGACCCAAAAGGTCCCCCCACTTTGTGTAGAGACCCAAAAGGTCCCCCCCAAAAGTGGAGAGACCAACATGTATAAATATCTCTCAATGGAATGAAGCTCCCACTTTTTGGGATTCAGTATTTAAGCTCACTATTGTGTTCATGTGATTGATCTCCATTGCATCCATGCTCTTATACACTATCGTGTTCTAGCATGCCCTTATCCTTGCACTCTCTACCCTTGAACTCCATCCTTCTCCTCCTTCCTCCCTCTTCCTTCCTCCTCCTCATCCTCCTCCCTCATCCTCCTCCTCCATCTCCTCCTTCCTCCCTCCCTTCTCCTTGCCCTCCTCCTCCTTCCTCCCTCCCTTCTCCTCCCTCCTCCTCCTCCCTTCTCCTCCATCTCCTCCTCCTCCCTCCTTCTCCTCATCCTCCTCTCATCTCCTTCTCCTTCCTCCTCCTTCCTCCCTCCCTTCTCTTCCCTCCTCCTCCTCCTCCCTTCTTCTCCTCCTCCCTCCTCCCTCCCTTCTCCTCAACCCTTACCCCTTGAATCCACGAAGGAGACTAGCTCTCCACTCCTCAACCTTGGACTCCTCCTAAACCCTGCAACCCCCTTTGAACCCTGGAACTCCTAGTTAACTCTCTCAACCTTGTCTTCACTTCTAACCCTGAAATCCCCTTCTAAACCCTTGAACTCCCGTGGAGGTGAGAGCCTCCATCAATCGTTATAATCAAGCCCTCTTTCTCATTCATGTACGCATGAGATCTGCTTTCCACACTTTAGCCTACACCTCTCACCGGAACACGACCCGAGGACCTATGCTACACTTGTGAACACTTATGCTACAACGAGCAATGACACGAAAGAGAACATTTGGTGTCGGTGTCGGGGAGGTTAGTGCCTGAAGTGAAAGCGAAGCATGTGCTTGCATGTGTGAAAAAAGAACCCCCTACGAAAAACCATACAAGATACATCCCTCAAGGCAAAGTAGTGAAAAAATGCTTCCAAATAATGCAAAAGGATAATGTTGACTTACAAAAGCACATTAATACACTAAACACCCAAAATTAACCCTTAATCCCCCCACATCTTATAAAAGCAACACCAACCCCCTATTTCTTTCCCCACCCTTTTGCTAGCCGCTTCCTTCTCCAAATTCCGTTAAGCTGCCATAATTTCCATCTTTCTCTATTTTTCGTCCACCACCACCACCACCACTTTTTTCGTCAATCCCCCCTCCACCACTTTTTCCATCACCCACCCCTTCCATCTCCATCTCCACCTCCCATCATCTTCCTCCCCACCACCTCCACTTTTTTCATCCATCCCCCATCTCCCCCACTCAAGGTAACTATCCTTTTTCCTTCCACCATCTCTCTACCTCTCTCTACACCCCATCTCTCCTTTTTCCCCTCCCCCTCCATCTCCCATCTCCTCCACCACCCCCCATCTCCTCCACCCCCCATCTCCATCACCCTCCACTCCACCATCTCTCTATCTCTCTCTACCTCCCACTCCCTTCACTCCATTATCTCTCTACCTCTCTCTATCCCCCTCCACCTCCAACCCCCTTCTCCTCCACCCCCTCCACCCCCTCCACCCCCACCTCCTTCCCCCTCCTTTCCCTCTTTCCCCCCCATCTCCACCTCCACCCCCCACTCCCTTCCCCCCCACCTCCACCACCCATTTCCCCCCCCTTTCCCTCTTTCCCCCCCATCTCCATCTCCACCTCCACCCCCTATTCCCTTCCCCCCCACCTCCACCACCCATTTCCCCCCCCTTTTTTTACCTCTTTTCCCCCCATCTCCACCTCCACCTCCACCCCCACCCCCCATTCCCTTTCCCCCCACCACCACCCATTCCCCCCCCCCCCCCCCCCCCTTCCCTCTTTCCCCCCCATCTCCACCTCCACCCCCCATTCCCTTTCCCTCCACCTCCACCTCCAGCCCCCCTTTACCCCCTCCACCCCCCCTTCTCTCTCTCTCTCTCTCTCTCTCTCTCTTCCCCCCCCTCTCTCTCTCTCTCTCTCTCTCTCTCTCTCTCTCTCTCTTTCCTCCCCCCCTTGCCAGCCCTCCCCCCTCCCCCACTCTCTCTAATCCCCAAGGCCATGGAAGGCCTTGGGCTTTGACTGCCCCGCCAGCAAGCGTGGTGCCCGCGCGCCATGCGACGGTGCCCACACAGAGGCAACGCTCACCAGCAGAGGCAGCGGAGCCTGTCCGCGCACCACGCGACAACACTCGGTGCCCGCCAGCCTTAGCCTTAAGGCTTTAGGCTCATCCCCCTCCTCTCCCAAAAAAAAAAAAAAAAAAAAAACTAAGCCACCACCTACTGACCCCCCCCCCTCAGAGAAAAAAAAAAGAGGGTTAAACTAACCCTAAAAACTAATCGTAGTTAGGTTAGATTGGGTTAATTGACCATTGGTTAGGTTAGTTGTCCATAGGTTAAGTAAATTGACCATCGGGTTAGATTAACTTAACTATGGATTAGTTAGTAATTCACTTCAGTTAGTTGGGCTAACTATAGTCAGATTAATTATTATAGTTGGATTAACTAGGTTAGGCTAAGGACCAATTACAGTAACTAAGTCCAAACTAACTAGCAGTTAGACCACAACCCTAGTTAGCTCAAAGGTCTAGGACCATTCACACTTGGCCCTAAAGACAAAAGGGCCCGTAAAAATCCCCTAACTTTGAGGGTCCATATCTTGCCCGTTTGGGACCCAAATTGGACCCAAATTGAACCACAACTTCACACATGGAACCATTGAGCTATAGGAAATTTTTAGAACCACTCCCATACCATTTAAGCATCCATAAAACACGTTAATTTGTGCCCCCATGTGGGTGACTTTTTCGCACTAATTTTCTCATAAAATTCTGTCGAGACCTCCGATTGACAATCCGTTTGCACCGGCACATTTTTCCACTCACGTGGAACAATCCTAGGCATGTTTTCAACACGACGGTCCCTATGACACTAACGCATCTCTAACCCCCCTAACAATTTTGACTCCTTTTTTGAACCCGTATCACAGTCGTTTAAAGAACAAATTGCACTCGGATTGAACCCAGATTTCACACATGTAAAGATCTATTGTAAATAAAGTGTTTCAACATGTTTAACCATTAATTTTGGGCTCCAATAGTCGCCTCATGTAGGCACTGATTTCAACCCATCGCTTGCTTATTTTTGACCATTTTTGGGTCCACGAAGGTCAAAATCATAATTGGACTTCGCAGTCATATGCACCTACCTGAAAGTCACAAATAGGACTTGTTTATGCACCTAAGATCAGGAAAAATACTAGAACTTGTCTACTTTCGGGAGCTTTCTTCGACCCTCGTCGCTCTTCAAGAATTCAACCTCTCACCATCGACAAGCAGCGTGGAGGAAATTACAATTGAAGAAGCAATAAGTAGCGACGATAAAAGTCCTTTAGAACACCTTAAAGAACGACGTAAGTGCAACAACAACAATGGCAGATGACGGGACGAGGGGACCCCGCTAGGTCCCTTTAACTCTTTGACGCAGCATGTTGTGCTAGCGGCGACCACTCAAATGAAACCAAAGCTGCTTGGTTCTCGATGGCCCTAACCAATGAGGCTTCAGAATGGTACCTCGACCTTCTCGTAGAGGAGAGAGCCACATGGGCACTGGTATTTGACTAGTTCAGAAGAAGATTCCAAATAGAAAGACTGCAAGATGACCCCGCATTACAACTCAATAATATAGATATGTGCAAGAAAGAAAAGGTCATAACATACATGGGAAGAATGAAAAGATTAATAGCAAAATGTGATCCATGTTCGGATGACAAGTACCTCATAGCATGGTTCATCTCTCGCCTAAAAAAATCCATTCGCAAGGATATAAAAAAAGTCAGCAATAGCTATGCACATTTCAGTGAAGTTGCAATCGACATTGAGGATGACATGACTGATTCTGACAGCGATATTGATGGCTATAAATGAAGTCATCACGACAAGAAATCTTCAAAGAAGGGAAGCACTTCCCATGAAGATCGCACCACCGAAGACAGAGTGGAAGCCATGGCCCTAAAAGTAAAAGAAGAAATGATGCAAGCCATTGAGCAAAAGTTGCATGTCTCTCAGCCACCACAGTACCCACAGAGAGAAAATATTTGGTGCCCACATTGTATGGCCAACCATATAGCTAATGAATGCCCAATCTTGAGGAACAGACTCAACCCACCAAAAGTGCTCAGCCCCCACGCTTATGGTGCCCCATTTGCAATGTTGCAGGGCATGATGTAAATACTTGCTTCTATAATATGAGGGTAGCACAACCCCGGCCCCAACAATACCAACAACCATCACAAATCCCAGTGTACAGACAACCAGGACTGGCACCTAATGCACAAGTGCCAAGTCTCAACCCATTCCTTGTGAGAACACAAGTGCCTCAACTAATGAGGAATACCAATCCTTCGCAATATTCCACGGGCTCCCAATCTTGCTCCAATAGTTCCGGTGCAACAACTGCAAACTGAAGAGTAGGAACCTCACTATGAGTATGAAACAGAATACCCTATGAACTACATGGATGGTGCTGAAGGACTCATCCTGGTGTATGCAAATCAAGTAAGATTACCACATATTGAACACCCATCAAGTGTTTTGGTTGTGGAGAAAACCACCGCATAGCAGAATGCCCACACAAGGGTAACCCCACTTCATTCCACTTGTGTGCAGGGAATGCGAAGTCGGGCATGCTTGCATGGATTGCCCACTAAGAACAAAGCCTCAACCAACCATGGAAGTAAAACCTGAAGTACCCCTGAGGATGATAAGTGTGGAAAATCATAGTGTGGAAACACGAAGTGTGGCATCATAGCCGGTCTTGAGTGGCATGGCAAAAACTCATTTTCGCTCAAAAAGCAAAGAGCCCTCTGGCAAAACAAGCCATGCCAATCCCACAACACAGTGAGACCATGTTGAGATATTGAGCTCCAAAGGCATTGACCTGGTCATTGGTAATGATTTTCTCAATCGCCATTTTCCCTTTGGGTTTTCTACTGATCAGATGGCTCTGACGATCAACCAGGTTTTAGTCCAGATTCTTGCCCGGGAGAAGGTCACTAAATCCTCAAACCATATGAGGAAGATCTCGAAATTGTGAATAAGGCTTCTCCAAGGGATTCTGCTAACAATTAGTGCTATTGCTAGTGGTTGGTGCTACTACTAGTACTACTATATAGCATTAGAAGATGATAGCTTGTCAAGCTATGTGCATTCTAAGGACATTGTATTAATTACAATAACATTACACTATACTAGCAACAGTGCCTTGCTAAACAACATCATTGTATTGAAAT
Source organism: Dipteris shenzhenensis (assembly GCF_047967505.1). Classification (NCBI taxonomy): domain Eukaryota; kingdom Viridiplantae; phylum Streptophyta; class Polypodiopsida; order Gleicheniales; family Dipteridaceae; genus Dipteris; species Dipteris shenzhenensis. Next base: position 597,985 of record NC_141628.1, on the reverse strand, counting down.
AGCTTGAATATAATATTTCCATGTACTAAGTGCGAGACCATTGCATTGAAAGAACAAGGGCATTGCTCATACATTATATTATAAAAATATTGCATTGAGGGAAACATTGCCTTGTTATACCATTCCACAAATAATAGTCTTATTTAGTCATTGCATTCCAAGAAGGTTGTTAAGAGCACACGTGAAAAGGAAAATGTTTCAAAGACACAAAGCAAGAGCTGAAATAAGAACACTTCAAATGAGTCTATTTTGCAATAGGAAAAGGAATCCAATCAGTTTGCAATCTCCAAACAAGCAACATAGAGCAAAAAATAATGAATTCTATTAAAGTGAATATTTATTTATAGAAGACGGTGGTATCCACTATATGCCTCTGTTTCCATCTTCATAACTCAGTCCAATAGCAACAACTATATTCGACCATATAGTCCAAAATGTCAATGGCTTCCATATCATGTGAGGGGGAAGAAGGGAGCACTCAGGAAGAGATAAGGAGACACCAAAAAGTGGTGGAGCAAAAGCTACTCCAGCTTATTCCTCTATCATATATATATGAGTATACATGGGCACTGTACAAGTGGGTGGGCACACTGCCCTTTACCCCAACAACCTCCCACTTAAAGGCAGTGTGCCTTTAAGGGAGTATAGTACACATATAATACAATCAGCCATAGGCTGAAAAACAAGATGACCACACCATCATCCTATGCCCATCGGCACTTTACAATGTGTAAAGTGCATAGAGGATAAGCTGCTAGCAGACATCAGGTTTGCAGGATAGAAAACGACAAGCTGTAGATGCCTGTCAACCAAGATCTCATGCCAGATCTCACTTGGAGAGTGAACTCTCACCACCACGTGCTCCTGTGCTAAGTCCATAGCACCTGAACTGTCACTGTGTAAAGAAAATGTCTCTGTACCACCTGTGACCATAAGCACATGCCCTACAATAGACCTCTGCTGGTCTACCCAACCTGCATCACCTGCATGCTGCTCTTGGAAGCATAAGGACCTGATGTCCACAACCCCTTCCCTACTGCCAAAATCTACCATAATCATGCTACCAACTCCCACTGCAACGGAAGCAAGAACTGGAAGTGTAGCCCCAATGGCAAACATGTGAGAACCAAGTCTCAACACAGTCATGGATGCATGAAGTACTATGGCTGCCATATCAACCATAACTTGCTGCTCAACTGATCTGTGATTGTCAAACCTACTGTGTTTCAAGTATGGAGCCAATACAGGCAATGGAGTACTCAGTAACTTCCCCCTCTCCATACTGAAACAACCAAGGATCTGACAAACATCATCAAGACCATGCAGCTCCCACTGCAAAGCATCCCTGTCCATAAGGAACCATATGGCAAGTAACCTCAGAAGGATAGCGACCTCCTGAATACTGAGACCATAACCTGTCTCACTGCGCATCACATCCTGAGCTCTCATAACGGTATCAAACCTATGAAGCCAAGCTCGAGGGGATTGCTTCTGGCCATGGAGGCACTTACGAAGTAAACATATCAATGATTCCTGCCCATGCACAATATGACCCGAGTCAATAACTGCAGAAACCACATCTGTCCTCGCATAACCAGCCAATGGATCATACCGGGCATCATTAGCCAAGGTATCCTCCTCACCATGCATAGCCTCATCCTCATCTGCAAGAGGCACTCCGCATCTTGGGAGTAAACTGTAACTATCCATAGAAGATGCATCAACAATCTCCATAGGAGTATAAACCTGTGGAATACTAGAGACATCTGACCGTCTCTGACCAAAATAAGGAAGTAATCGTGGCTGTCCCAACTTTATAACCTGCTCACCCTGGGAAAACCCTCCCACTCCAAGGGATATGGGCTGGCCTTGCATAGAATTCGGAGGTATCAGTGCAGTTACACCCTCCTGGAACACCACTCTCCTGCTATCCACAGTCTTGGGCTGTCTAAACATAGCATCCTCTCTAAAATAGACATTATGGCTGCGTATCAACTCTCTAGTTGAAGAATCCCATAACGTGTAGTCCCTACTAGACTCACTGTATCCAAGGAAGATACACCTCCTCGATCGGGAACCATGAGCATAAGCCTCGCAACCAAACACACGTAAATGCTCATAACATGGTGCCTTGCCTGTTAAGAAGTCAAATGGCACTCTACCATTTAGAGATCTCCTGGGTGACCTGTTAAGCAAGTATGCAGCTGTCTTACATGCCTCAGCCCAATAGCATTCGGTAAGACCTGCATACCGTAGCATGCTACCAATTCTGTCCAATAGAATCCGATTTATGCCTTCTGCCAAGGCATCGTGAGCAGAAAGATGAGGAGTGGTCAACACCCTCTTGATACCAAGTGTATCACATAGATGCTGAAATCTAGAAGAGGTAAACTCTGCATCACCATCAGTCATCAAGCTCAATAGCTTCTTTCCTGACTGATTTTCAGCATTACCCAAGAAGCGCTGAAATGTATCATATACATCATGCTTCTGTCGAATCGGATATACCCATATGTACTTTGTAGCAGCATCAATAAATGTCACAAAGTAAGAGGCGCCACCCAATGAAACGGTAGGCATAGGCCCACAAATTGCACTATGAACCAACTGCAATGGCTCAAGATACCTCTCACTGACTGTCTTCCTCACAAAGGAGGATCCTGACTGCTGACCATCATCACAATCATGACATAAAATTTGAGAGACATCCATGACAGGAATGTATCTCAATGTTGTAAGGGCTTCCATACCTGCAGTAGACATATGTCCAAGTCTGGCATACCATAAACTAGCTGATGACTGCTTACTAATCATAAGCATCTTATCTTGGACACCTGATACATGCAATGCATAAGAGAATCCAACCTGTGATCCCCTAGCCATAACCAGATTGCCTCTAGCAATCTTCCATGCATGATCACCCAAAGAGACATGATAACCTACCTCAACCAACTGTCCAGTACTGATCTTGCTTGTAGCAAGTCCTGGTATATGTCTAACCCTCTGTAGAACAAGAATAGAGCCACTAGGCATAACAAGGTGGATATCCCCATAACCATAGACATCCATAGAATGATCAATGCCCATCAAACCACTCTCCACAATGCATTCCTGATATGCATTGAACCATGACCTATGAGGGGTCATATGACATGAAGCACATGGATCTAACATCCAATCACCAAGAATGGGTACATCAGTGGCCAAGAAGGAGGTGTCAAACATAGACAAAAGAATGCCTTCATCACTGCTACTGTCAGTGGAAACCCTGGCATCCACGCCTTGAAGCTCAACATGCTTCTTCTCCTTCTTCATGTCATTCTTAACCTTGCTCTTCTTCTTGTATTTTCTCAGCCATTTCCAGCAATACTTTTTCATGTGGCCATACTTTCCACAATAGAAACATCTAACACAAGTCCGAGAGCTAGACTTGCTCCTGGAATTCCCCCTTGAACATGACCTGTTTCTACCAATTGATCGACCTTTGGAGTGCATATCAAGGCTGTATTTCAGCCCATCAGGACATTTCAGCCCATCATGCTGTAACATAACACTATCATGGTCATACATCTGGCATATACGAGTATAGAACTCATATGCATGGTAGTCTACACCCTGTACACCATCCTGTACCTGCAAGTAGACTGACTTCGAGAGTGATGACTGAATGATAGAGCATGCTTGCTCATCCATGTCATCCCAATCACTCTGTTTAATGCTATTAGGCTTGACACCTTTGCATTGAATGGGCTTATGCTGCCTTTTCTGCACTAACACATCATAAATCTGCTCTTTCCAATACTGAAAGTTTGATCCATCCAACCTCTCAATATCAAAGAGGGCACTACCAACTGTAGATGCCATATCTGTGGCACAATAGCTCACAATCAAAGAGCAGTATAGTGCAATAGGCAACCCAAATGACCAAAAATATAGTGTTGTCTAGACCAATCAGGTCTCCAAATAAATTGGCTGATCCAATGCTCAAAAGCACTCAGCCATAAAGAGGCATAAACAAGTATGTATGCAGCCCAGTAACTTGCCAATGCCTAGCAATCCAAGTAAGAAATGCACTGAACCAAATGAGCAATGCCTGCTCAACCAATGGCAATAGGAGCCCAGCTCAACTATCCATAAACATCAGTGCAGCATCCACCAATGCAAATCTATAATGCATCGAAATGGCATTTACTGCATCACCAATGCATCACCTCGAGTGTGCAATCCTTTGGCAACAAAATCAAGCATTCACCACTTGCCAAATGTGCCAAAGTGACTTGCCAAAATGCCAATAATGCCCTTGGACTGAAGTGAGATCCCAATCACTTTATATAATTTACTGTGAGTTGCCAATTCACTGTTGTGCAAGAGAAATCCCTACAACAATACCTCACAGCCACTTTGGGCAAAATAACACGCTGTCCCTGTTTTTGAACAGCGATATCTTTTCACTGAAAGACCGGATGCCAAAGCTGTAAACAGCAAAGTTGTAGCTGGTAGAAAGATCTGCAACTTGTCAGTTGACATCAAGAGCCAAATCCTTCTGGATTCTCAGATATTCTCACCTGAAAAACAGCTTCCTGCACATTGGTCACAAATAGACAGTAGACTGCAACTTTTTGTGGTTTTGCAAAGGCTGTAACTCCTGCAGCTTATACCGGATCAACTTGCTTCCAAAAGCAAAGTTGTAGTAATTTCTGTGAACTACAACTTTCCAGTTCGGCACAAAGTGCAATTCAGCACCAGGAAAGAGATATTCAGTCCTGAAAATGACTGTTCTGTCATTTAAAAAAAAACAGCAGCTTCCTTGAATATTTGCTGCCCTTTACAGCACTCATCTGCTCCGGCAAAAACAGCCCCAAAAAATGGTCAAAATACATCCAGCAGATCACCCCGTATGTCAACTGCAACACCAGCAAAATGGCAAGTACAATGCCCAACCAAATCAGCCCCAAGAATGCTCATAGATCAACAATTAAATAGCCCAAAAGCACTGGCAAAACAGCCCCAAAATGTGCTCCAAATGATGCTAATCTGACATGATCTCAATACATCACCGTACCACTGTATGTATCCAACATAGGCAAATAACCATGCATCCAACAAACTGTCAATGCATCTCAACCAGGCATGTACCACTGTCAAAGCATGTGTCACTGCCACTGCCAAAGTGATGTATCTGCAAAAAAGATATGCAACCCACTGACTAAATGTAACGGAATGTTCACAAGGACTAAGATGCACCAGAGTATGTCCGTACAAGAACCCAAATGCACGGGAAAACACGAGCTAACAAAGCTCAACTACAACCAAAAGAAGCTGCATAGTGCACAAGCACATATCCCACACAATGTCCACAAGGCGTACTTCTGCAAAATGTCCCACAAAGAGACCAAAATCAGCCAATGCTCAGCTCCAAGACCTCAAATGCAACACCGGCTATCCCCCAAGCATTCAACTGCATCAATCATGCAATCCAGAGGCTCCCCAACAGCTCCCAGATGAGCTAGAGACAATGGCAAAGAACTATGCCAAGACTGGAACATCTCCAAAGACTGAGGCAGCTCCAGCTTCATCAATGTGAAGCCTCCACAGGAATACATGCTCCAAGCGCCCTCTCGGCCCAGCGACGTTCAAGATGGTGACTCAATAGAGCAAACAGCTCTACAATGGCTCCTCGACATCGTCAACTCTTCTCTCCATGCAGCTTGCATCGTCCAACGCCATCTCATTTTTGGCACGTTGAAAGCAACCATGACTCACAATCGCCACGAATGGGCTCACAAGCCAAGCGAAGTCCCATGAGCCAAGTAGCTCATTGAGCATAAGCCTCCTCCCACAACGGACTACTCACGGCAACTCCAACACCATCGCCACGAGCTCCGCCATCGCCATAGCCACCACTCATCGCCAACAAATAGCTCCTTCCATGCTCGTGCTCGACGGCCATCAGCCTCCCGACAGCTCCATTACCAAGCTCAGAGAGCTCCTCGTAGATTGAACACCGTGGGCTCTGATACCAGTTGAGGGGGAAGAAGGGAGCACTCAGGAAGAGATAAGGAGACACCAAAAAGTGGTGGAGCAAAAGCTACTCCAGCTTATTCCTCTATCATATATATATGAGTATACATGGGCACTGTACAAGTGGGTGGGCACACTGTCCTTTACCCCAACATCATGGAACAAGTTGTGCTCAAATGGTGCTATGTAGGATTGCCGGTCGTCCATTTGAAGCCAAACAAATACCCATGGTGCAACATTGTCCATCAAATGGGAGCACATTTCTTCAAGACGTTGCATCTCAAACTTTGGAAGTACTCTCCATGTTCCAGATGGGTTCCTACAAATCTTGTATAAGGAGTCATCCAAAATAATATTGTTAGCTACCAACAAGTGTGTGAATTGGTTCCAAATGGTTGGCAAGTCCTAACAGGCCTCTCATTCAACAACTCTCCATTTCTATCCACCATAAATCCAGCATTATAATAGTCTTCTTGAGCCAGAACTATTGTCTTTTCAAAATGTTGTGGAAAGCATGCACGGTTACTTTTGTTCTTTTGGATGTGCTCCAAATAAACACTTCAAACCATAACATGCAAAAGTCCAAGAAGGCAACAACATCTCTACAAATAAACATGGTCCCCCTTGGACTCTTGACATTTTTCCATTAGGCTTGCATAAGGTGAGGGTATATCTCCATGATACGACTCCACAACCTTTACTAGAAGTCCATTCAAGTCTAAGATCATAGCTCTTTGTTCTTTATGGAAAGGCTTCGGTACTCCTTTTGGTGGGGATGGAAGTAGGCACAAGAGCTGAGGTTGATCCATTAAAGGGATGGCTACCGCTCTCAATGGCATTTTCTTTAGTCTTTCTAATATGTCCAAACACCACCTCTACATTTGATCCCATTTTGATGCATCCCTCCTCTGCTACCTCTTTTTCCACCTAGCGATTGATTTTGGGCATGCATTCTTTTTAAGCTTGCTATTGACGTGGATGGACAAGTGCAATCCTGCTTCCATCTCTTCCACATGTACTGAAGGGGACCAGATTGTCTAGTTTAATTATATCTAGACAGATTTGAAATACAGATTTATATATAAATTTAAACGATTTGGAACAAATCTAAATTCAAGATTAAAATAGATTTAGACAAACCTAAATAGATTTAAGCATATCATAGTCATATTTGAAATAAACATATGAGCATAATGAACTATAATAAACATATAAACATACAATCATAATGACCAATAAAAGATCATAGTGAATCATATAAAGCTAGACATATAAAATTAGACATATAACATCATATATATAAACTCATACATTGAAAAATTCAAAATGAGCCATATAAAATCAGCATACAGATGTATATATATCACCTCTATTACTTAGCTTAAATGGTTTCGACTATGTTGTACTCTACACACCCTAGTATACAGCCCAAATGGCTTGGATATAACAGTTCTGCATTGCACTCCACACACCCTAGTATACTATGTTGTGGGAATGACCCTAGAACCTAGGAGATCTCGGCCCTTCTTCCTCAACATCCTTTTCAGTAGGTGACCCAAAGGACTGTCATCTTGGATATCTATAGTTGCAATATCTTCTAGGTCATATCCTGCATCTATAAGGTCTCTCACAATGTTATCAACCTTTTTGGTAATTCCATCTTGCAGCTCTAGAGTTGAAGAGTGTGTAGCTTTGTTACATATTGATGGATCGACAAAAAACGACAATCCAACAACGAAAGATAATAAGTGGAGTACCTCTAACTAGTATGTTTCTATCAATAAAACATTAGCTTGCAATTGCTATCTAACTAGCACACGAGTAGAAGTCGGCCAAGTTAGTACTCTCTACATGAATTGCAACTAACTAACATAGGGTAGTTGGGACCATATGTATACCAGTTTGTGCCCAATAGCATAACTTGTGCATTGAGTAGAATATCTAGTACGCTAAGTAAAGTACCATAGAACATAAGCTAGTTAGCTTTAAATAAATGTCAAATGGGGGTTTCCATGGCAAGAGAACAATTTCACAAGGGTTTTCCTCAAAACAAGGTATTTTATTTATCATTTATAAAAAGGACTAAGAAACATTTACAACTACAGGAGACCAAGTCACAGGATCTACTAGATAGCATATAGGTTTTCAAAAGTAGAAGAATGCTACATGGGATGGACCCTTGGTTCGACCCTGGCATTGACCTAAATATCAAGACATTGTATATCACAACTTCTTGCATACATGTGGTTTAACAACATTCTAAACAATAGCATCCTCTGTTGTGTTGGATGGCATATTTTTTTTCTTTAAAGGTTCAAGTAGAGAAGCAGAACTGTAGTAGAAGATTGATTACAAGGGTGGAAGGGGCTTTGAGAGCATGGAAGGGGGTAGGAGAGGGTTTTTTTGGGGTGCACCAAATTGTTTCTCTCCCCTTAAGGCATTTATTTAATGGGTTGGAGGACTTTTGTCCTCCCCCCCTCTTCCCCTTTGTTTCTTATGTCAGTGTGCGTGACTTTGTGTGCCTATAGCTGCTATGATTACACAATCCACCACAAGATTTTGCTATGACCAGAATACTAGCACCCCCTTAAATGACACCTTGTTGGGATGAGGGGGGAGGAGTGGTGGCACATGTAGAGTCCCAATTAAATATCACCCACCTTGCTAGTAGCCTAGCCTAGCATAGGTAGTCATATACATCATCGTCTAGCCACCCATGACATGCAATTAGATCGTTGCCATGGGAGAATTTCTTGGTCATTAGAGCCAAGATCATACTATTAGTTTTTAATTTTAGATAGACAAGAAAAAAGAACATGGCATACAATATGGCAAGAATGCCCTGTTAAGTGGAAAGATAGACTTGAAGAGAGTTCAACATGGGAAAGGGTAAGCAATCTCCAAAGGAGGTTTCCCAATTTTGTTTTTGAGGATAAAAACCATTCTTAAGGGGAAAGGAAGTGCCTTCATATGGGATGAACCTCAAAAGAGAAGTTTTGAAAAATTAAAAGTAGCTATAGCAGTAGCTCCTATATTAAAAGTGGTGGATTCCAATGAATCATTCGTGGTTGAGACAGATGCCAATGATTTTGATGTTGTGTTCAGGTGGTATTGCACAAGAAGAAATCCCTCTGAGTTGTATCATTGGTATCAATGTCAAAGATATAGTCTGATGGAGTCCCACTCACAATAAATATGGGACTTAAGGAGAAGAATGAGAATATACTATACTCTCTGCTAACCCTAACACCACTAGGATCTTAAATTGACCCCCACTAACACGATCTTCCTACTAACTTCCACCTTAGATTTTTCTTTTCCTTCCTCTTGCTTTGAAAGGTCACATGTATTCAATCCGCCTAATGTCTAACCATTGCAATCATTCAAGCCATGCCATGCCAATGCTAACAGATGCAATATCCATCTTCCTAGCAACAATTCCACAACAGAAGATCTAGTAGACCTATGAAGCACTACAGATGGCAAAAGTTCACATGGGTGCACACTATGAATGATCTTCATCAACAATGCTCCAACAACCATGACCTATGCATGATCCAAGGGACTAGATTGAGAACAAGAAGGGGGGCATGTTAACTAGATTAGTCGATAATGTCATTTGATGGATATTGGGAAGTCCATAGAGCTACGATTGTTCCTTGGAGCCAATTGGCCCCAAGAGGATTGTAAGGAAGTCATCATTACTTTATTAATGCCAGTCATCGATGTGCTAATGCTAAATCTAACTTGTTTCTTTACCAAGTCCCCTATATAAACATTCAACCTAATTTTGCAGGACCTCACTTGTCGTCGTACCAAAACTCTGTCAAAATTTCTATTGAATTTCCACAGGCCACAAATGCTCTCAGATCACTCTAGCTCTAGAACACTCTACATGTCCACCACCTCCTTGCACTCTCTTAGTACCGACTTCCCATGGTCTCTTTGCCATAGAAGAACTCACAAGTGACGCACCATCCTTCTTTCCCCACTCTACCACACCCTCTTCCTCATGTACCATCTCCATTCTACTCCTCAACTAGGTGGACCTCGAACAGCAGGACACCCACGAGCCAAAATCTTCAGCTCGGTAATCAACCACTCATATGATCCATAAATGATGCATCCTAGATACTGCAGATGTCCAAAACTTCTTAGAGCATGTAGTACAACTAACTAGGTTCTCACCCCTCAGACAGGACTGGTTCTAGGTAGCTCTAGGGGTGGGTCATCCATTCCTAATTCTGATGCAATGTGAGAGATTATTGACTATATTACCACAACATTGTGTCCTACTGGGTGCTCTAGGACTTGGATATAATACCTTACCTCTAGGCATTTGGTGTACAATGGGCTCGGGGGGTTCACCTCATAAATTTTAGTGTACCATGTGTATTCAAAAGGAGGGGTATTTTAATTCAACTTTTTGGAAATTTTAACAGGATTACAATAACAAGAGGGGTTTTATAATTCAACTTTAGGAAAAAATCACTTAGTTCATAAGTAAAGAGGGGTGTTTTTATTGGGGAAAATTTTTTAGTTGAGGGTTTTTTAAAATGCCCCTTGAACGCATTTGATACCTAGGGTTTCTTAGTAGTGCACCCTTGAGAGAATGGGTCAACATGAAATATTTCCTTGCCACCGTAATCTTCTCTAGAAGTGGAGTTCATTGATCATTACAATCAAGTTACAAGCATGACCAGTTGGATCCAGTAGATGAGGAGTACGGTTACTACCACTTTACGGTAAATACACTTCAGCAAGCATTTAATCTCCCCACTATCTACCAACCGTTTGCTAATCCGTGGACCATGGAGGAGAGTTTGGCCATAGTGGTTGACTATAACACAAAGTTGCATAGGGCTAGCATCTATGTAATCTCTGATGGTGAGTCACACGTCGTGGGGATATGCCAATGGAGTACCCCTCAAAGCTACTCTGGGTTGAGAGAAATGCATGCAAATGCTATCCACTAGTATCACTTTGGTGACTCCTGGCTTGTTGCAATTGTGAAGCCATAAGGATAAGAAAAGGGAAGGGAGAGGGAAGTGGCAAAGGGAGAGGAGGAGGAGAAGAATAAGAAGGGAAGAGGAGAAGAGAACATGGAATTCATGAAAGGAACCATGAGGGAACAAGAGACAACTCCAAAGAGGAGGAGGAGAGCTTGTATTCCAATGTGTGCAACAAGTGAAGACCAAAGTCAACCATTTGGCCTTTTATACATGCCACCTTTTGAAGGGATGGCCAACCCTAATCTCTTTATACCACTCTCTTTCCTCATTAAAATTGGAATAAGGCAACAACTCAGTGTTAATAAATCAATGGGTAAGCATTATTATAGCAGTGGCGGTGACTGGTGATGTTAAAGTAGAGGTGATTGATAATAAAGGGATAGTATATCACTGCATTAGAGATGGAGGTGCTCGGGGGGTGCACTACTAAAAAAACCATATGTATCACATGCATGCAGGGGGTATTAAAAAAACTCCTTAGCTAAAATTTTCCTCCCAATTAAAACACCCCTCTCTACTTAATGAACTAAGTGATTTTTTTCTAAAGTTGAATTAAAAAACCAATCTTGTTACTGTAATCCGATTAAAATTTTTCAAAAAGTTGAATTAAACACCCCTCCTTTTAATTCGATGAGTTGAACCCCTCGAGTGGGGGCATTAGCTCTAAAGTAGTGTGTGACATTAATATATAGCAATGACGATGACTGGCACTATTTTTAGCACAACAATGGGTGATGAGTCATTGTGTTTGTCATATGGTAGTGACTGAGTCTTTTGGGGACCATTTCAGTAGGGCAGAGAGATACACAATCTAGGTTTCTTTGGATCTGGATCACACATGGACAACTGGTATCTATTTGTTTTGTAGTCTCTTACTTCCCTCGTGAGACCTCCCACCTTGCTAGACGTCTCCATTTGCAGCCATTTGTTAGTCCATTGTTGACTTTTGGAGCCGCAGAGAAGTCCTCCTAGTTGGGAACTTCAACATGAGGACAGGCGCCTATCAAGTACCACTTCTTGACTTGAGGGATGATTCCATTCTAATGCCAGACATTGACCTTGAGGGTTTGGTTATGCTACAAGTTTTAGATGATAGACGAGGTAAGGTCACATCTTATGGGTAGGCCCTATTAGACCTCGGCAGGATGTATGATCTCATTATTTATAATGGTCTTGATGGATGGGCTCCCTCAGGTGGTCTCACATGCTTTCCACATGGGGGAGGTTCTAGTGTTGTTGACTACATCATGGGATCCCCTGCCTTCACATCTTGCATCACTGATTTTACTGTAGCACCTGCTCCTCTAGGGGCTGATCATACCTACCTATTCTTTGGCATTTCCACTCCCCATCGCACAACACCTTCCTCCCCATTGAGTTCTTACTCCACCTATCATGATATACGCTTTGACCACAACCACTCACCTATTTACTCTGGCCCTCTGTACATACTTATTGCTTATATTGACTTCATACCCCTATTAGAGGACTATGCTGCCCTGATCACACCATGGATGTTTTTATCAAAGGTACATATATATATATATATATAATCCTAGCAAAAGTTCATCGAGATATTTTTTCAAGTTTCACAATATTCATAGCATATAGCACATTTTTGTATATTTTCTTTTGAATATATAAGTAAAATATGTAAATCTTGGCAAAACTTTAAAATTTTTCACATAAAAGTTTCAAATCTTGGCAAATGTTTCAAACATTTATTTTTATTTGGGCATACAAACTTTTGACACCAATGTAAAAGTTTTTCTTCTTAACAAAACTAACATGAAAAAATCATCCATGCACTACACCATGCTGGCCTTCATTCTTTCCCTCACAACATTTGCTCCACCCACCCACCACCACCTAGGATCATACCTTGTAATATTTGGTATGATGATGAGTGTAAGGATTTATGCCATCAGCTCATATTTGAAACCAAAAATAGTCTTTCGAGTGAACTTAAGATGATACGCAAGTATCATTGACTGGTACATAGATAGAAACTAGATTTCATTCACTAGAAGGAGGAGGAACTACTGAACATTTTGTTTAGTAACAACTCTGACTTTTGGTGGAGATTTCTAAAGGAACGGTCCCCCTCACGACTCATTGTCACTCTCGTCTGGTAAAATTATGCATGCACACTATATGACATCCCAAATCAGCCAATCCCTAACCTCTCACATATGCCATGCCCCACATCCCAGATCAACAAAAGGGTTTTATATTTTATGGAGCTACATGAAATATACAAACATAAGGGGGTTTTCAATTCAAAATTTGAAAGTTTTCATGCACAAGGGGTACTGTAATCATCTCAACATTTATGCAATGGGTGTATCTAGATTATAAAAATTCCATATGTAAGAGTTTTTCTAATACTCCTTGATCACACGTGCTATATAGGGTTTGTACATAGTGGCCCCGAACCCTTACAAAGTGGAGGACTTGTCAATTAAATAGCGAGGACTCATTTTTACCAAAAGATGATGTGGCTTAGACCATGCCCTATTCTCACCTATGATGTCAACTTTCTATTCTCACCTAGATCCACAACATGGATGATGTACTAAAAACTTTAAGACTCATAGTAACTACATCTCTCCAAGTAGCGTACTTGCTCAGTGCACTTGTGAAGATTGTCGTTCAAGCATGCACAAATGGTGTCACGAGTTCATTGGCATCTAATTGCTTCAATTGAGCACCCTCTTCAACAGACAATAGAACTACTTAAAGCTCAATGTAATCTTGCATAATCCATTGAGTCCCTGAGGTTCTTGTGATTCTGTCCCTTTTTTAGGATCACGTTCTTGAGGGACTACCATGTTCATTGTTGTTGTTGAAGTAGAAGTCAAGGATGAGTTTGATGGGGTGTACTTCAGAACCCAATGGGCCTCACCCTTCCCTTTAAGCATAGTAGGTTCTTGTCTTGTTGTCCTCTTTTTAGGGGCAAGTTCTTATGTAACTATCTCGCACAACGGCTCGTGTAGCTGATTCCTATAGCATGATCACAAAAGGATACAAGGGAGTGTCCCTGGTTGTATTTTAGCTATATTTGCTTGCGAGGACCCAACAATAGGTTCTTATGTGTCTACCTCAATTTTAGAGATGTAGATTCTTGTGGTACTACCATGGTCTTTGCCATAGATGATGTAGGGCATTGACTAGTACCAAGAGGGGATCTGCATGCTTTAGGCACCCACATGAGGTTGTGGCCTTGGCAAAATCCTTGAGCCTCCAATAACCGCTTTGGTACCCACGTGTAGTGGTGCTTTTGCTAACCTTTTTCTAGCTAGTATTTTTGCGAGCTGGTTTTCCTTGGCCATGCATCTTTAACCCTCATGGATGTAGAATGGGAGTGGAGAGGTAAAATTGCACTCTTACTCTGCCCATTATCTGAGAGATAGAAGCCGAGATTGTATCCTTTGAGAGCCAGTAGAAGTTCTTGCCTTTATGTGTGCTTGGTAGTTATGATAGGCCCATTCCTTTTCATTGGTATAGCTACAGTTAGGTTTGAAGTGGCAGCTGTAGTAGATGAGGAATCCATTGTTGGGTCCATTGGGATCATGGGCTATTTGTTGGCCTTCTTTGTTACAAGGGATGCTAGAATGGAATCCACCTCATCGATTGTAACAACGGAGGTGCATTCGTCATTAGTTAGAGTTGTTGTATGTTCTTGCCAATGAATTTGGTAGTTAATTGCCTAGCACCATGTCCTCCTAAGAATGGCATGTTCATCCATAGCACCTACTGGCATAACATAAAACCTACGTGCCACGCGATGGTTATTGACTAATAAAGAAATTTCGATGCAACCTATAGCAGACCAGATTTTTTCATTTACTACATTTACCATAATTGGAGTGGGTTCAAGAGTAACCGTGAATGTTAGTATTTGGCGACACATCTCGTATGAGATCAAGTTGTGGCTAGCACTATGATCAATGAAGGCATTGGCTGAGCATATTGTTTCTTGGCTTAGCTAAAAATTAGTTTGTACCCTTGCGAGGGCAATGGTCAAGTCTTCCATGTGGTTTAAACCTTCCACGGATGCTTTATGAGTTGATATAAGCCCTAAATGTTTTTCTTTAGCCTGATGTGCTCTAGCTTCTTCTACCGCTTGCCATTTCATTTGACCAACTTCCCTTTCAAGTTTCTTTTCCCGATGGATGGCCTGTAACTTTTGTAGTGTTAATGGATCATAGTAGCACTTAAGCTTACTACCATTAATGTAACAATCCATTTTGGTGCCGTCAAGGGTCACAATTCTACATGACCCTTGAGGTGTGATCTCTACAAGTCGATATGGACCCATACCGTGATATTTCAGCTTATGCTTGGTGCTCCTTATGCTATATAAAAGTGTGAGATCACCCTCCTTTAGGTCCTTGTTTTGTATGTTGCAGTCAAACCATTTTTTGTGGTGTAGCTTCTCCACTATTATGCCATAGGCCATCCTTAATATCATTTCATCAAGCTTTTCAAGCTCAATTAATCTTTCAAGGATTGCCTCATCGTCAGATATCCAATCCCTAACCATGACTTTGAGGCTGGGCACAATAAACTCCATTAGCATAACTGCCTCTATCCAAAATGCTAGGCTAAAGGGTGTGCAGTTCATAGCAACCTTGTAGGCCATTCGGTATGCCCATAGTGCTATGGTGAGTTTATGGTCCTAGTCATTACGACTAGCCTTGATCGTGCATGTCATAATGTGGCACAAAAACTTATTTAATCTTTCAGCCTAACATTCTCTTGTGGGTAACATGGCATGGATTTTTGAAGCACAATGAGGAACTCTCATCAATAATCGAATCGTGT
This sequence comes from Dipteris shenzhenensis, assembly GCF_047967505.1. Classification (NCBI taxonomy): domain Eukaryota; kingdom Viridiplantae; phylum Streptophyta; class Polypodiopsida; order Gleicheniales; family Dipteridaceae; genus Dipteris; species Dipteris shenzhenensis. The sequence continues at coordinate 582,125 of NC_141628.1, read as the reverse complement.
TGAACTTTATGACGTGTGCCCCTCGTTCACTCACAATTTCAAGTGAAAGGAGAAAGTAGGATATTAAGTTTTTGTATAAGAACTTAGCGGTTGCTCTCACATCCATTTCCCTTATGGCTCTGGCCTCTACCCACTTGGTGAAACATTCTGTGGCCACTATAATGTAATAGGCTTGGGTCCTTTTAGCGGTGATTGAACTAATCAGATCTATAAAATCTATCCCCCACTTCTCAAAAGGCTAGTTTGTGAGAACTTTGATCAAAGTTATGTAGTCCTGGTTGTGAGGTATGGAGACTCATTGGCAAGTATCATAGCATTTAATGAATTCGATTGCATATGCAAAGAGAATTGGCCACCATAATGTAGCTTGTAATACTTTATCGGCCATAAGCTCTCTCGCAAAGTGGCCTCTAGCAATGCCTGAATGAGCTTCCTCTAGAACTTCCACAAATTCATCATCCTGGACACATTGATGCATAATGCCATCCTTTTCCATTTGATAAAATTTTCTGGCTATTAATTGATATGGGATTGCATCCTTGATCAAGTTTCTAGCTCTATATTTGTTGAGTGTCTTGTCTTAAGGAAATACATTAGCTAAGAATTGTATGATCCCCTGTGCCCATTCCGAAACCAAGTCAACTAGAAATAATGGTGCATTTGGAAGATCTTTCACTCCTGTGGTAGGTTCTCATTGGGAATTTGGGACATATGATCAACCATGAATTGTGTATCCCTTCTTAACCACCACTATGAAATCCAATTCTAGGAAGATGAGCATCCACCACATGATGCAACCAATCATGCATGGTTTATTGACTAGATAAAGGAGATACCGGTGATCCATAAAGAATACAAACTTCTTTGCTAACAAGTGATTCCTAAACTTTTTTACTGCATACACCATGGCAAGCCCTTCGCATTTGGTTATAGATAATTCCTCTCGGCATCGTTTAGTTGGCAACTAGCAAAGTATATTGGATAGTCCAAGTTATACTCACTTGGTTGTGCCAATATGCACCGTATCACAAATTCTGAAGCATCAATGTGGACATGAAAGATCAAGTCCCAATTGGGTGCTCGCAGAATTGGGGCTGATGCCAAAACTAGCTTAAGGGTCTCATAGGATAATTGACATTCTTATGTCCAATGGAATAGGATCAACAATTTGTACAAGGGGCAGGCAATCTCAGCATAATTGTAAATAAACCTATGGTAATAGCCCGTATGCCCAGTGAATCATTGTACACCCTTTTGCATTCATGGGCGAGGGTAATTCTAGGATAAGTTTGTTCTTGTTATAGTCCATGGAATTTCCATTTCTGCACACTATGTGCCCAAGTATAACCCTATGTTTCACCCAAATTTGAAATTTCAAGGGGTTGAGGGAGATTTGGTAGAGATGGCATCTTTGATGGCTCTTCAATGATCACTTGGTTTATGGGAGTAATTTGCAGTGGCGAGGGTTGTGGACCTAGAACTAGTGGTGGTAATGGTAGGTTTTGAGCCCATAGTGGCCTTGGTTGTGGCCATGACGATCCTTGTATGGCTAGTTGGCCCTAATCATATTGATTTGGTGGTGTAGGTAGAGACAACGATTGCCTTATGGTATCTACATGGGCGAGGGCATTGACTTATGGTATCTACATTGCAAAGTGTCATGGTTTTCCCATCTAGCACAATGGGCACAGTAAAGCACCAGCCTTTTCGTAGGTGAGGGCACTCATTTGTAGGTTTGTTTCTCGTATATATTCCACACTGCATGTTGTCTCACCTCGGAAACAAGTGTGGATTACTTGGGCCTTCTTTGCCCATCCTGACCTTGAGGTGTTGAGCCACTCAATTTAGCAAATCCATGGCTACCTCATCTATGTTTGTTCCCTTAGCCCCTTGAGTGGCATCCTTGTCCTCAACAATGCTAATTGTCTTGCCAGTATGAGACACTATAGAAGGAGCAATAGGTGATTTTTTCAATTGTGCTTTATCCTTCAGATTGTCGTCCAAGAGCATGGAGGTCTTGCTGCACAGCTCGAAGGATCTGGTATTAAGGGTAAACAAGTAGTCATGTATCTTGGCATCCCTTAACACAATGAGGAATAGAGGCAGAAGCCATTTGTCACTCATCCTCTCATGCATTTCATGGTGGGAATTTAGGTGTTTAATCTTGGCAATGTATTCCCATAGGGTTTTGTGTTCCTTTTGCTTAACCTCATACAACTGGTTGATCAGACTCTATTCCAACCCCATGGGAGTGAATCCCACTTTGAAAGGCCTTCCTTAATGTTTCACAGTTGATCTTTTCCTTAGCTCCTAAGGCCCTGTATCATTGGCTTGCCTTACCATTGAGGCTAAGCCTGAATGTATTCACTTTATCCAGTCACCGATGTATTTTCAAAGGCTTGCAGATCTACTCAGACTTTTCAACGTGGGAGATGGGATCTCTTTCTCCTAAAAACTTAGTGATGAGCTTAGAGATCATGACCAAATGGCTCTGTGAATCATTAGTGTCTCTTCCCATGACCACTTGGGGCATGGCCCCCCTTCCTAGTGCTTGCACTAGGATCCTCGTTACCTTGACATCTCTTAGCACTCTCAATGGTGCAAGGGGAAGTGCTTGAGGGGCTAGCACTATACCATAGTTGGGTGGCCCTTGGTATGTATTAAAGAAGTTTTTTGATTGGATAGGAATTGGGTTCACTAGTCCTAGCCTCATGGGACTTGGAGCCAGCATGCATGGTGGGATCGGATCTACTAGCCTCACCCCCGGTATGGGCCTTAGCATAGGCACATTTACAGTAGGAAGAGGCCTATAAAATGGGGCTATCGAGAAAGCAGTACCTTCTAGAGCTCCCCCCCAAGTGGTGTATAGATTTGATCGAGGAACTATTGTATGTGGTAAGGTGCTCTCCCCAAAGTCCATTTGATCATTCCCCTACCCATTGGGACTTGGTGGCAAGAACTTGGGTACCCAGGGCTCAGATGTCTTTGTGAAGAATTGTTCACCCCCATAGAACTAAACACGTGGCCCTGTAGGTTCCCCAACTGAAATGGGGAGATGGGTATGAGATTGCTTTGAGAATTAATTGATACAGACATTAGTGGGGGGTCTTGTTATCCTTCAACCCCTCTAGTTTGCCTAGCGAAGGGATTGAGTAGGTCAGAGTCAAACAAGTCAAACCATCCCATGAGATTGGAGAATGACTCCCTCAAATGCAAGTCTGTACTGGAAGGGGTGGGGGATTGGGGCCTTATAGAGCTCGAGTTAGGAGCTAAGGAGGCCCCAAGATTTGGGTTTAAGGTTTCCCCCATTTCAGCATCGCACCCCATAGCATCCTCTAAGCTTGAGGACTTTGTGTGTGCGGAACCATATACCGAGTATGAACTTAAGGTCGAGATCCTAGATGGAGCTGATAGTGCAGTATTAGATGGACCAATTAGGACGTTGTTTGAAGCACTATCCTCTGGTTTGGGCTCAACACCTATCACCCTCCCATACCTCAGGTGCATGTGTCTTTTACTCTGCCTAGTTGCCCAATTAATCAATCTATGTGCCTTTCTAGCCCTTAAAGTAGTATTCATTGCCTTAGCCTCAAAGCAATGACTCAGGGAATCGCTCCATTGTCTGCCGCCTTTGTGTTAGCAATATAGCAGTAGTCACTAGACTACATTAGCAATATAACAGCAGCCTTGTGTTAGCAATATATTAGTGGTCATGGTGTGATAGCAATATAGCAACAAATTTTAAAGTAGCGGCGGCTGACTAACGTGATGAGTGATTAAAGCAATGACTAGTATAAAAGCAATGACTGCTTAACGTAGTAGGTCAAAATATAGTAGCAATGATTGATATAGCAATGTGTTGCAAGTCATTGCATTAACCTTAAGGCAGGAAGAGGTGACCTCGGAAGTGATAGTTGTGAGTTCATTAAGTCGCACTGCAACGGCTAACTGAGTTGTTGCATTATCCATAAAGTAATGACTCACAGTCTGCTATGTCACCGATTGGTTTTTGGTGCTCTCTAAGGATTTTTTAGCTTTTGTGCAAGTTTTGTGAGCCCAAATGCATGCTATACTACCTATTCTACCAACTCAAACCAAAAAAGCACAAAAAATAACATCTTAAAAGCATCAAATGGGAGATTTTTGAAGAGTGTGGCTGAGAACTCACTCTTGTATCAACTCAATCTAATCCAAACTCATTTTTTAGTGTTTGTAACTGAGATGTGACACCACACACACTTTAGAAATCATCCCAACTAGCTATTCCTACAATGTGACGATAAAAAATACTTAAAAACAAGCTCAAATGTGTGAAAAATACTCTATGGGCAGAAATAAAAGTTCTTACTTTTCCTACTCCTTTATTCCCATCCTATACACCACTAACAACACTTCTAGATCAGCTAGGAGCATTTTGCAATGGGTGGGTAATGATAGAGGGCTTGTGTGATATGAAAGCATACCTTAAACTCCCTGTAAAGGTGCCAAAATTTTGTAGTCTTGGCGGTGTCTCACGTGTCATGGGGATCTTGGAAGAATGTCATTGAAGCCTCTACTCCCAAACAACTTCTTGTGGGAACTTCATATGTGCAAGCCAAGTGTCTACTACTAGATTGTGTGCAAGTGATTCCACTAGGGGAAAAGAAAGAGGGGAGTGGGAAGAGGAGAAGGGAGAAAGGAATGGGAGCAAGAGGAAGCAAAGAATGGGAAAGGGGGAGAGTGGCAATCACAAGACAACTTAGCAAGAGGAAGCAAGGCAACTCAATGCATGAGAATGAAGAGAAAGAGAAATATTCTATTCCAAAACTTGCAAGTACACAATAAAAACCAATGTCAAACTTTTGGCCTTATATACATTCCACCTTTTGAAGGGAGGGCTAACCCTTGTACTCTCATGTACCTCTCTCATTATCATTTTACATCCACTTGGTCTCATTTGGCTCTAAGGAAAATGTCATATGCTAATCCTCACGCTCTCTCCTGCATCTTTGCTTGCTTAACATAGTACAAATACTGTTAACCATGGTGGTGGTTTACATAGACCAAATGTATTGGCTTCTTTAGGGCACAAAGGAGGTCCATAAGGTTCGTGATTTAGGGTTTTCCTTTGATTTTGGTGCATTCCACAAGGGCAGACAATGAGATACCTTGGCTCTGCAAGTTGATATTGATATTTCAGTAGATTAGTAGATTGTTAAGTGTAGAGAGTGTTTTGTGCAAGCTTCTATACTAGAGCTCTACCAAACTCTCACAACACTGATAGTCAACTAGGTCCATCTTGCCATAGCCTGTTACATAGACTCCTGATGGTGCTTCGACTAGGGATGCATGGGGCAGTTGAGATTGTTGGTGCACAACGTCCTTTGGGTAGAATCGGATGTCACATGGGATACTACAGCTAGAGTTACATTGCAGATGCCACAAGCACGAGGAAGATTGTAAATCATTGATCCAAAGATGTAGAGCAGAGCCCTCTTGGGCAAGCTAGTGGCATGAGGTCTCACCCCATGCACAGATCCTTGGAATCTCCTCCCCTCATTGGGGCTCCTTGGGAACACTCCTTGCACGTGCGGATAGTGGCAATAGTTCAACAGGTGGATTTTTTCAATGGCTTCTCTCAAAGGCAAGGGCTCCCCCCTTATGAGGAGCCTTTTTAGGTTTTGGCAGTGTTTGGCTCATTTGGGCCAACACTTCTTGTAGAGAAGAGTTTGAGAGGTAGCCACTCATGTAGCACTCAAAGGTTTAGGATTCAGATGGGTGTATGCTAGGACAACAGACACACATTGGCTAGGTGCACTAGGTCAATGGCCTAGCTAGGTCCTTTGGGGATTAGAGATAGCTCCCTTGGGATGCACAGGCCAGGGTACAAGCACTCTCTCTCTAAGAGGGATAGGCATACGGATGGAGAACATTGACGCAACAATCCTCGCTACATGGTGGGAGGGGTTGCATAGTCCTTAAACCCATCACTACTACTAGTCTGGTTAGTTCTCATGGATAGGGGTGCCTCTTAGGATTCATATTTTTAAATATTCCCTTGGGTCCTTTCATTGTAGCTTCTATAGGATGGGGCCAGGAGGCCTGTTATAGGCTAAGATAGAGAGGGACCATGGGGCTGAGGCAGTCTTGGATGGTGTGGAGTAGTAGCGGAACAAGGTAGTAGGTCGCTTGGGAAAGGTTTGGCACATTGATCTAAACACAACCTTAACAATTTTAGAGGGTGTAATTTGGCACATCTAGCTCTTAGAGGGCTAGCCTCTCGGGGATATTTAGTGGGAGTTCACTTTGCATGCCACCTAAGAGCGGGCTACTTTAGATTTACGAGCGACTACCCAAAAGGTGGGAATATTTTTGCAAGGCTTCAACTATAGACCTCTTTTACACCCTTTTCATGATAGGTATTTATTGGGTGTAGAGGCCACTTCCCTGGTTGTCAACCCCTGTTATGGAGATTCCGTATGTAGTGAGTTGGGCTCTTTGAAAATAGGCTAGTTTTCTAGCATCTAGTCCCTCTTTTGTACTCACCATCTTTAGATCCTCTTGGAAGGGTGTTTTTTCAAGCATTAATATATGTTTCTTTTCTCTCTTCAAAAAAAAAAAAAAAGAGGACAACATGAAAGTGGAAGAGGGGTGGTCAAATGAATTTGAAGAAAGAAGATGAACAAATGAGAGAGAGATTTAAGGATCGACATAGCCCCTACACAAGGATGACATGCTCAAATTCAAGACTTTGTTGAAAGTCATTCTAGGTAAGAATGTGAGCCTCTCAGGAAGCCACAACTACTATATGTAGGATACAAAATCTTGATAGTCAAGTATTTGCAGCCAAATATTTACTTTTCTACATGTTTCAAAAGACATTATATCTTACAATTGGCTTCAAGCTTTTTTACTTATGATGCCTACTGATTAGCAATGTGAAATATAGATGCTTCTATAGCTCTTCAAGAATTTAAAGTTAAGGGCATTGTGTTGAAATAGAGACTCATGAGTGTAGACAGAAAAAGGAAGTGGTTTTTCACGAATCATGAGGAAGGAAAAGTAGGTACATCCGTACGTATTCTCTCCACTTTGGGGAGGATGTTTCCTCTACTACCTTGGACCCATTGGGCACATGGCTTGCTCTCAAAAGGGATTCAATTCAAAATTGTTTCAGCTTATGGCTTGGGGTGTGCTACAAGGAGGCATGTTTAGGACCCTCTAGCAAGTCTTGATGGACTGATCATGCTTACAAGTGATTTCAATATGGTAGAGTTAGTCCAAGATAAATGGGATTCCAAAGGTTCAGCTATTAAAGGTAGTGGACTTCTTGGTTTGAGTTCTCTCAAAGAGGTACATCATCTTGTTGATGTGGGCTCTCCTAGATAGTTATGTGCTCCAATAGGTAGGTTGGTACTAATACTGTAATGGAAGCCAATCTTCAAGAGTTTTATTTGAATCAAAATCTAGCCCTTTAGTCAATTAGAGCTAACACCTAAACTTTTCTCTCCCTAGCACTCTCTGATCCCAATTGAGATGTGATTTTGGCCAAGGTAAAGCAACACCCTCTTGGTTCAAGGAAGACCCTTAAGTTTTTGGTTTGGAGTCTATTCAAGTGTTTATGACGTGTGTGGAGATTGGCATTCAACATTTCCAAACTTATTTCTATTTCCAAGGTACAAACAGTCAATGAAACTATGGAGCTACTAAAAGGGCTAAGAAAATGAAATAAAGATGGATGCCTTAAATACTAAAATAATAGAACTAAAAGTGAAAGTAAGGTTGGGACTCTCAGGTGCAAGTTCATCTCCCACTACTACACCTTCATCCTTTTTTGACAATTACCTCCTGACATTTAGCATGCACGGGCTTGAAAACCGTCGATATAGCCTTTGGCATGTTTTATGTCGGTATAAGTGTCAGTATATACCGACACTAACACAGTGTTGGTATATACCAACACTATGGGACTTATAATTTTGGACGTTTTTCCCATGATGCATGGCATAATGATCCAAAGGTTTTTGAGAGAGGGATCTAAGGAAATGCCACATCAATACTAGAAGAATGTCATCGTCAATGGTTCTCAAGGGTACATGAAATAGCACTACCTTTGTCGGATGGGTGCCATACTTTGCACATGATTTATCCTTATTCACTTAAATTCCCATGCAAAGTACCACACCCATCTGACACCGTTTGCATGGGCATGCTTATTTTCTTATTTTCCACCACATCTCATATACCTGAGGATTGAAAAATATGCATCTGCTTACTCCCATCGTACATGCCTTTGTCCGATGGGTACTATACTTTTCACATGTACTCCTTAATCTTATTCACATTAAGGCCTGCACAAATTTTCATATGCATCGGACACCATTTGCATGGGTGATCATGCTTATTTTCTTGTTTTCCATGCATACCCGAGTATCAGAAAACATGCATCTACTTACTCCCATTTTACGTGCCTTATTCACTTTAATCTTATTTCTCCCATTGTACATGCCTTAATATTATTCACTTTAAAGGCCCATTCAAAGTTTCATACCCATCGAACACCGTTTGCATGGGTGGGCTTGCTTATTTTCTTGTTTCCACCGTGTCTCGTATACCTGAGTATCAAAAAATACGCATATACTTGCTCCCATCACATGTTCCTTTGTATAATGGGTGCAATAATTTTCATACGCCTTAATATTATTCACTTTAAGGCACATGCAAAGATTCATACCCATCGGACACCATTTCCAAGGGTGGGCATGCTTATTTTCTTGTTTTCCACCACATCTCATATAACCAAGTATAAAAAAATATGCATCAGCTTGCTCCCACCATAATTTCCTTTGTATGATGGGTATGATACTTCTCGACACGTTATTTATATTCACTTTAAGTCTCATGCAAATTTTTATACCCATACTAGACACTGTTTGCATGGGTGGGCATGCATATTTTCTTGTTTTCCACCGAGTCTCTTACCCGAGTATCAAAAAAATACGCATATGCTTGCTCCCACCATACATGCATTTGTATGATGGGTATAATAATTTTCATATGCCTTAATATTATTCACTTTAAGTACCATGAAAATTTTCATACCCATCAGTCACCATTTGCATGGGTAAGCCCTGGGGTGCCAACTCAATATGTAGTATGTTTTTAACCTCATCCAAAATCTAGGGTATGGGGGGACAAGGTCCATATATAATATGCATGGATTTCCTTTAAAATTTTCAAATATTCAAGGGAAAAATATGAAAATTTCATGTCCCTCCACCCTCAAAATATAAGGTATATACCTTGAAAAATATGCAAGATTTTAAGATTTGTACATATTTTTCATAATATGTGAGGCCCAAGGAGGGGGTCTTTTGGATGGGGGGGTAAAACAAAAAATACACTAAAATAGGAAAACCCATCTCCTTTCAAATTAATGTAACTTTTCATGTGTTATCCAAATTTCAAGGTGTAAAGACATATTTGAAGCTCTTTTAGTGTAGAGCACAACCATGTTAATTTGAATAATTTCTTCTCATGGCATATTGTTAAATTCATCTCATACTCAAGATTTTGATGGCTTTTCTTACTAAAGGGAGTTGGTGCCCTAGGGGGTAAGCATGCTTATTTTCTTGTTTTCCACTGCGTCTCATATACCTAAGTATAAAAAAATATGCATCTGCTTACTCCCATCGTACATGCCTTGGTATGATGGGTAAGATAATTTTCACATTCCTTAATCTCATTCACTTTAAGTCCCATGCAAAGTTTCATACCCATTGGACACTATTTGCATGGGTAGGCATGCTAATTGTATTGTTTTCCATTGAGTTTCATACCCAAGTATAAAAAAATACGCATCTACTCACCCCCATCATATGTGCCTTTGTATGATGGGTATGATACTTTGCACATGACTTAATATTATTCACATTAAGCCCCATGCAAATTTTCATACCCATTAGACACCATTTGCATGGGTGGGCATGCTTATTTTCTGGTTTTCCACCATGCCTCATATACTTAAGTAAAAAAAAGTATGCATCTGCTTGCTCCCATTGTATGTGCCTTTGTACGATGGGTACTATACTTTGCAGATGCCTTAATCTTATTTAATTTAAGTCATGTGCAAAGTTTCATACCCATTCGACACCATTTGCATGGGTAGGTATGCTTATTTTCTTATTTTCCACCGAGTCTCATACCCGAGTATTAAAAAATATGCATTTGCTTGCTCCCATCGTATGTTCCTTTGTCTGATGGGTACGGTACTTTGTAAACACCTTAATCTTATTCACTTTAAGGTCCGTGCCAAGTTACATGTTCATCTGATATCATTCGCATGGTTTGATGCATATTTTCTTGTTTTCCACACTATTTGCATCATTGGGCATGCATATTTTATTATTTATCAGCACATGAATATGTGGCCCACCTCATAAACCATAATTGAAAAGAAATTCAAGACCCAAAATTTTTAAAAATCATGCCCAAGAATTCATGAATTTGAGAAAGTTCCCTGCTCCGTTGGTACATACCGACTTCAGACCATGTTTCCGTCGGTATGTTGCCAAACCCCCTATCTGTCAGTGTGCTAAACCCTATTTGTGTTGGTATATACAAACACTTAAGTGTTGGTATACACCAATGCTTATCTAGCACAAAAAATATGAATCCTCCCTCGCTTTTCCCTCCTACGATGCCTCAAACTCTATTTCACGCATTTTGCCCTCCATTCGTCGTCGTTTTCCTTCCATACAAACAAAGCTCCCTCCACCTCCACCTCTAGGTCCTGCAATCAAACCTCTTTCTCCCTTTCTTTCAAGTTATGTGTCTCTTCTCTTTCTTTCTTTTCTTTCTTTCATGCTTTCTAAGTTATTATTTTCCTATGTTTTCCTCTACTTTCCCTCTAGTTCCCCTAAGTTTTTGCTTTACCCACTAGTTTTTAAAAAAATATAATTTCCCTTTCATTTTCCTGTAAGAAGAAGCATAAGGAATAGCAAGATATAGTAAAGAACCATAAGTTTCTACTTCAACCACTAGTTGTTTTTTCTTTTTTTGGAGGTGTTTGCTTTGTTTAATAGGTGAGCCGGTTTATTTTGCTTCACCCACTAATTTGCTCAAACGTCATCCTTTATTCTTTAGCTCCAAGTATGAAACTTTTATTCTTCTCTTTTTATTTATTATTTATGTTGCAATGGCCACTTCCTACAACCTTAAGCGCTAGCAAATGTGATGGGCATAGGATCCGTATCTCCCCTCACTCTCGCTTCCTCTCTCTCTCTCTCTCTTTCTTACTCTCTTCCTCTCGTTCTCTCATTCTCTTTTCCTCTCTTTTCCTCTTTTCATCTTCGTCTCTTCGTCTTTGTCTTCATCTTCCTCTTTTCCTCTCTTCCTCTCTTCATCTTCCTCTTTTTCTCTTCCTCTCTCTTTCTCCCTTCCTTTCTTTTCTCTTTCTCTTTTCCTCTCTTTTATTTGCTCCTCTTCCTCTCATTCTCTCTTTTCCTCTTCCTCTTAATCTCTTCCTCTTGATCTCTCTTTTCCTCTTCCTCTTGATCTCTCTTTTCCTCTTCCTCTTACTCTCTTTCTCTTTTCCTTGCATTCCATCATTCTCTCTTTTCTCTTTTTTCCTCTCTTTTTCTCACTTTCTCTCTTTTCCTCTCTTACTCACTTTTCTACTCTTATTGTCTTTTCCTCTTTTACTCTCCTCCTCTTGTTCTCTCTTTCCTCTTTCTCTTTTCTTACTCTTTTCCTCTCTTCCTCTGTTCCTCTCTTACCCTCTTTTCTCTCTTTTCCTCTCGTTCTCTCTTTAATTTCCTCTTTTTCTCTCTCTTTCTCTCTTCCTCCCTACTCTCTTCCTCTCTTTTCTTACTCTTTTCCTCTCTTCCTCTTTCTTTCTTACTCTCTCCCTCTCATTCTCTCTTTCCTCTCTTTTCCTCTCTTTCTTTCTCTTTTCCTCTCTTTCTCTTTTCCTCTCTTCCTCTTCCTCTTGTTCTCTCTTTTCCTCTTCCTTTCTTCATCTCTTACTCTCTTTTCCTCTCTTTTCCTCTTCTCTCTCTTCCTCTCTTCCTCTTCATTTTTTCCTCTCGTCCTCTTTTCCTCTTCCTTATCTTTCTCTCTTCCTCTCTTTTCTCCTTCTCCTCTTCCTCTCGTTCTCTCTTTTCATCTTCCTCTTCCTCTTCTGCTCTTTTCTCTCTTCTCTCTCTTTTCCTCTTTTCATCTCTTTCGTCATTCTCTCTTTTCTCTTTTTCATGTTTTTTCCTCTCTTTCTCTCTTCCTCTCTTACTCTCTTTTTTGCTTTTTCCTCTCTTTTCTTCTCTTACTCTCTTCCTCTTGTTCTCTCTTTCCTCTTCTCCTCTTTCTCTTTTCTTACTCTTTTCCTCTCTTTCTCTCTTACTCTCTTCCTCTCTTTTCCTCTCATCCTCTCTTCACGTGTTACCCTCTTCCTCTCTTACTCTCTTCCTCTTGTTCTCTCTTTCCTCTCTTTCTTTCTCTTTTCCTCTCTTTTCCTCTCTTTCTTTGTCTTTTTCTCTCTTTCTTTCTCTTTTCCTCTCTATTTTCTACCCCTTGATAGTCTCTATGTTTGCAAATGCAAGTAGGATTATATGTGATGAGTGATTCATTTTTACACTCTTGGTTTGTAATGTGTTTTCTATGCCCCTACTTGCTTGTTGTTTTCCACCAGATTATTGGGACCCAATCCCCAATAGTTTTCAATAAACCCAAACCCTCTCCCTAATGTTGCCACCTACGGCATTTAGAAACCCTGCTATCCCATGTCATAGAGAAAATTAAACATGATAAGCAGTGAGTGAGGTATAATCTGGAAGTGCACGCGTGTGGGTCGAACTGAGATAGAGATTTATCAGAGGAGCATTTCTTGCAGGTTACAAGATCCAACTTGAGGAGCCTTAGGAAGCTTTGGAGAAACCGATACCAGATGTGCAAGATGAGGTCCTAAGTGACCCTTCTAGCCATAATGAAGTGAGCGAGAGGAGTACCAAAAAGCAAGCAAGGAAAAGTGAGCGAACCAAAAAAAGCGAGCAAGAAAAAGTGAGCGAGCCAAAAAAACAATCAAAACAAAACAATAATAGATTGACAAATCCTTATTTTAGCAACTGTCTAAGTTCTTCAAAGGTCCATGAGAGAGTTGGACCTGTGTCATTGCCAAGGCATCATTAATAAAGATGCACCCTATCTTCACTCCCTTTTACTCATTCACTTTTTTGTAATCCTCCATAATCAAGTTCTCTCTCCACGAACATAAGTGAGATCACCAATGAAATCTTCCACACAAGTTTTTCTATTTGCCCAAAAACCCTCCCTAATGAATCACTCTTACATCCCACCAATCCAACAAAATATAAAGAGTAAGTACATCACTTTCTTTAAAATAAATTAAATTCCAAAACAAATCAATCTTTGCTTATAGAAATCAATGGTAGAAGCCAAAATAGACAACATATTGACATGGTCCCTATTAGGTAAACTTTCATCTAGATCCGATGCAAGAAATCAGTTAATTTTTTTTAATTCCCATTTTGATGCGTGAATTTTTACTAAATGGTGCAAAAGGTCATGAAAATCATCTAAATCATGCCTTGCCATTCGTTTTGATATGTAACATGACCCCATTTGGATCTATAAATCAAAAGATACAGGACGTCAAAATTCTCATCTTTTGGGCCAAAAGAGGGAGCTCATTAACGTGCTTCCTGTTTTGGCCCAAAAATGAGAATTTAGGATGCCTAAATTCTCATTTTTGGGCCAAAACAAGTAGCGCATTACTAAATTCTCATTTTTAGGTCAAAACAAGCAGCGCATTAACGAGCTCCCTCTTTTGGCCCAAAAGATGAGAATTTTGATGTCCTGTATCTTTTGATTTACAGATCCAAATGGGGTCATGTTACATATCAAAACGAATGGCAAGGCATGATTTAGATGATTATCATGACCTTTTGCACCATTTAGTAAAACTTCATGCATCAAAATGTGAATTTAATGGAATTTTTACTAGTTTCTTACACCAGATTTAGGGCAAGGACACTCGTAAGGAGCATGTTAGAACCCTATCTATATATTAGGATAAAAATAATCAAATGTTTTCTATGCAAGTTCTTCTGATGAAAATATATAGAACACTTTTACCAAGGTAGACTTTCAATAACATGTTATGATCATTTTTTATGTTGAAGTTTTTATTGAATGATGCATTTCAACTATATACTACTTGTTGGTAGCCAAAGCATTTCTATGCAAGCTCATCTCATGAGAATAAATAACACTATCACTAATGTAGACTTACAAAGCTTATGTTATAATCATCTTTAAAATTATGGTGATACTATAAAGATTTATTAACGATGAGTACATACATATAGTGAGGTTATGCTTTTCTCAAGTGATGCACTTCAAAACTATAGTACCTTTTGTTGATAGCCAAAGTATTTCTATTTAAGCTCATCTCATAGAATATAGAACACTATCAATACTAATGTGCAATAATCATGTTCAATGTTGAGGATGCACTAAAAATCTTTATTAATGATGAGTTCATACATACAATGAGATTATGTGTTGGTAGACCAACCATTTCTACTTTGCTCGCTTTTTCTCGCTCGCTTATTTGGTCCTGCTCACTCGACATCACTCGCTTGATCGACTGCCTTAGTGAGTGACGATACAAGTGACAGTAACGTAGAGCACTAGTAAACTTTTTTCTTTAACATATACATGACAATGTCTCTTTTGGAGGTTAATTTTGTTTACAAATCTAGATACATGATAGTTTTTTATAAAGACTAATTTTTTATCAACACGAATTCTATATAACCTCTATATAACGCAAATAGTTTCTACTTTTATCTTTATTTTCTATTATTGAGCCGGATGGCATGTATAATATAAGCTAGTTATAGGTGATATATTTTGTAATACATGATGAGAGAGTTGTAGGAAATTTAATAGCTTAGATGGAATGTATTGGTTCTATACTACCCTGTAACAAAATATATATAGTGGGGTAGAATGGGGCTATAACCATCCCTATTCTACCCAACAAAAAAGAAAAATTCACATGTTTTGTGTCGGTAGATACGAAGCTTTACCAATTTCAATATATACTGACAGTTTTAGTGTCAGTATATATCAACACTTATATCAATGCACATTTTTTGACACTTATTTTGATGATTTTCCAATGCTTTGCACCCGCAAGATTAAAAATGTTGTAATTTCCATCAATATTAGTGTCGAAAATCGACCAAAACCTTGTAGTGTCCTTGCCTTGTCCTTGTAGTAGAGAAATGAGGGTGTAGAAACAAATCATGTTGAACCATGCAAAGATTCATTGCAAGGACTAGTGGGAATAGATAAGGTTGAGAAATCAATAAAATAAATATTCAATCTCATTAGGAAGAAAACCATGCATGAAGAAATACCTCTTTTCAAGAAGAACAATACCACTTATACCTCCACTATTGAAGAGAAACCTTCAGTTGACTTGATCACATTTATGAAACTCTTCTAAAGTATCCAATGAGGAAAAGCACATTGATGTGTATCTCAGAAAACATACCTTTGAGAGGCATCTATCTTGTTGAGTTGTTGTGTAGGTAGACTTTGTGTTTTGAGCCACCCATTTACGTGAAACACAGAAAAAAACTCTAAGCATAAATTCTTTGATAAATGGAAAGCTTAAGAAATAGAAAGGTTCAATGGTAGCTTAACTGAGACTCATCATCTTCTTTTCATAAAGATCTTGTACAATACTATAGCAGCAGCTTGAATGAGAATTCGGAGAGGGATTCCTAATCATTCTCATGAAATCCAATGTATGAGTGAAGGCAAAAACAAAGGTAAACGTGAAAAGATGTAAGAAAACAATACAACGTCTATGCTCAACAAATAATAGGATCTCGTATGCAAGAGAGAAAAGTAGATAGTATGGAGAATAAAAAATTTGATTACTATAATACTGATACAATAGATGGCGCTGCCTCTCGGCCATGTGCTCCTTTGTGAGAAGCTTCGATGGCATGCTGGAAACAGTAGAGGACGGAGGCTAGATGCTAAGGAATTAGGGTTACTGTAGCTAGTGATGATGATGGGCTTCACGAGCTTGCTCTTATATAGCCACTAGTCGTAGTCAGTTAGACCCAATTGGGTGACTGACCCAGTCCGCCCACAATAGCCGACTGGGGGTTGGTCCCGAAATAGGCCACCGACCACACGATAAAACCGTAGCATAAAATAGAGCAACTAACCTACGGATTCCGTTCGGCCCAGAGCCATCCGGGATCATCTAGGGCTCCAAACGAGCCCTGCAACTTGAGACTGGGCTGCCCCGGGAAAAGCTCCATCTACCCTCATGCGATCAATCATGGGATGCCTTCCTACACTTGCATGTAGCCTAGTTGGCAGTGTGCCAACTCTATTTGAAGTCGTCTAGCCATCAGGCCACACATGGCTCCCATATGGTGTCCAAACCAGGACCTACCGGATAACCGAACTACTCAAATGCCTTCTCCTCATATGGGGGGCTTACAAGTAGAGTTAGCTGGTTCCCACATAGTTAACGAGAGTGGAGCATTGATGTCTAACAAAAGAGTCGCGGTAAAGTAGAGGTGTCGTGAAGGCAAACAGCAAGCTAAGATTTTGTTGATGCACCATATTTTGTGGTCAAGCAAAGGGGCTTTCATTTCGATGTGTCTGGAGGGGAGTAAAGGAACACCTGAGGTGAAATTCTTCAGCTCTTTTCCTTCAAGGGGTTGAGGAGGCTAGGAATGAGACTGGGATCGAGTCTCAAAAGAAGTTTTGTCCTCAGGGGAGAGGAGGTCAAGGTTGATGAAGGAATGAAAGGTACTGTTGGGAGGAGCAAGGCCAGTGGGGATGTGGAGTGGGAAAGCACCATTGAGAATGAGTATGTCATTGGCGAGGCTGAGGATACTGGAGTAATACTCATTAAGAGCAAAGGTATCACCGAGATCAATTGCAGAAAGATTATCTACAACTCTTTGAATTCATGCTAGAGTGCCATTGGTTTCAGAGCATGAGAATTTAAGAAGTTTAACCCAATCATTGAAGGAGAGGGTTTTGATGAGCAAAGGGGAGTTTTTTGCCAAGGCATTAAGATCATCAGCCTTGATAAATGAAAAGAACTCAAACATTTGAAAGCATGAGATTATCACCTGAGAAACAGGAGAGCGAGTAGGCAGTGGGTTATTGAGAGTCTTTACCTGGAGTGAGACATCCCAGGAATGTTTCTATAAAGGAGGGTAAAAGAAAAAAAACCAAGTTAGAAAAAACAGTCAAAAAGCCAAAAAGTGGACTTGATGACTTAAACGAACTATGTGCAACCGACTAGAGCTGCAGGGGAAAGTGTGTGTGTGTATTAGACATTAACAACACCCCTTTCATAGTGAAAAGTAGACAAATTTGAAGTGAAAAAAGAGAAATGTTTTAATAGAAGTAATTTGCAATACATATCCACAAAAAAGGAATAATCATTAAGGAAGAACTATTTTTTCCAAAAAGAGATAAAGCGAGTAGTAATGCTTTAAAAAGTCGTTGGTAGCAACACTTTTATTGAAGAGGGGAATCTGCCTACCTGCCACCATCCAACAAGAAAAACATGGTGAGAACCAGTTAAACCTTAGTTGGGAAGATAGGTGTCATAAACACCGCTCCCTTGTTATCGGAGTCACAATAAAGATGAACACTTAACCATTGACTTAAAAAGCTAGTTGATAAAATTAAAAAATTGTAAGGTGACTATTAGGGGTGTGTAGAATTATTTAAGAGAATTATGGGGGTGATAAAGTGGGGGTACGCTCGACAAATAGATCTAAGCGTAACCGATGAATGAGAAACTAGGTTTAGTGGTCAAATTGACAGGAATGAATAGATAGAAAATAGGGAGAGAAAGGAAGAAATTTTTTTTTGGAGAAACTATTTTGAGGTGGTAGAGCTAAAGAGAAGGCCTATAGGGGGTATGACACTTAAAAAGAAAGGGTAGGGAGACAAAATAAAATTTTAAAAATTAAGGGGGGAATTATGTATAGAGATAGAGGGGGGTTTGGGTGTAATTATGTAGAAAAGGGGTTAGATTAAAAATAGAAAGGAAAAGAGACAAGTAAAGGGAAAAGAAGGGAAGGAAAGTTAAAGGTAAATAGGAGGAAGGGGAAAAAACCATAAGAGGTAGGGGAATTTAAGAAAAAACTTATCTAAAAAAGAGGAGTAAAGAGAAAGGAAGGGAGGAAAGTTTAAGGTACAAAAGAGGAAGAGGGAAACTAGTAAAAGGTAGGGGAATTTTTAGAAAAAAAGGGGGGGGGAAGGAGGGGGATTAAGAAGTCAATGAGGGATGGTAGAAATAGAGTTGAATAGAAACTTGGGGGGTTAGGGGAAGGAGAGAGCGGGAAGGGGGTTTAATAAAAATAAAAAACCGAGAGAGGGCAACGGGGGTTTAAAAAAATAAAAAAACTGAGAGGGGGAAAAAAGGGTTTTAATTGTATTAAGTAATTAAACTAAAGAAACTAGAAGGGGGGGAAAAAAGAACACGAAAAAGGTAACCTGGGAATCCATGGCGGGTGCCAGGCACGAAGTCTGTATAGGGAATTTGGGATAGCTTTGAATGGAGCACCACCATGTAGAGTCTTTAGAAGTAGGAAAAAGGTTCAGAGCGGTGCAGATCTCTGAATGGGAGGAAACACAATCGCTGGAGAGGTGCAGAGAGTCTGAGAAAGGTACATGCTATGGTTTAAGGGAGAAGGACAGGTAGGTGGGAGCAGTAGTGGGTTGAGTGGAAGTATAGGAACACGTAACGCGAGGCGAGGCAAGGCTTGTTCTATGAAGTAGAAGTGGGCTTAGAGGAGTGTGCTTCCAATGCAAGACAGTGGCAAAAAGTAGGAGTGTGGAAGTGCAAGCGTGGGAGAGAAGAGTGCGGGGTAGTGAGTGATGTGAGGGGCACTGAGTGATGTGAGGGGGTATTTAAAGGAGAGGATTTAGCTGGGTAAGGGGAGTTGGGGAGGTGAGAGGTCTAGCTACTAGAGGAAGTGGAGGAGGTGCGCATTGCGAGGCGCATGGATTAATGCTGCGAGGAAGTGGGAGAGGTGCGATTTGCGAGGTGCTTAGGTTGCACTACCCGCACAGTTAGGACAGTGAAAGGGGAGTCAAGAGGAGAGTGCATGTAGTGATCTAAGAGTTAGATAAAAAGGAGAGGCATTAGGGAGATAGGGGTGTTCGGGATAGGTTTGGTAGGGTGTGGGTTTAGTAGAGTATAAGGAAATTTTAATATGAGAAGTTTATATAAAAGAACCTTGTAACGAAGTAGAAAAACATAGGAAAAAATAGAAAAATTTAAGAAGGACTATTTAGGGTATATAGGTTTAAAAATAGGGGTAGTGAAGAAAAAATAGGGGAAATAAAAAGATAGGGGAAAAAAGGTTAAAGTAAGCTAAAGTAAAAGGGGGGCGAGGGGGGGGGGTTTTGGGGGTTATAGGAAAAAATGGAAAAAGTAGAAAATAGTGGAAAATAGGAAGATTTAAAAATTGGAAAAAATAGGGAAGTTTTAAAAAAAAGGGGGTTTTAAGGGAGATTAGGTCGATAAAAAATAAAAAGTAAGGAAAAAATATAGGACAATTTGGAAAAATAGGAGGATAGGAAAAAAATTGATAGGGGTTTAGGGGAAATTAAGGAGAAAAAGGTTTTGGGAAGTGTAAATGAGGGAGAAGGGAGTGTAAATGAGAGAAAAAAGGACAAAATAGGGAATTTAGAGAAAAGGTTTAGGGAGATTAGGGAAAAAGGAAAATTAGGGACAAATAAGAAACTAGGAAAAAATGGGCAATAAGAGAAATAGAAAGGGCAAAAAACAAGAAAATATGAAAAAAAGATAGGGAAATTTTTATTAATAGGGGGTTTAGGAATTTTGGGAAAATTAAGGGGTTGGGGAATGTAAACAAGAGAAGATGACAATGAGTGTAAATGTAAGGGGGGAAGGAATTTTGAGAGAGAAAGTAGGGGGGGTAAGGGAAAGGGGAAAAGGTAAAGTGAATGTAAGGCAAAAAATGAATAGAAGTCTGTGTGTGTGTGTGTGTGTGTGAGAGAGAGAGAGAGAGAGAGAGAGAGAGAGAGAGAGAGAGAGAGAGAGAGATCCATGATGTCCAAATCAAGCTAAGGTAGATTTGAAAACTCAAAACAAAATGTGAGCATGTTTGTGTGCCTGTGAGTGATCATCAAATTGTCCCAAGGTCAACTTATAAAGCCTAGCCATTGTGTTCAATACCCTATTCAATCACTTCTCAAATTGACCCAACGTCAATTTGGAGTGTGCATGGGCATGTCTTAGAATGTGTTTTGTGTGTGCATAATGCCTAAGAATGTGTTTTTGTGTGTCAGAGAGACAAATATCCATAAAGTGCAAATCAACCTAGGATCGATTTGAAAGCTCAAACATAACCTAAATGTGTTTATGTGTGTATGAGTGATTATTAAATCAACCTAAGGTTGATTTACAAGCCTATCCATTGTGTTCAATACCCTATGCTATCAATTCTCAAATTTACTATTTGTGTGGGTGGGTCTTAGAATGTTTCTGTGTGCATAATATGTTAGAATGTGTTTGTATATGTGTGTGAGTGATCACCAACATCCATGAGGTGCAAATCGACCTAAGGCCGATTTGAAATCCCAAAAATATAATCTAAATGTGTTTGTGTGTGTGTGAGTGATCATCAAATTGACCGAAGTTAGATTTGTAGAACTTTGGTAATTGTGTTCAATACTCTATGCTATCACTTCTCAATTTGACCCAAGGTTGATTTTTAGTGTTTGTGGGTGTGTCATCGAATACTCTATGCTATCACTTCTCAAATTGACCCAAGGTTGATTTGTAGTGTCTGTGGGTGTGTCATCGAATATGTTTGTGTGTGTGTGTGTGTGTGTGCATGTGTGTGTGTGCATGTGCATGCGTGTGTGTGTGTGTGTGTGTGTGTGTGTGTGTGTGTGTGTGTGTGTGTGTGTGTGTGTGTGTGGTGTGGTGTGGTGTCTTAGAATCTATTTGTGTGTATGAGAGTGATCACCACCATCCATCAAATGCAAATCAATCCAAGGTCGATTTCAAAACTGAAAACATGTTCTTAAAGCATTTATGTATGTGTGTGTGTGATCCTAAGTTCAATTAGCAAAGCATGGCCATTGTGTTCTACACCTTATGCTATCATTCTCAAATCAACTCAAGGTACCATTGCAATGTGTTGGATTTAGGCTAGAATGTATGTGTTTAGTTATCACTTCTCCCAAACACACATGTGCCATGCTATCACTTCTCAAATCCACCCAAGGTCGATTTAAAATGTGTGCCCCACACTCAAACATAAACACACATTGCACACATAAATATATATGTGGTGATGACCATAATGGTATGCACACATTGTATATGTGGCCACTCACACATTCAAATTTAAGAATATGTGGTGATGTTAGTAATTAGACCAGAGGTTGCAAATCTTCACACAAGATTTTAAAACTAAGAATGTGTGATCTTTAGGCAAGAACTTGGTAGGCACATACATTTATCAAGCCCACATGCTCAAATCAACCCATGGTCAACCAAATTTGAAATGACTTTTCTTAGTAATCCAAACTGACCCAAGGTCGGTTTGCAATGATGTGAAGTGCATTGAGAAAGGGACACAGTCCCACACCCCAGCATTGACACACATATCATGGATTGTAAATTGACCTTAGGTCAATTTCAAATCTTTAAGAATATGGTAATTACGATTATGGCATGCACACATTGTATCTGCACATGCGCATGCACGTGTGTACACACACACACATTTGAAATTGCAAAAATGTGGTGATGACAACAATGGGACCAAAAATTGCAAATCAACCTTCAGTCGATTCTAAAACTATGAAAATGTGATATTTGCACAAGACAACACATGTCACACACATTCATAGGCACACCTTGGTCAATGTTAAGGGCAATGTTTAATGGATTATGAAACACAATCTTCAAACAAATTAGTCGATCAAAGACAAGTACATCCTCCAAGTGCAACATTTGCTATACAATTAAAATGAATCAAGAAAGGACATAAATAGAAAGTGAGAGGGAGAAGCTACTACTCCTAGTGTTTATATGCAGGTATTTGTGCAATATTGGAGTCCAAGCCATAGACAAAGATGATGCAGTACAATATGCAAATTGTGCTAGCGATATATGGTGAGTCCCATTGGGAACATGTGGATTCAATAATATGGAACGAGCTCTAGAGGAGCCTTAAAGTTTGCCTTGCTGGCCTCTTTAGGAAAGGGCTGCCGATGCCGCTTGCCCATCATGCAAGCTTCACATACATCGGTCAGATCTGAAATTTCTGGTAGGTCTGCAATCATTCCACTTTTATGCATCTCCTTCAAAGAACTAAGTTTTAGATGACCAAACCTCTCATGCCACAGCTTAGTGTTCTTCACATCTGCTCGAGCACTAAAAGCTGAGAGTTTGTAAATGTTGTTGCGCCGTGTACCTTTACCAATGACCTTCCCTTGAAGATCTAGGATCTGTGCACCATTCTTATTGAATTGATCTTTGAGGTCTTGATCTGTGATCGTGGAAATGGACAACAAGTTCCTCTTGATATATGGCACATAAAGAACATCAGACAAGTGTTTTACAACTCCTAACTTGAGAGCAATCGTACCTTTTCCTTTTGTAGGACATTTTGCATCATTGCCGACTGCTACCAGGATGTCATTCCCTACCGGCTGTAGAGAGGTATACCAATCCTTCTGACTGGTCATGTGGCGCGATGCACCACTGTCAATGATCCAAGGTTCATCCGTAGGTACATGAACACCCTCCGTGCAAATCTCCTCAATTGCGATGAATAGCTCTATTGGTGCTGCTTGCGCACTGTTGCTGGACTCTTTCTTTACTCCGTTCTTCTCATCTGCAATCTTCTTTCGGCACTCATTCTGCTTGTGCCCTGCCTTGTTGCAATAGAAGCACTTTATCTTCTTCTTTCTCTTTTTATCATCAGAAGAAGATGGGTTACCAGAGTCCTTACCCTTACCTTTCTTTGATCTGGTCCAGAAAGCCGAATCTTCTCCAGTCCTCATCTTTTGACGCATCTCCTCCTCGAGAAGCATCACACTGAAATCCTCAAAGTTGAGGGGCGGATTTCTGTTCTGCGTATTCAGCGCCGTAACAAGACCGTCGTACTTTGCTGGGAGAATCCGTATGCACCTTCGTGCTAGATTCTCACTGGTGATGGTGATGCCAATCGCAGTCATCTGATCGCGTAGATTCTTCACCCTGGTGATGAACTTCTCTGCCGCTTCAGACTCAGACAACTTCTCGTTCGCGAGTTGAGTCTCCAGATTTTGAATCCGCGTCTGATTTGTGGTCTCGTCTCAAGACTGTCCATGCCTCCTCCGCTGTGGTGACATGTTGAATTAATGCCATGACGGAATCACTAACACTGCAGACAATAGAACACAGCGCATCTACATTTGTTCTTGTCCACGCGAGAATCTCATCCGCAGTTGGTACTATCTGTTGTCCTGCATTGGTTGGATCCGGTCTCGGAACCGGCCTCACATCCACCCCAGTAGCAATGTCCCAAAGCTCATATGCGCTTAGGATGGTCTTCATCTTGAACTTCCAGAGAGGATAGTTAGAGCCGTCCAACTTTCCGCTTTCGCCGAATGGTGGGATTCACAGTCTTGTGGGCTGGGCTATCTCTCACAATCTGCTCGCAAACAGAAACACACTACCAAATCTTCTTGCTAGAGTCCAGGCTCTGATACCATGTAAGAAAATAATACAACATCTATGCTCAACAGATAACAGGATCTCGTACGCAAGAGAGAAAACCACATAGTATGGAGAAAAAAAAATTTGATTACTGTAGAACTGATACAATAGATGGCGCTGCCTCCCAACCGTGCGCTCTTGCGAAAGGAGCTTCGATGGCGTGCTGGAAACAGTAGAAGATGGAGGCTGGATGCTAAGGAATCAGGGTTGCTATAGCCAGTGATGAAATGGGCTTCACGGGCTTGGTCTTATATAGCCACCAGTTGTAGTCGGTTAGGCTCAATTGGGTGGCCGACCCAGTCTGCCCAAAACGGTCGACTGGCGGGTCGGTCTCGAAATAGGCCACCGACCATACGATAGAATCGGTGTGCAAAATAGAGCAACTCACCTATGGTGTCTGTTCAGCCATCCGGCATCATCTGAGGCTCCAAACGGGCCCCGCAACCCGAGAGTGGGCTGCTTCGAGAAATGCTCCATCTACCCTCAGTGCGGTCAGTCAAGGGATGCCTTCCCTGCACTTGCATGTAGCCTAGTTGGCGGTGTGCTAACTCTATCTGAAGCCATCCAGCCATCAGGCCATACATGGCCCCCATCTGGTGTCCAAACCGGGACCTACCGGATAACCGAGCTACTCAAATGCCTTCTCCTCATATAGGGGGCTTACAAGTAGAGTTAGCTAGTTCCCGCGTAGTTACATGAGAGTGGAGCATTGATATCTAATAGATAATCTGTCTCAAAGTTGTGGCATGAGAGATTCTACCATCTTGGATACTCAATTTTGGATGCAATGTAGAAATTTCAAATATTAGACATGCTTCAACAATATATCAACAACCATAAAGTATGCAAGCTTTCATAGAAAGCAAGCAACACCAAGGCTTGTTTTTGGGAGCTACCACTGAGGCCATGGAACCACTTGAGCTGGATCATTAAGATATCTATGGGCTAATGTCCATGCCAAAGTGGAGCACTTCATCACATTTATCATTGACTCTCGGTTGGATGAAGTGGATATATGTTCTGCCAAAGAAGACTCAGGCCTTCGACAAGCTTAAGGAATGGAGGGTGAAGGTAGAACATTAGACTAGAAGGAAGGTGAAGGCAATTTGAGTGGATAGAGGGGGCAAGTTTGTTGACAAAATTTAACAAGTACTGTGAGTAGATCAACAGTAAGAGGCAAGTGATATGGCAAGGACATCCTAACAAATTGGGGTGTTAGAATGAAGGAACTTGGTTGTTGTTGAGATGGGGCTGAGCATTTTGAGCAGGAAGAAACTTCAACATCTATTTTGGGGAAAGGCAATCAATGCAATGGTCTTTAGAGCTAGTCCACTCTATTACTAGGTCACTTTATATGAGACTTTGTGTGTGGGTTCCCTTAAGATAAGGACAATATATATGCAGTCCCATAAGGATGTACTTCTTGGGACACCAAGCCTAGATTAGACTTTATAACTCATTCAACCTAACACTTAGTTTGATGGGTGCTCGAGGTGTGGGATATAGATGCTTGAATTAGGATAGTTGCTTGGTGCTTGGGTTGCCTTAGGCTCACACTTGGTTGGACATTTGATGAACTAGATCTATGTGAGGGTGTTGAGCTTATAAGTCCCCCAAATGGTCCTTATTTGGGGGTTATTTGGTTTTGTAAGTTATGAGTTATTAGAGGACCTAAGAATCATGTATAGGACTAGCCAACCTTTATTGAGTGCATGTTTTAGCTCGTATCAAAGGCAATTTGATTCTCTTGATGGTAAAAAACTTTTCTCATAGTATTCTTGGTGATGCTACGTGCAGATGATTGCTTCAATTTCCTCTATCCAATTATTGTGATTATTATTGGTTGTCTTCATGTAGAGGTGCCCTCATGGCTAGTGTTTTTTCCATACTATGAATGGACATTGGAATCCATTGGTTCATGTCTGATCCTCGGGGGGGAAGGGGGGGGGGGGGACACTAAGAAATATGTAAGATAGCATGTGCAATCAATGGAAGGGGTTTTATATTTCGATGGAGTTATAGAAAATGTACATACATAAAGGGTTTTTTAATTCAAAAAGTGAAAATTTCCACACATAACTTTTATCATCTCAAGGTTTACAGTCGAAGAGGTGTATATCGGTTATTAAAATCTATAGATAGGGTTCTTTTTTAATACCAATTGCCCCCTGGGGTCTAATCTCCTTGTGAGAGCACAAAAGCCAAATGAGATAGGTGATACACAAACAGTTATATTTGATTGGGTCCAGGGGTAAATGTTGGGATGTCACTCATGTAAGCTTGAATATTGTGGGTTTCGTTGAATTCTTTTCATGAGCTTTCGTCTGGGTGGAGCTTATATGAAATAAAGATTGGAATAATTTGTATACGTGAATCTAGAAGGTCTATTTACGTCTATTAGGACACAATTGCTTGGTTGACGAGATGGATTGGATTCTTCCATAATTATCTATTTACTTCATTCACTTGTCTGTCACAGCAAGGGGGTGTTGAGCCTCCCTCAAGGAGCATTAAATGCATGAGTTGAGATGGATATGGTAGATATTGTTGTATATCTCTACCTACGCATGCCCTCAAACTTGTTTTTCTAGTCACCTTTTTTAGAAGGGCGTGTACTCTAGTAAAGCAAGTTGGAATCGACTATGATTTGGAGGGGCTCTATTTGAAATGTGGAAAACGAGGGTTAGAAATGCAAGCTTTTCGAAACGTATATTTACGATATAGGGGTATAATTATTAAGTGAAATTTCACAATAGGGTACTATTTTAAATAGGGCAAAACCGTTACAAAGGGAGTTTTTTAATACCCTTTGAATTCATGTTCTACACGTCTTACACAATGTGATCTCCCCAAGGGACTTGGGGATTTCATTTGTAGATTTTAGAAAAACAAGCAATGTGCAAAATGGCAGAGAATGAGTTAAGCAGCTTTGCATGATAAGTAGGAATCGAATTTAGATTTAGCACAAATGTGATAAAAGAGTAGGTGAGGTCTAGAGAACAAGTCGAGGGTAAGAGATAGTAAATAATAATGAGATGGGAAACAAGTAGAGGAAAAAGTGAGTCTTTTAAAAAAAGTGAGAATGATTACACATGGAAGAGAGAAAGGCTACTGAAAGCAATAGGTGGTGAGCATTGTGTAAAGGAAATAATGGCCACTAGCAAATACTTTATGATGCCACTGTTGATGCAGATGAGCAAATCGATTGTCCTTTGATATAGGCAAGAAATCACTTTAGTTTAAGCGTGATTATGTTCTACGTGTAGTTTCAAATTTGATGAGTGAGTTTTGTGAAACCATAACACCTTATAAAAATTTAACCTCTTTGATTATATCCTATCTTTTGCCTAGTCCAAGCATCGTCGTAAATATTCTGGAGGGAGCCATTCATGTTGCTTTAATCACTACCCTTTCAGGGAATACAAGCACACATTATTCGATCTTGTAGTATTGGAAGATTTAAAAGCTTGTCTTTTGTTAGGGATATGCAAAATGGGCTTTAGTGGGCATAAGGGTAAGATCCTTGGATAGTCTATTGTGCATATTAGAAAGGATTGGTGGGAAGGGGACTCGCTTCTCATGTAACAATGACTTAACAAGGGTGCACAAGTGAGCATGGGCACTGCGTCTTTTAAAAAGGCATTGGGCTATTTAAAAACAATTTTGGTACAATGATCTCCATAAATGACGATTTAAAACACGCAACTTAATTAATTTTAGAACAAATTACATCTGGAAATTCACAAAAGGAGTTTCAATTCTACATTGTAGCACTACGTCTAAGGAGGGAGTGCACTAGTGTGGGGACATTAACATAGTGGCAAAGACAAGAATGTATACAAATGGGGAAAGTGAAAGAGACGAACATCATATCATAGCAATGAGTGCAATTAACAAAGAGTCGGGGCAACAAATGGGGGAAGTGAACGAGATGAACATCATATCTAAGCACGGAATGGTGTATTTGAAAAGGGGCAATTCCACCCTCAAGCGAGGTGGCCCCAAGGGTGAGTGGGAGAGAGAAAAAAAGAAGCGAACTTTATATCCTCATGGAGACTTTGTGCCAAGGGTCAAAAAATTATGGGGTGGGAAATAAATTAAATATAAGAATCAAGGAATGGATACATGTTATGGTACAAGGCGCAGAACACGACGTGTGTGGGGGGGGGGGGGGGGCTTGCCTTTCCGTCACCCAAAGAAAGCCAGCAGCTGCACCACACAACCCTTGCTTGCTCGCTCGGATTGGACGCCGCTCCACCAAAACAATTCCAAAATTCATGCACTGCCAGCCATCCGTCCCCTCACCTCTTCTTATCGTACAATTACAGCTGCCCTTCGGGTGCTGCTGAAAGATACCTCTCTTGTCCTCCTCATCAACCACCAGATTCAGATAACGCCCTTAGTCACCTCAGCCCACTCCTCCCTTCCTCCTCTCTTTCAACTCCAAAATTGGACCTGCCAGATGCCAAATTTCATCCTTGGGATCCTTTTTCATCAGACCTCAGGCTGCGAAATTTCATCCTTTCCATTCCGCTTCAATCTGTCCTGTATACATGCGTATACTCTGCTTAATCGATCTCTGCCTAGCTAATTTCTATATCGAGATGCTGTTGGGAATACCTCTGCCCGTTAGCCCCGGTCCTGATGTAGGCATCAGCAGTTCATACGGTAATACCCCAGCCCCGTTCCTATTCTTCAGCTTCGGGTTTCTGTTCCTTTGGCTGATAATCCGCTCGATTGCTCTCATGCTCTCTCGGAACTTTAGAGACCCCTCTACTGCCCTCGTGTCAGAAGTCCAGTTTGTTTGAACCCTCTGCCCAAGATATTCTTCGTCTGGTGAATGCGACGAGAGCGTATCTATAACCGCCATGGTGGTGGTGGCTTGCAGCTGATTAGGAATAGTGGACAGGAAGAATTTCTCCGGGTTTTGGAGAAACTCTTGGTATTCCGAACTCCCTTCCTCTGGGATCAGGCGTCTGGTCATGCAGGGCCGGTTTGGCACATACCCACCATAGGCGTACTGCCCAAAATTCACCGCTGCGTGAAAGCCAGACACTATCCAGATTATAGTGGTCAGTATTCCTTCGAGATCCTCCTTCGTCCTCAGCTCAGGCCACCAAGGCTCGTTCTTTTTATCACAATGCCCCTCGTTTTTTATCTCCTCCCACCATCTTTGAATCTCAACGTCATCACAGATTGACTGGGAATCCGAATAGTATAAGGACACATACTCGCCCACCCAAGACTTTATCGAGTTCCAGATCAGCATGCCATCAGCTGCATACGGATAGTCTTCGATAACCAGCTTAAGCCCGTCCGGTTCGCTTGCATCTTCAGTGGCCATGCCCCTACACCGAATGTCAAAACAGAAGCCGAGTCTAAATTCAACCACCGTGAAATTTTCAGCAATTCAACCATCGTGAAATTTTCAGCATACGATCGGAAATTGCTCACGGAAGGTGGACTCACCTATTGATCAACTCAGCGGGTAAGCCTTCTTTGTCGAATCTCCACATGGAACCGTAGGCAGCTGAGCTTATTTCCAACGAATAGGGACCCGGAGTGAAACAGTTCTCGATTACGCCGTCTGCGTTGATGAGCAGCTGGCGAGCAGAGGCATTTATTTCTAATGTGTATCGAAAATGTGGTTGCAGTAGTTTGAAAATCGGATGCATGCAGCTTAATCGGCGGTGCGTTGCTATCACATAAGGCTCCACTGCAGCATGACTTCGTAGCCTGTGAATCGATTGTCTTAGCTCAAGTAATATATCAAACGTTTACTTGAAACATCAACGGTCAGCAAAGAAGGAACTGAACAAGCAAGCACTGAGTTGTTAGCACGTACCAATGATTTACTAATTGGTGGAATCCTGCGTCGTTGGAACTTACGTGAGCCTTGGCAAGCTGCCATTTCCAATAACCTGATGCGTCTTGGGCCGGGGTGAAGACTCGCTGGCTGCCAGCTGTGCCGCGAGAAGGTGGCGGCAAGCTCAATTCGATGGCTACCGGCGTCAGCGTGCCTGTATCAGTACGGAAGAAGATGGTGCGCGAGGCGTACATTTTGCGCCCTTCTAAAGCATTGACATTGTGGATGCAAGGCATAAATGCGTCGTGGTAGTCGATAATAAATAACCTCCCGTCGTCCATAGCCTGAAGTTTGAATGATAAAAACATTATATGATAGGAACAACAAACCTCGCTACTTATTTCTTTCACTCTAGCCAACGTATTGATTACCTGATCAATTTCACGCATGAGAAAAAGAACGTACTAGTGACAATTTTTCAGGTTGGGACTCGAGAGAGCAAGATTTCAATTCACCTGCTGAACTGTGAGGCCTTGCAAACATCCGGCAAGATGTTCCGTTCCTATTGCAGACACAGCGGAACCAAAGACCTCGGGATCCAAATTACTTCTAGGAGGAAATTCCTGGAGTCACACGCATTTGTCTCGGCTTAGTTTCAACGCCACTTACAAACGTTACATCAGATTCTCTGAAACTAGCACGCTACACAGTGCCCTGGAACCGTCCTCAGTGACAAACCTGTAGGCGCTCGATCTTCAGCGGATTGGCTCCTGCAAGAACCTGCCGGCCAAACTCATCATCCCGCAGCCACCTAAATCTATCCTCTGCAATATTCCGTAAAGTTATCAACATTCTGGCCCCTTCGAAATGGAGAAGTTGGAAACGATCAAGGACACGACGTATGATAAGTAAGGCAGAGAAAGATGCCTCTTACTGGAAACAATGTCGGGTTGCGCATATTGAAGAAAGTTGGAAACTTGGTTTGCCGAGTCCTGCACCTCCGTAAGTATTCGATCTATGGGTAAGTTTTTTAGAAAGTCGTGGTCCAGGTCCAAATTCCTTAGGTTCAATCCTGCTTGGTATAGCCTATCGATGTCATGGAAACATTGAAACTCGCCATGCACTTCTTTGGGGATGTTGATCAACGACGGCACTAGTTGGTGAATGACACCTTTCAAGGAGTTGCCAATAAAGGTCTCCCGCTTGATCTCTTCAAAGGCTTCGTCCCTTGGAACGTAATAATTTGTTCCCATTTCTAATGGGCTTTCCGCAGCAACGTCTGCCAAAACCAAGAGGCCATAAGAGTGCCTTCAATAACACGTACTTTCAATTCCATTGCAACATATAGTATTAATAAGTAGGGCGGAAGCGATGCTAAGCCTTTGACGATCATTATACATATGCACAACATTTGGAAAAACTAGGTGGACAAGTAAAATTGAATATGCATTCGCATTGAAAGCGGAACAGAGATCAGGGGTGCAAAGGGGTAGAACAGAAAAAGAAAGATACCAGTTTTTGTAGGTAATCTGCCTGTCCGGCAACGTTGGGGATATGGAAACTTGTCATTGCCACTGAGGGTGGGTCTGGCGAGCTTCTTGCTTTTGTCTGGATTACCGATGTCACTATAAGAAGCGTAATCGTAGACTCGGTCCCAAGGTTGCCGAGTACCCTTGCCATTCCCGCGCAACGATATCATGTCCCTCTCCCTCAAATCTTTTAACCCAAGCGGGGTTTGCGAAGGCAAGTACACTTGATTGCTAAAGAAGATTCGTTCCTCCGGTATTCTTAGCCGTGACTGCACCCAGGAGTAGCACGAAAAATAAATTGTACCGCTAGGGAAGCCTTCAAGAGCTATTGTCTCCAGAAAGAATTCATTCCGATGAGAATTGAGGAGCGTTATCGCCCCTGCAACGCCGAAGTCTTTGTGGATTGTGAACTCTGCAATGTACTGAACTTTGTCGGCAATAATATTTGCCTTTTCAGACCAGTTCTTGAGAGCCGATTGCTTGCTCCGTTTCCCAACTCCGGTTTCTGATTCGCATCACGGAGACAAACGTTGAGCTTCCTGGACTGATGGATATACTGGCGGATAAAAACAGCATTGTTAAACCATGAGGATGGATTGAATAAGTTACTTACTGGGATCAGTCACCACGCTCACTAGCTGTAGGATGACCCTCTGTCCAGCGGAATCGGTGACACAGTCGATGAGGTCGTCCAACCTTTCACTTACGCTCGGATTGCGTTTGCGCCTCACTGTAACTATGGCCCTGACTTTGTAGTGAGTCGGCCCGCCAAAGACCGGTCGCCTTGTAGGCGAGGCACGAAGCGATGCAACAGTCGCAATTACTGCAGTACGTGTCCGCTGAAAATTGGTGCTTGAGGGGAACGATACCTGGCTGTCGTTCTTGAGCGAGAAGAGGCGTCGTCCAGCTAGCGGCAATCCCCCAAGCGAGCCCGATGAGGATTCCAGGCCCAGCGTAGACGCCTGTGCCGATTGCAACATGGCCCAGGTGTAAACTCTCCTGAAAGAATCGAGAGGGAGCACTCAGTATCAAACGAAATACGGGATGATCACACGCTCACTTGTCAACAACAATCGCTGAGTGAAGGTGGCGCACGGAAATGCAGTATTTCTAAAAGCCTTGGCAAACCCTAAACCGCTCGGGAGGAGGAAGCAACGTTCAGAAGGAGAGAGAGATCTCAATCTAAGTAGAGTAAAGGTTTAGACACGGCCAGCTACACAAGCACTCACGAGTACTACTACTACTACGAACTACTGCGACATACAGTTGTGACACATCGAAGCCTGCGTAGGACGTGTAGAGTGGAGAGCTATACTTAAAAGCCCAGTAGCGCAGAGGGGGGGATATGGGCGGATCCAAAATCGCGCTGGCAGAGTTGATTCTCGAGGTTTTGCTCCCACTTTATAATCCGAATTCCTTACGGTTGTCGCGCACAAGCCCGGGTTATTTTGATGGGTGAGGCTTGTGCACGTCGATCTAACGCGGATTTCTTAACAGCGAGCGTGTGTTGGTGGTTGTCTCGATCGCGGCAACGCTGGAGGGACAGGCGAACCTCCGATAGAAAGTCGCTCTGGATATATATGTGTACCTCTAGAGTATGCAGCAGTATGTCGCGGGTGAGGGACAGAGTGCGAAAAGAGGGAGATTGACTTGGATCCGAGCGGGTACTGCAATGCGAGGAGCAGCCTGGGTGGCGATTGGCATAGTTAATAAGAATTGAATCTTGCTGCGCGAGCGCGGCACCTTTATAGATTATGGGTCTGTACAGGGACTATATGGGAGAAATGGGCTGGCAAAGGAGGATCACCTGATTCACAAGAAAAGGAGGCTAAGGAGACGGGGTCAGCAAAGCCACAGACACAGACATGCAAGCAAGAGAGAGAGAGAGAAAGAGAGAGAGAGAGAGAGAGAGAGAGGACAGGTTGCACTTGCATGCTGGTCGTTGTTGCCGGGCTGGCTGGCGGAAAGGAAAGCTTCCTCCTCTTCTTCTTCTTCTTCTTCTTCGTCTGCTTGTGAGGCCTCCTTTTGCCTTGACGGTTGTTGTTGTGGTTACTCGCAATCCTCTTGAATCTTCAAAGTTGAAACCCCTTACAATACAAGAGATTGAATGGAGAAAGAATGTAAGGGAGCTGGCGGCATCTGGCTCTTTATATAAGTTTCTCAAGGGCTGTTGCAGTCAACCACCGCGCGGTGACGGCTGCTGGCTCCCCTTGCTTTCACTGCACAGGACCCGGACCACAGGATATGAGCGCCTCCCACTGAAATCCAAGCGTGCAGCTCCGAGTTCGGAAAATCTCACGTTGAATCGCGATAAATTCTCGAGGTGCGAAATTCGAATCAACGAACGAGTGAATGAAATAATCAGAAAACAATCTGAGACCAGAAAAGGTTGCTGCCGCTGGTTGAACACAATCACCCATTTGTGGTAGGTTGCTACTCTGTTTTGGGACACGATCGCAAGATCGAGGAGCCGCGTCAAACGTCGGTAGATACGGAAAACTTTTACCGCCCTTACTCCTCTCTACTACAACTACTACGAACGCAGCCGGGAGGTAGCCCGCAGCAAGCAGCAGGTCGGTGAAACTTTCAACGGAAATGAGCGGGGGTTCTGTTGTTTAATCGGCGGTCAAGTCAAATGGAGAATGGAAACGAAGCATTTGGAAAGGGGTGTGTAATTATAAGGTGAGGAATACGAACGGGTCGGCGAGCGACGTCGGTGCGAGGATTCGGATTCGGAGGTGGCGAGGGAGCAAGAGATTTGGACGGCTTATGGGTTGCAAAATTTTGGCGATTCTTCAAATAAACCGTGCAGTTGTAAGATATATTTGGGCGGCATTGCGGCTGCCATGGTCATGTTTTTTTATAGGCTATAATAAACGTGTGTCCTCTCTCTGTTCACATGCACAGCAGCCCATCAAATCCGGCATGCCCTCGTGTGACCCCGCCGCAGTCGCCGTGCAAAGGCGGCAGGCCAAACCAAGACGATAACTTTTTAACAATGGATAATTACTTGCATAAAAAGTATTAACATTATGATGTTGGCGGTGTGTATTCACTACATAAGAATGTGCATTGCATTAGTATGTTGAATGTAATGTGAAGGAATTTAAAGATATGTGATTTTGTAATGCATCCCTCATATGTTGATGTTATTGTTCTTGATGATGATGAGGATCATGATGATGATGATGATGGTGGTGATGGTGATGATCTCTCGGATTTATGTGAAAGTGCAGTAACTCAAGGAAATAAGTTACAATAATTATTTTTTGTGATGCATAGTCGCTTTTGGTCATTTTCATGTTTGGGGATCTTCAACGTGAATGATGAGATTGTTAAGTATGGGAGATGTTGGTCATGGAAAACAAATTAAGTTTAAACATCAAGTCTTGTTTGTTAAGAATGCGAGATGTCGGTCATGGAAAACTTAAACATCAAGTCTCCTTTTCTTTTCCCTCCCACTGGAAATAGAAATTATAGACCCTACAAAAAAGCTAGGCATGAACTTTTATGGATGCTTCC
This sequence comes from Dipteris shenzhenensis, assembly GCF_047967505.1. Lineage (NCBI taxonomy): Eukaryota > Viridiplantae > Streptophyta > Polypodiopsida > Gleicheniales > Dipteridaceae > Dipteris > Dipteris shenzhenensis. Next base: position 547,465 of record NC_141628.1, on the reverse strand, counting down.
AACCTTACCAATACCACTTTCATATTCTATCTAGACATATGTAATTTGAGATAACACATTGCTCACAAAATGAATGTCTATTACAATACTTATACTCCTTGAAATTCAAAATGCTTCAAATGGCATATCCAACATTACCTAAAAATAACACTTGAAGTTATGCCTACCAATATTATACAAAACACCTATCCTTACAATGCTACATGTTTGTAGACCATTATACATGAATAGCTTTAGCTTTTAACCCTGATGACTTAAAGTCAACAAGTACAACCAACTTCTCACCACCTTTAATAAGACATATTTATCATTAGCATGGTCCACACCCATTTCATTTATTTTGGATGACTTCTTTGTTTTGTAATAGAGCTTATTTAAGGCCTTCCCAAATGAATTTGATTTTGAAACACTATAATTTTCTAGCCATTTGGCAAAAACTCGACTAAGAAGGGGATGACATTCGTACCAAATGAGGATTTCACTCATGTTTGGAACCATGCAGTCATGATGGTGGTTTCATGTATTTAATTTGGATCAGATCATCGAAAATACGTGTTGTTCGAATTGACATGACCATGCACTTTTACATATAGTCCTGTCTTTAACTTATATCACAAAAAGAAGGACTCATTGAAACCAGCATAAGCATGCACATCCATCTCGTAGTAGTTCAATGCTTTACAACTTATTGCTTGAAAATATCTCACATTTTTTATATATCATATTATCAATATTTGTTATAACTCATGCCAAATTATGCCACAAAACATATTATGCTTCAATTGACATCATGAAATCATAAAATATGACATCAATTGACATCATAATGATTGAATACATGGCCCAACAGTTATGGATCAACTTCCACATCAAGCCCAGACTCACAAAATATATAAACTCACATACATAAGAAACATCAAAGCCTAAGTTAATATCATTCAAAAGAATAGATTTATGATTATACACTTACATGCTTAGGATAAGACATAATCTTGTTTGACACAAATTAAATTGTACATACAACATGAAAGAAAAATAATAAACATTACAAAACTTTGTACTGAGAAATGGGACGTATAAGAGAGTCCTTCTAGTGATGACATGGATGCATATGGCCCCTAAATCTGAACATAGTATTGGCTTATGGAGGTTGGAATATAATACTATTTTTCTAATTATTTATTTAATTGGCCCAAAGTTTGATGCAAACGTCCCACTTGTGGCCTCAACCCGCCCATTACGTTTTTGAATTATAACCGAAATTCCCAACAAGTGTCTCAATCAAAATTGAACCATTTCTTCTGAAACTAGATCCTCTTATCCAACTAGCACCTTTCTTTCATTTCCAATATTTTCCTCTTCCATCGCCCTTATTTTAAGGAGATTTTAAGGTTCCCTTTGCATCTCTCTTCTCTTAAACCTGAAACATAAATTCTTTTAGTTCTTTTGAGTGGATAGCTCTTTCTAGTTGCCTCCCCCTTTATTTCCTTTCTTTCAAATTTAAAAATTTTTTGGAAAGAGATGGGATGTGTCCTGTTCTTCTTCGACTTGGGATGCTTATCTTCTACAATTCCATGTCCAATGTGGTTGGAAGAATTAATGATGGTGGAGAATGACACTAGCTTGGGAGGGATTAAAAGGAGAAAGTAAGAGGATTATTTCTAAGCATCATACTTATTGGTTCATGAAACTTTATTCTTCTTTTATTCATTAGTCATCAATCTTGGAAGAGCTTTGAGGACTTCACCTATTACGGTCTCTTGCTTGTTATGATCACAAAATATTTTGTAGCATTGTTTCTTTTCTTAAGCATGTTGGATAGAGGAGGAGGTAATATTAGAGTCCTCTTCAAAAAGGAATATAGTGACAATGATAAGGTCTAGAGGAATATACTCTAGCCCTTTCCTAGAGGAATATATTACAATCCTTTTCCTAGACAAATATGGTGACAATGACAACAATCTAATCTTATGTTTGATGAAGATACTTTTTGTGTATCCTCTCCTTTGAAGTCATTAGTACTCTAATGTAATGTTTAATTTCAAGTTTGACAAAGATTTGGATGTATTTTGCATCCATAGACGCATTTACTTAATTTTAAAAAAAAGTGACAGGCGCATCTATTAATGCATCTACAGACCCACATCTATAGGTGCATCTATATAACAGAGAGACATGTGTATAGACGCATGCTCTACAGAAATTTTATAAAAAAACAAATAATAGATGTGCTTATAGATGCTCTGTAGAATTTTTTCTATTAAAAATTAAAACAGAATGTTGTATATGCTATGTGGTTGCAAGAATCCCATTTCTACAGTGTGCAATGCAATTCTTATAGCCCACAGCATTTTGATTTGCACGATTCCATGCACGTCTATAGCCAATGATTACAATTCCAAATAAAACATTACAACTCCAAAACATCATTGCACAAGGAAATTGAATGCCAAAAAAATAAGAGGAGTGTATATTACACAACAAGACAAAGCACCTACAGACGCGCACACAGATGCGTTTACTCAACTAAAAAAAAAAAACTTATGGGTACGTCTATTTGCACGTCTATTTGTGCGTCTACAAACCCGCATCTATATAGCAGACAGACGTGCCTATAGACGCGCATATAGATGCATAACTCTGCTAGAAAATTTAAGAAATAGACAGACGCATTTATAAACGCATTTATAGATGCATTTATAGACACGTTTATAGATGCGCCTATAGACACTTCTCGAACAGACAGATGCGTATGTAGATGTGTTTATAGACGCCCTGATACACACGCTACATAATATTTTTTAAATTGTGTGCTTGAAAAGAATGCTGTGTATGTTGTGTATGCTATGTAGTTACATGATTCCCATTTTCACATTATGTAATTCAATTCTTATAGCCAACCACATTTTAATTAGCACTCTTGCAAGCACATCTATAGCTGACAATTACAATTCCAAATAAAACATTACAACTCCAAAACGTTTAGTTCACAAGGCATTAATTGATAGAACGTTGCACAAGAAAATTGAAAGCCAAAAAAATAAAAAGAGTGTATATTAATTCATAGCTCAAAAAGTGCTTGTATGTACATATAGCACGAAGCTAAGCCACATCCTGTGGCTTTAAGTACCAAAAATAAGAGGAGTATATATACAAGAGGCACGAAGCCAAGCCAGTGGCTTTAAGTACAAAAAAGAGTAGCTAGCACTACTTCTACGATTAATCTAAGTTCTCCACGTCCTCGCTCCCTTCTACACTCCCTTCTCCGCCTCCTTCTTCCTCGTCTTCTTTCTCATCTTCTTGTGCAAGGTCCTGTAAACAAGGGACAACATATATCAATGTATGAAAAATCAAATCTTTCCTTATAATATCGACATTATTTAATTACTTTCAAATACCTCGGGGGACGCTCCAATAGCCCGAATATACTGCTCCTCAGTAATCAACCCGTCATTATAGAAGTGCCTCCATGTATCTCCTCTGCGATGGTGGCAGTGGTAGGTTGTCTCGAAAGGAGTAGGGTACCTGCCCACAATATCAAGCTGCAAGATGACACAATTTGCGGAGGGGTTAGTACAAAGAAACAACCTCCTAATAAACTACATAAACAATATAATTTGAGATTGATACTTACAAATTGGGCCTCCCATGATTCAACAGCCCGTACTCCAAAATGCATGCTTCCATATTGCTCCATTTGGATCCTTCATGCCTCCACGTGCTGCAGACTGGGTTCCTTCTTCACTGACTTCATTGCTTTCTTCCACTCACGCTTGTGAGCGGTGTGGGGCGGGCCCCTTGGTGGTTGACCTCCCTTGAGCCTGGCAAGCTCTGCTAGTGCCTGCCTCTTAAGCGAAAATCTTTTATTGCCAAGTATTATAACAATCTTTGACTTGGCCCATTTATCTGTGAACTGAACATTGGGGGGGTTAGGATACCTAGAGCGAATGTTCAGCAGTGGGGGTCTCATCACCCAACCTCTTCGGTTGGTCTTTGTAGTGAATAAAGCAATCTCTGTAATTGTTAGCAATTACAGAGCGCATGAAGGCCATGATATCCTTCCCCCGTGTATCCATCAAGATGCCTCCTGTCTGAGTGATGTCATAGTAGATCGTACCATCACCCGGAGGCACGTCTAAATCATCTGAATCATCCTCGTCCCCACCACCACCCCACCCAAAGCACCGTGCCATGTATCCCCCACCACTCTCCCTGCTACTATGCCTACTACTATGTCGTGTTGAGCTAGTACGCTAGCCACTCGTAGCTGGAGAAGCGACTCTCGACTGCACGGGACTACATGGACCACTCGTAGCTGGAGAACTGAGTCTCGACTGCACAAGAGTATGCCAATGGCTCTGCGAGGCAGAAGGACCTCCTGACGGCATGGGGGAAGGGACATAGGATGACATGGGGGAAGGGACATAGGACAGCATGGGGGAAGGGGCTCGGTTGTGTAGCCGGCTAAGCTATGTTGACTCCGCTGGGATAATCGAGGGATAATCTCAGCTGGTGTGGGGTTAGGGTGGTTTGGAGTCTGTAGTGCCGACTCCTGGGGGATGTTTAGAGTACCTGTCATGTAGCCGTATAACTCCCCAGGACTGGGAGGGTGCCCCAAAAGGTTATATAACTCCCAAAAGATGGTCTCCCGAAGATCAGGTGAGCCTGAAGAGCTTCTTGGCCACATGATGAACTGGAAAAAAGAAAAAAAGAAGATTACTGATGAGCTGAGAAGAGAAAAAGAAGAGAAAAAGAGGAGAAAAAGAGAGAAGGAAAGAGAGTAGAGAAAAGAGGAAAAGTGGGGATAAAAGAGAGGAGAAAGGAGAGGAAAAGAGAGGAGAAAAAGAGAGAAAAAGTGGAGATAAAAGAGAGGAGAAAGGAGAGGAAAAGAGAGGAGAAAAAGAGAGAAAAAGTGGGGATAAAAGAGAGGAGAAAGGAGAGGAAAATAGAGGAAAAGAGAGAAGAAAAAAAGAGAGAAAAAGAGAGGAGATAAGAGAGAAAAAGAGAGACGAAAAGAGAAGGAAAGAGAGGATAAAAGAGAGAAGGAAAAAGAGAGGAAAATATAGAGTGCAGTCCCTTTTTTCAATCATGCTTTCCCTTTCCATCATTCATGCAATCACCTTCTTCAATCATGCAATCCCTTTCCATCATTCATGCAATCCCTTTCTTCATTCATCCAATCACTTATTTCCATCATTCAATATGCAATCCTTTTCTTGAAAGTGGAAGTGGAAAGGGAAAGGGAAGAGGAAAGAGAAAGGAAAGGAAAGGGAAGGGAAGGGAAGGAAAGGCTACCAAGGAAAAATAACAAAGTGCATCTATCTTCATGTATAACAACGCATTTATAGACGCGGCTATTTGTTTCCAAAAAATAGAGTAGATGCGTCTATAGATGCGCTCTTTGATGCATCTATAGTGTGCTCCGACGAACGGACTATTCTAAAAACTCAAAAAGGACATGCGCGACACAAAAGCACAACACTAGTACCAAAAACATTCGTTTCTTGGATATGACAAAGGACGAATCCAAAGAGAGCAACTTTCAAAGAGAATCAACCGTAAAGAGACTTAATTTGGATAGAGGTATGGAAGCTTCTTGTCCTTCTTCAAAGCTTCTTCTCTTTCCTCTCTTCCTTGTTCACCCTTTGCTTCTCTTTCTTCTCTTCCTCGTTCACCCTCTTCTCTTGTGTGCTTGGAGATGATTGTGTAAGCTTGGAGATAACTGTGGGTGCTTGGAGATAAGTGTGGATGCTTAGAATTGTGTCTGTTAATAGCAAAGTAAGCCATGCGACGCTAAAAGTATGTGAAGAAAAGCAAGCATGCTAAAAGTAGGTTTGAAAATCGCATCTATAAGTACATCTATAAATGCGTCTATAGGTGCGTCTAATTGCACGTCTATATACACGTCTAAATGCACGTTTACTTGCGCATCTAAAATGCACCATAGAATAGACAGACGCGGTTTTAGACGCGGTATTAGATGCATTTTTAGATGCGCACCACAGAACAGACAAACGCGATTTTAGACGCAGTATTAGACGCGCCACAGAGTTTTAAGATTAAATATTTGATACAAGAGCAAATTTTTTGGGTTGTTTATTTATAGAATGTCTTCATCTTCAACAAGTAGCTCCTGTGAGGATGAATTTATCCGTATCCACCATTGCGAAATGTGGTCGCAGTAAAAAATCAAATGTATGTGTGATCGATGTCGAGGAAACATGTATCGTGCACGTAGGATTACACTCAATCACATCTCAAAGTATGGAGAATGGGATGCGACCGTAAACATAGTAAGTGTTAAAGAGTTAAGGTTGATTGAGATAACTATGGGTGTTCATATGTTTGAGTTATGATCTTGTTTCAATTTGATACAAAATGTAGTGCCACACCCGCATATGTTGCCCTATGCTCATTGTGAGGAGGCGAAGTGTCGACGATATGAGGTGGGATCTTCAAGAGGGACCGTTACGGATGCATGCAGTGATGGTGATCGTAGCCCTCTACCATTACCTCATGAAGTCGTGGAGGAGGAGGTGTTTGATGATATGGTGTGGGATTTATATGTCCATCAATCCGAAGGGAGGGATGATAGCATGGAGCAAGACGATCTTTTTACCGCAGCATCGACTCCACTGTTTGAGGGGTGCACATTCTCTGTTTTATGTGCCTCCCTTGAGTTACTAAACTTGCAAACCAACTCTGGATGGAGAAATGCAAGTTTGAATGCATTATTCAAGTAAGCTTTAAAGTCTATTTTGCAAACATGGTGAATTATGCTAGTGGGTCAATTACTCGAATGCTTTTCCTCATTTATAGTCTTCACGTGTAGACTATTGTGTAAAATGCTTCCAAGGGAGAATAAATTACCGACCTCAAGAGATATGGCAAGGCAACATGTGACCTCTCTCAGAGGATTAGATTACAAGCGCATCCATGCATGCGTCAACGATTGCGTTTTGTTTCGTGGACTACATAAGGATGCAAGAGAGTGTCCTACTTGTGGAGAGGCAAGATATAGAGCAGATCTCAAAACTTTGGACGTGCCTCATAAAGTTCTGCGACATTTTCCCATAATCCCTCGCATCCAACATATGTTCAAGTGCAAATCCATTGCAGACCTCATGTCATGGCATTCCTCTGATCGATCAACCGATGGCAAGTGGAGAACTCCCGCAGACACTCTTGCATGAAAGCATATTGAAGACACATGGCCAAGATTCAAGGAAGAACATAGGAGCTTGAGACTTGGATTGGGTATGGATGGTGTGAACCAATTTGGTATCGAAAGCACCTCCTAGAATGTACGGCTAGTGATATTGGTGAATTATAATCTTCCACCCTCTATGGCAATTAAGAAAGGACATGTTATGTTATCCCTTCTAATTTTACGGAAACATAAAATAAAAAATCTTGATGTTTATTTGGAGCCTTTGATTGACGAGCTAGAGATACTTTGGATAGGTATCAAGGTGCATGATGTGAACATGCCTCCCTCATCACGAGACTTTAACTATAAAGCAGTCTTGATGTGGATGATGCATGACTTCCCAGGCTATGGTGAGTGTTCAGGTAAGCATTGCACTTCTAATTATGAGTAGGCAAAGGATGTGGCACCCTAAACCCACCTTCAAGTCTTAATTGTGTCTATTGTTCAAGTCTCACTACATCAGGTTACCATGCATGTCCTATTTGTGGTCCTTCGCTTGTTGCCTCACAAGCAAACGCATTAAATAAGGTTATCTATGATTACCATATTGGTCCCACCTCAAGATCAATCACCTGCTTGATCCCATGCATATCTTCAAGAATGTGGCATCTACCATTTGGGAACATTTGAATGGGACACGAGATTCCGTAGGCATAAGGGAGGATCTATGTACCACAGGGAGGATGCGTGAAGCTTGGCCACAAGAGAGACCAAATGGGCGTGTATTTTAACCTCGTGCACCATGGAGGTTATCAAAGCTGGAGATGGTGGCGGTGAAGCACGCTATTACTACAATTCATACTCCCACTAGATGCATGAGGTGTTTGAAGGGGGCCTTTACAAAGAGTAAGAAAAGAGGTGTAGAGCAATTATATGGCTTGAAATCTCATGATTGGCACAAGATGCTCCAAGTAAGTATTTTATGTGCATAATATCTTTTTCCTTTCAAATTTGTGAGTGAATTAGAAGCAACTAATCAACCACTGATCAACCATTCCTCGAGTGTTCAGTTCATACTACCTACTAGCATTTCTTGCAGTGCATCGAAGGACGTGAAGGATTGTATTTACAAGATGGGCGAGCTTGTGAGGTACTTTACATGATACAAAATGTGATGCATATCAATGCTCCATGCAAGGTGTTCATATTGCTAATATGGTGTACTTTTTCATTTCTAGGTAAGTGAGCTCAAAGGAAATAGATCCCACCATGCTTGAGAATGCTCGAGTTTTGTCAGTGGAGGTGGTTTGTTTAGTGGAGGAGACATCAAAGTAATAGACACGGAGTTGCTTAATAATATCAACCTCTATTGCGTGCTTAATAGTGATGTGATGATGAAAAGATGGGTGACAAGATATGAGGATGCAAAGGCAAGAAGACAAGAAGAAAGGGCCCTCTTTCATACACACCACGGATCTTGTGTGCCATACCCTCAGTATCTAAGAGCACTTCCAAAGGATATTCATGTAGATTGGCTACTTGACGAAATGGAGAAAGTAGAGAAAGACGGGGGATGCATATCACAATGGAAGAATGGGAGTATGCTAGGGGATGCATGAGCAAGGTCGGTATATAGAATATTATGCACAAGTTAGGAGCTTTCAATAATTTAGATTGCTTATTTCATTGATTTTGTCTTGGTGTAGTGCACTATGTTCAATGCTGTATGGTGTGAGGGCAAGCATTTTCGAACACAATGGATTGATGATAAGAGAAACACACAAGATTGCGGCATCATTGCTAGCTTTGAGGGAGCCAATGGAGCCATGGATGATTATTGTCGCATAATCCAAGATATTATTAAGCTTGACTTTCGACGCTTCTTTGTGTATGTTTTGGATGTAAAGTGGTTTAAGGATGTGGTGGAAAGAGGCCCTAATGCAACAATCAAATGCCATGCAAGTGGCTTTGTAACCATTAACTCCACAAAGTTTTGGCAAAGTAAGAAGGACACACTAGTACTACCGCAACAATGTGAACAGGTACTGTACACACATATAAAAATACTCACTTTTGAATATTTGGTACCTTCGATGCAAGGAAAATAACATGATTGTATTTGTGTTTGAATTAGGTTGTCTATCAACCAATGGTGGATAATAATAGATGGTGGCATGTCATACCTATTATGCCACGTTCCAAAGTGATGTATAGTACATTTACTAATATGAAGTGTATGGAGGATGATCATGGCCATGGAGGTGATGATAACCGTGATACGAGAGAGGAGGATGATCATGAGATAGGAGATACAGATATTTAGGCCATTACGCGTGAGGACGAGCCTACCATTGGTGATGCTGATTTCGATGGGCACATGAGTAGCACAAGTAGTAGTGGGTTGAATGTATTTGTAAATCTAAACACTTGTTTTGGATTTTGAAGTAGATAGTTTGGCAAGGGTTGATCTCATTGAGGATGAGATTGAACCGTAGCCCATCATTGATAATGGCAAAACTATTTTATATATTGTCTCATTCTCCTTACCTCACTTAATGTTTGTATATGTGGGTTTGCAAAAAAGCATTGATGTTTTTGTTAAAATTATGTGCTTTGGTAATCATGGGCACTGTTTGGAAAGCAGTGATGTACACCAAAATCTCACTTTCTGTATTCTCTGTTTTGCATCTAAATAGGCATCTAATTCTCACTGTAGACGTGCTAATAGAAATGCTAATAGACGTGCCTATACATGTATAAATACACACGCTATTAAACGCAGTGATAGATGGGCCTGTATTTTCTCAGTGTAGATATGCTAGTAGATGCGATAATACATGCGTAAATAGACGCACTATTAAATGCGCTTTTAAACGCGCCCGTAATTTCTCTTTTCAAGCAATGCCTATAGATGCGCCCGCTATTTTGCACGTCTATCAAGCGCGTCTATAGTTGCTTTTTGTTGTTGTGTTAATTTAGCCTCACGATATCCAGAGGCCTATTTTCCTTGGACTTTGTCCATGGGAGCATGGACCTATGTCCCCATGGCTCCACCACCCTTCCACATACCTCACCATCTTTTCGGGAGCTTGTGAACTGCCGATGATCGTCATGTACGTTAAAAATCATATATTGAGCATAGGCGACTTTCATTTCGCAAACAGGCTAGCAAATCTCCAACTACCTAATCATCCACATTCCCTGCCTCTCCTCTCCAAGTTTAGTTTTGTCCTTTTGCGAATTCCATTCTCCTCTTTTCTGAGCTCTCTACTCCCCAGCTCATACGCTTGTTCTCTTCTCCTCTGAGTGTTCCCTCAAACCTCCCGCTCCAGCATCTAGCTTTCAAAGACACACTGAAGCGGCTCATCCAGTATAAAGTGCCAAGTAGCAGCAACTGAAAATCCTACTTTACGCATTGTTTCCCAGCACAAGCGGCTCATCTAGCTTCTCAGCTGCAAGCAGAGGCTGCAAGCAGAGACTACCAGCTTCTGCTTGACATTAGCAGCACTTCACCTTGATTTTTTTGAAAAATGGAAATACATTTATTGATCACACTCTTTTGTTAAGCCTTCCTTCACGAAGTGATACTATCAGACTTTGTGGAGACGTAGTTGTAGTAAGCATTTTGTGGAGAACACTGGAGCAAGAGTGAATGGATAAGCTTGTAATAGTCATTTCTTTTTTGGCGAAGTGCTTATCTGATGCTTTAATGTTTCAATTATCTATCTTGAATAAGCCTAGAGGTGCTTTGTGCAGAATCTTGTTCGCATTCACCAGGGCCTCCCTTGCATCGGCTCTTCTAGTGACCAATGTGCTTGTGCCAACTAAAAGGTCACTAAATAAGGGCAAGCATCCCATTGCAGAGGTTGCGGTACCAAAGCAAATTATTGAACCTGCCACTAAAGCATGATGAGACAAAGTGGCACAGGGTTCTTTATCGAATGCCATGGCATCCCCATCCGAGCAGTGCTACCTCATGCCCCATACAAAATAGGTCGTTCGACAAATGAGGTAGGTTTGAATTTTGTTGTGGTTTAAAACACATGGATAAGCAAAAGTTCAAGTATGGATTCATTGTAACAATGTAATTTCATTTTTGAATTGAAAATTCAATTTTTATGCATTATTGTCTTCATGCTTTCTTATACATATGGCACTTATACATATGTACATCTATAGTCATGTATATGAATACCTACATATGTGTTCATACATATATCTACACATATGTAGCTAGATAGCTATACAATCACATATAATATATATATTTCTAATATGTTTTGTATGTATAATGGAACACGTATGTTTTGTATAATTATATGTCTCTATTCTCTTGTAGAGTATACTCATATTTACATATATGTCTATATTCCTATATATTCTTACATTTGTATCCTTACACATATGCATTTGTCTACATGCATATGTATAATTGCATGTGAGGTACTAGTATGTGCTTATGCATGTTTTTTAAAGTACACACATTGGAACACGCACACATACAAATGCATAATTGCACTTACTAGTTGCTTTAGTACGAAGAGCACATATACAAAGACAATGCGAGGACATGGATCTGTAAGTTATGGTCATGTCGGAAGCGATGTGGAGCACCGCAGACCTATATCGCAAAGCAAAAAATGGATAACCATAGGAAGGTTTCCCACGAATTGCACCAGTACCAGTTGGCCCGATGCCCAAGGGATTCATAGGGGGAAACTTATGATATCGCGTGAGTGTACAATAGGGGGTTTTTTTGAAATGAGGCATAAGCTTATACATTAGGGGTGGGGACCCTTTTTTTCCCGCAATATCTAGGGGGACCATGTCATATTTAAGAAGGGGGGACATAATATAGGTTACCTTGGGTAACTAGTCCAAACAAGTTTGATTTTGTGTATGCTTTTAAATAGTCATAGGGAAAGTAACCTAAATTTGCTTATTGTGTAATCTAAATGCTTGAGAAAGAATGTAGATTTAAGGAAAGGGGGGGACATAATGGAAATTTGGTGGTATCTTATAAGCTTAAATAGGGGTGTTTTATCATCCTACATGGATCTTAAATAGGGGGTTTTCTTGAAGTTCATGCACGTAGGTGACGTCCCCCTTTAATGAAGAGTGAATCCCCCAGGGCCTGATGACACGTGCTCGTCGTCCTAACAAGATGAAAAAGAGAAAGAATGGTCAAGCTATTGATAATTTCATGCCTTCAGAAAAGAAAAAGACATCAGGTACTCCATATGGTGAGTGTCTTTTGCTAAAAGTTTGAAATTTTATGACAATTTTGATCTTGTAATGTGTAACATGGGCTCCCCCTTGCTCATAGGTTCAATAAAAACATATGTGGACTTGGGCACACCATCCAGTAACTTGGGGACTTGGGCACACCATCCAGTGCTGGCCCAATCTTGATCCCTTCTTCATAAAGAATATCGACAAGGTCATCTGTGAGATTTGAAAGCTATGTAGAACCTCTCCATGCACCTTCTCCTCTTTGAAGTTATGCGAGTCGATCTCGAGTATCTCAATGCCAAAGCTTACCTGAGCAATATCTAGGTGAGGCCAGGGGTGGCATACGGTTGCAAATGGATGAGCCCTTATCGTCCAAACCTACCCCCTAGTAAGAGGTGCTCATGCATCTCCCAAAAAGCTATTGGGAGAGTTTGTACCAACACCCAAAGTAGAAATGGATTTGGCTCAAAAGAAACATGCTCGAAGTACTAGTTTTTTGGAGGATGATTTTGGTCCATCCAGCATTACAAAAATGGACCCTAATGAGAAAACTTTGAGAAAACAACAATGGGACCGTGTGTGGGAAGCTGCAACTATTATGGCATCCATGATTCATGAGTCCCTTTACAAGGCAATTGACATTGTGGCTCCAGGTGCTCACTCTTTGCCGCCCGCTCTTCTTCTCTATTACGTGTAAATATTTGTCTTTTTCATTATTCATTTTCAGTCTTCTTCTTTTTGCTTGTAGCCTTATCTTCTTCTCTATTATGTGTAAATATTTATCTTTTTTATTATTCATTTTCAATCTTCTTTTTGTTTGCAGCCAACTATGACAAGGACGCCCATCTTCGGATGGCACCGGAGTGGGTGAAATCATTTTATCTTATGTTGTGCAATGCCTTCCCCTTCTCTTGTCGAGTTGAGAGAATTGACCCACTCTCCATTGGGACTACATTGCCACAAGAGACTATCGATAAAGAAAGTATACATGCTACTATCCCTCGGGGAAATAGGCAACATATGCAACTAGCTCCTTCCCAAGTTAACCTCCTATCCAAGGGATATCGATATGTACATGCATGGGAGGAAGACCAATGCATCTCCTTTGAGAGCATTGCATTATGGACTTGAGCATGTGTCAACCATGCATAGCTCGGGTGATTAGGATGAGAAATATGCACTTCCACTTTGAAGGCACCCTATGTGGGCACTAGATTTAGCATGTTTTAACGAAGAAGATACATTTTTTGTTCTTTTCAAACAAAGAAAATTTGAATGTATGACTCCACGCATGCACTTAAGAGTATCTATCATTTGAAATTAATTTCAAAAACGTTGAATCTCTTTCAATCATCTTTTGGTGCAAAGTCAAAATTATCATTTTATGGTGGAATATGTTTTTGTAAAGGTTTATGTTTTAATGTTCTTATTCGGCTTTTGTTAATGTTTGTCAAGTCTTCACGAGTTTAGTATTAAATAGTATTTGCAATGGAAAAAAATTATATTTAATATTCTATTTTTACTGTTAAATTTTATATTCTCGCAATTGATTCCTCCCTATGTTTATACAGGTTATTCTTAAAACAAAGGAGTTCAGGTGTATCGGAATGCCTTGACAGCGAAGAAGTGGTTTACGTGTTTGCTTCGAAATTGCTCCATGAAGGGTATTGAGATTTGCAATTGACGAACATTTAATACTCATAGGGCAAAAGAGCATATGTTAACTCCCATGCCAGAGCTCCCAAGGGGACCCATCCCTAAGGGTGGACACGTTCCAAGTCATGTAGTCAATTGTAGACATCAACAATGCTTGATACTTCACTCATTAGATGCAGGGCTTAGTTATAAAAATGCTCGGCACCAAGCATGGCGTAGAGCTACGCATGGGAGGATCTTCTTCATAAGCATGGTTTGTAGAGAGACTCTTGGATATTATGAAGAGTGGAGGACAAGATGAGAAAATGGGATGAACACAAAGAGGCAAGAATGGTAAAGATTGGGGAGCGAGTGGAGATGAAAAAAGATGAAATGCAACACCTGCAAAAAGAAAAAGATGTCTCCATTTATGAGGAGGATACCTCTAAAGAGAATTGACTTATGAAAACTATCTCAATGTGTTATTTTAATTGATGTAACTAGATTTATTTGTCTTATGCAAACTATCTTGATGTGTTATTTCAATTGATGTAACTAGATTTCTTTTTCTTTTTCCCCAATGTTGAGTTATTATTCTATCATCTAAGTAGATTTAATATTTGACATATGTACTCCCTTTTTTGGTGTGAATTCATATGAGCAAATGTACTCACATAGATAGGTACTCACACATATGTGCACAAAAATATGTACTTATTCATATGTGCACATGTAGGTGATTCTCCGTATGTACTTACACACAGGTTCTTCTACATATGTGTTGCTAATTATGTACTTACACATAGGTACTTCTACATATGTGCACACATATGTGTAAGCTCATACACATACACACGTACACAAGCATATGCATGCACACGCATGTAGCCACACATATGCACACTTACTTGCACAAACATATGTACCTCGTGATGCTTAACCAAGCTCAAGATTTATCGAAGAAACAATTCATATATAACCATAAACAATGATTTTTATACGTATCGACACATACACATGTCAACAAGCATACTTTTTGCACACGTACGTATTTGTACATATGTTCTTCTACTTATGTACGTGCACATATGCACTTGTACATATGTTATTCTAGTTATGTACATGCACATATGTACTTGTACATATGTTATTCTACTTATGTACAGGTGCACATAGGTACTTGCACATATGTAGGCTCATACACATATACACAACCATATGCATGCACACACATGTAGTCACACGTATGCACACTTCCTTGCACAAACATATGTACCTCATAACGCTTAATCAAGCTCAAGATTTCTCAAAGACAGAATTCATATAAGCCATAAACAATGATTTTTATACATACTGACACATACACATGTCAAAAGGCATATGTATGCACACGTATGTACTTGTACATATGTTCTTCTACTTATGTATCTGGACATATGTACATATGTTATTCTACTTATGTACCTGCACATATGTTCTTCTACTTATGTACTCGCTTTTTTTATGTGAGAATTGAGGAAATGTACTCACACATATATGCACACATATGTAGTTATACTCTATATACGCTTAGCGTATGCACGTGGACATATGTACATATCTAATTTATGCACACATATGTAAACTCATACACATGTGTAAGCTCATACACATATGTAGGCTCATACACATACACATGTGCACCTCATGATGCTTAAACAAGCTCAAGATTTCTCAAAGAATGAAGAATATATAACCATAACAATGATTTTTATTTCCATAAAGCGTGCATCCACAACTTTTATAATTGGGCACCAATGCCAAAAATGTCATGGGCCTAAGGTAATGTACAAGCGGCTCATTCATTGAGCTTTTGTTGCATTGTTTGGCTGGCTTTTGTAGGGGGGACACTAAATGCCTCGGTAGGTGCCAAAGAGTCAGAATGTCCAATGACATGTGTAGATCTCTTGCAATGCTCCTTCTCAATGAATGGGCAAGCTCTTTGAATGGACCATCCAAATCCATCCTTGGTGGTGTGGAAATCTAGTGTTGGATGTAAAGATTTTTCTGCAAGGCATGCCTTCATCTCCTCCATGACAACAATTTCTCGTGCCAAAGTTGCATGCACATGATGCAACAAGTACTCATCATCCCCTGTACAAAAATCAACTATTCAAAAGAGTATCCATGAACATACACAATCAACAAAGAAGATAAAATGTGCACCTACTATGTGCATAAGCCAAGAGAAAGTACTTTCACAATAGCTCCTTTGGCAAATAGATTTATCTACAATGATACAAAACAAGTATGAAATGTTGATCACTTGTAGGGTGACCAAGGAGTTGCAAGGCATGTGAGGCATCATACCCTAAACATGTATGCTTGATCCATCTCATTCATCCTCAAGTCCTTTATGTTCATTCACTTCCATGCTATTTACCACTTCTCTCTCGATCTCTACACAAACATTTGGATGCATTGTAGTTAGCATTAAAATCAGAAACAAGCACTCATTGAAAGTAGCAGAAAGGGCATGGAAAAACCTATGCTTAGAGGGTGCTTTGTAAGTGTTGGGTGTTATCGCCACATAATATAGACGCTTTTCCTTTGTAACCACTGTCTCCAGAGGAATTCTAACAAGCATCATGACTTTTGCCTAGTGTTTGCAAAAATTGCCTTTGAGTGACCATTCACAATTACAACAAGCCCATTGGCTTCCTACATTATTTACATGGTACTAGTGTTCCTTCTTTGATCTACTATGCACATGTACAACCATAGGATCATCTTCATCAATTTCTACTTTTGAGTCAAGGATGTGCTGCATGCTTGAACTACATTATGGATAACATTTTCCACATTCAATTCTTGGTAAATTTGAAAGCTCATCTTGCTCTTGATAGATGAACATGGATGATGCATTGCAATCCACCCACATGTGCACACTAAGAGCATCATTTCAATGGTATTGGTAGAGCCAAGAGTTCACCTTCTTTGCAAGATTCAAGACATCACGAAGGCTAAGGAAATCATCTCTTCTCATACAACTACCAGGATCTAATTCAAGTCTTCTTTTCAACGTTTGTTTGTGTTGGTCCTAAACTTGTTGAGGTGTAAAACCCTTAGCTAGCTCTTTGAAGACCCAATCCTTCATTTGACCAGATAACCAAGGGGCATAGTCAAGATTGGGATCTAGGACTTTCACCTTGATAGTGTACTCCATGAGTGATTTCACCTTTTTTATCTACATGTTGCATTTCTACGGATGTCATCATGGACGCAATGTGGGGAAAATGAAATAAGTGTCGTACTATGAAATGGCACCTGCACCACTAGAGGCCCATGGATGACTTCCTTTCCCTAACTTAGGGTAGTTCTCCATGTCTAAGACTAGGTGAGAGATTGCTCGCTTGTCATTGGCCGGCACCAATACCTAGAGACCACATGTATGACAATGGGAGAAAATAAGGACCTCTAAAGCATTCTCAAGTAATATGTAGGAATTAAGATGCAAAGGGTCATAGAAATTTTGACATATGTGATCTTTGTTGTCCAAGTCTTCTTTGAACTTCGTTGTGAGTGTTTGCTATTGTTGTTGTGCTTGCTTGAGTAGATCTTGAACTCGGTAGGAGCATCAACTCTATTGGCCTCACCTTGAAGGAAGTCATTGGCCCTTTCAATAAAAATAAAGGCTTTTCTTGTGGCATTATACATGTTTTGTGGATCCAATATAGGATACCATTGCAAATGCGAGGAGTCAAACATGCGTGGCTTTGGATTTTGAGCAATTGGCTTTAGGGGCCTCCTCTATGATTAAGAATAGAAATGCAACATATAAGAATAAGTTTTTTAGTATGGAAAGGCAGTTAATCCAACCATAAAAATTATCAACACAAATAGCAACCAAGATCCCCTTTACATAATCTTCTAAACCATAATCTCAACCAACATATGCATAAACAAAAAAACAAATTATCCAAAACACACATACACATTCACGTGCATGCGTGCACACACATATGTGTGTGTGTATATGAGCCAACATATGTAAATAAAGAGCAATTTAATTCCCTAACTCATCTATTGAATAGTCCATTGTGTATGGGGAGATGAAATAGCACTAGCTCTGCTTGAGATGTTGTGGCCTTAAGGTGAATGATCTCGGAAGCTAGGAGTGTTATTGGAGGGAACGCCTTGGCATAATGAAAGGAGATGAGTCCACATAGCAACTCTAGAAAAATATTAGCTAGAGAAATTATCATCGCAAACATAGACCAATCACATAGTAGATCACCTTAATATTTTTAAAAATAAAAAAAAACACGATCGTAATCCCATTATGCAACACAAGTATTGAATGTAATCCCCTACTCTGGGAATGTAATCCTCTATTTGGGGAATGTAATCCCATTTATACATAGTTCATTTACATAGTTGTTGGTTGGCTGCTAGTTTGACATCAAAGTTGCATAGCCTTATTACCTTTTCGAGATGGAGTTGATTGCATCCGTTTCAACTTAGCACCAACAAAGAAGTCCTCTACAATCTCCCACAGCTCGAGATTTTGCCCTTCCTATGTTGAGAAACGTGGAGTTGTGGCGAAGAGATTTTGGAACATGGAGCTGTGGTGAAGAGAGTCGAGATTTAGTCTGGTTGAGCTGTGGCGAAGAGAGGCGAGGGAAAACTCTTGGTGGAGCTGTGTTGATTGCAAAGGGTGAGTTGCTGTCTACCACACAACCTTTGCCATTGATGCTTACAAGGGACAATTACAAGGACTTGTGCCAAGGCGTTGGCCTCAAATGGGCAATTGGATATCTTGAGGCAAATGGAAGGATGAGGAATCGCTACATCAGGGAGCTCACTGAATCATTTGCTGTGGCGAGCACAGGAGGATGAGGAATTGCAAAATTAGTGAAGGTATAGTGGTTGGTAGGTAGAGCGGCTCACGATTCAAATTTGGTATGCTTTTGCTCCACATCATATGTTTATGTAATGGATGTCTACAACTCTAGCTACCCTCCAGCTACCCAACAAAAGAATTGCCTACTCATTTTGGTGGAGGGTGGTGGTGGAGCCATGGGGATGTAGGTCCATGCTCTAGTGGACAAAGTCCAAGGAAAATAGGCCTCTAGATATCCATAGGCATTAATTCATAGCCCCAAAAGTGCTTTAATATATATATAGCATGAAGCCAAGCCACCTATGACTTCAAGTACAAAAAATAAGAGGAGTGTATATTAATTCATAGCCCAAAAAGTACTTGTATATACATATAGCATGAAGCCAAGCCACTTGTGGCTTCAAGTACAAAAAAGAATAGCTAGCACTACTTCTATGACTAATCGGAGGCATCCTCATCCTCGCTCTCATCACATCAGAGCCTTCTTCATGGCCTTCTTCCTCCTTAGTATCCTCACCTTCTTCGTCCTCAATATCCCTAGGAGCTTGTAAATGAGGGACAACATGTATCAATGTATAAATCCTTATTTACAACATTGACATTTTTAGAAGAGAAATAGAAGGAGAAGAACAAGGAATGAGTATGGGGAAAAGGAAAAGAGAAGGAGAAGGAAAAGGAAAAGGAAAAGGGAAGGATAAGGAGAAGAAGAAGGAAAATGGGAAAAAGGAGAAGGGAAATTTGAATGGAAAGGAGAAGGAGAAGGGAGATGGGAAGGAGAAGGAGAAGAAGAAGGACAGAACTATCACAATGCATCTATAGATGTAGCTAATAGCATGTCTATAGGCGCAACTGCACAATTTAGAATACATTTTGATGCACTATTAGATGTGCTCTAACAAATGAATCTCGAGAAAAACTGACAATGATAGACCGACTAACCCCCAGAAAGAACAAAAGTACCCAAAGAGATTCTTTCTTGCATATGACAAAGAACGAATATGAAGAGAACAACATTCCACAAGTATAAGAAGCATCATAGATTGAGAGAGAAGAGCAATTGACAAGAGACATACCTTGGATAGAGGTATCAAAAGCTTATTCTCCTTCTTCTCTTGTGGCTTCCCTCTTCATCCTCTTCTCTTTTATTCTTGGAAATGAATGTGTATTCTTGGAGATGAGGTGTAAGCTGCTTGGAGATGAGTTCCTCTTGGAGGTGGGTGTGGGTGTTGAAAGGAATGCAAGCACAGCGGAATGAGGAAATGAAGGAAATGTAGGTTTAAAAACTAGTTAGCGCATCTATTGGCACGTCTACATTGTATATTAGATGCACCTATAGACACGTTTCATAGTATAGACGTGCTTATAGACATGTTTGGGATTAAAATTACAAGCACTGATACTTTTTTTGAGTTTATTATTTGTAGGATGTCTTCATCTTCAACAAGTACCTCCAATGAGGATGAATCCCTCCGTATCCACCATTGAGAAATGTGGTTGGAGCAAAAAATCAAATGTATGTTGATCGATGTGGAGGAAACATGTATCGTGCACGTAGAATTACACTGAGTCACATCTCAAAGTATGGAGAAGGGGATGTGATCGTATCCATGGTAAATGTTGTACATACATTTCCGAGTTTCTTGTTGATGTGGATAGCTCTCTCCCACGAATATGGAGAGATGAAGAAGATCTAAGGATGACCTCTATTGTGCATCAAGGGAAAGAAAGGAGAAAAGTAATGGATAGGGAGTTGCTTAATAATGCAAACCTCTATTGCATGCTTAATAGTGATGAGATAAAAAGTTGGTGACAAGATATGATGATACAAAGGCAAGAAGATAAGGAGAAATGGCCCTCTTTCGTACACACCATAGATCTCATGTGCCATACCCTGAGCATTCAAGAGAACTTCCAAAGGATATTCATGTCGATTGGCTAGTTGACGAAATGGAGAGAGTAGAGAGAGGAGAGGGGATGCATATCACAATGGAAGAATGGGAGTATGGTAGAGGATGCATGCAAAAGCTCAGTATATAGACTGTTATGCATAAGTTAGGAGCTTTCAACAATCTAAATTGCTTATTGAATTGATTTTGTCTTGGTGTAGTGTACTATGTTCAATGCTATATGGTGTGAGGGCAATCATTTTTGGACACAACGGATTGATGATAAGAGAAACACACAAGATTGTGGTGTAATTGCTAGCTTTGAGGGAGCCAATGGATCCATGGATGATTATTGTGGCATAATCCAAGATATTATTGAGCTTGACTTTCAGTGCTTCCTTGTGTATGTCTTGGATGTCAAGTGGTTTAAGGACATGGTGGAAAGAGGCCCTAATGCAACAATCAAACACCATGCAAGTGGCTTTGTAACTATTGACTCCACAAAGTTTTGGCAAAGCAAGAAGGACCTACTAGTACTACTGCAACAATGTGAACAGGTACTATACACATATATTAAAATACTCACTTATTTATATTTGATACCTTCGACACAAGGAAAATAACATGTTGTATTTGTGTTTGAATAGGTTGTTTATCAACCAATGGTGGATAATAATAGGTGGTGGCACGTCATATCTATTACGCCACATTCCAAAGTGATGTATAGTACATTTACTAATATGGAGCATATGGAGGATGATCATGGCCATGGAGGTGATGATGATCGTGATACAAGAGAGGAGGATGATCATGAGATAGGAGATACAGATAGTCAGGCCATTACCCATGAGGACAAGCCTACCAGTGGTGATGCTGATTTCGATGGGCATAGTAGCACAAGTAGTAGTGGGCTGAATGTATTTGTAGATCTCCACATTGGTTTGGATATTGAAGTAGATAGTTTGGCAAGGGTTGATATCATTGAGGATGAGATCGAACCGGAGCCAATCATTGTATCATCCAAATTTCCTACATATTGGCAACACTATTTTATATATTGTCTCATTCTCCTCACCTCACTTAATTTTTGTATAGGTGTGTTTGGCAAAAAACATATTATCGTGTGTGACATGTGCATAGTATTAATAGTATTGATATGTTTTTTTAATTATGTGCTTTGGTAATCATGGGCAATGTTTGGAAAGTAGTGATTCACATTTATCAGCCTGCAGCACAATTTTAAACTCTCTTGCGCACGTCTAAATGCCAATGTCCTTCCCCGTTGCATATTTTGCCGATTCACACACATATGATATCTATTATATAGTGTAGATGTGCTATTAAAACACATGTATAACCATGGTAATAGACACATTAATAACCTGGCTAATAGACAGACCCGTATTTTTATTAAGTTTATCTATGCTTATAAATGTGCTCTCTATTTTGTGCATCTATCAGGCATGTCTATGGATGATTTGTGTTGTTGTGGTCATACTCTCTCTAGTTTGATATGATCTTAATACATTTTGGACCTTTTTGTCTATTGACAAGCATGTTTCATGGAGAATTAGGCCATATAGAGAAGTATGGTAACAACAATGACATCTCAAGTTTGATATCAAAGTTACCTTGAGTGACTCCTACCTTTTAGAGCCATTTTTTTAAAAAAACTTTTGTCTTATGGCATGTTTCTTGTCAAGCTTGAAAGAGATATCGTTGCACTTCACGTATACTCTTGCTTTCTCTAGTTTGTTACAAAATACTATTTGGAATCCATATTAATTTAGGTCATCTTTTTCTTTAGCTTGTAAGTCCATCATATGATTTGTGTCTTTTAATGATTTACACATTCTTGGCTCAGACTATCCTTTCATAAATTATTCACTGTTGAGATATTGAGCTCCACTCGTGATATGCCAAGATGACCATCGTGCATTTATGTTACCGACTTGTTAGCTCTGCAGATGCGGTCGGTACACCGCCCATGAATAATAGCTGGATGATAGCTATCTTTATGTACTCTAGTTAGTGGCTCAGTTATTATGCCACCTAGGTTAGCTGAGTTTGTTTTGAGACCCACATATAGGGTTCATCTATGAATTCCTTTTGTACTAAGAGAGATTTCTTTTGGCTTACACAACTAAGAAGAGGAAAACTATTTTTAGCCTCCACCTTTGTGTGTATCCCCCCATTGTGTATGTGAGAAAGTTGCAAGTGAGATCCTTACCTCTCTCCCACTCTTTTTACATGGTATCAAAGCTCAGTTCGTGGTAAGGAGCTCAAGAAATCAAACCAAGTTCGTGGTGTCTTGGTAAGAGGATCAGTGTTGCTTTCCTTTTTCAAGTTTGGGAGCAAATCTCTACAGGTAGCACAGTCGGAAAGTGCAAGACTGCACTATCTCAGATTGGGATGCCTTTCGCAGTGTGGCAAGAGGATAGTATATGCTGTAGGATAGGGCGAAGCCTTTGGTGACATTATTTTTTTGATTCGAGGCCATTTCAAGACCCGTTTTGGTGGCAGAAGTTTTCCACAAGCACTCAGAAAGGTGCCCTATTTTTGCTATGTGACCACTGTTCTGCAAGTCGGTGAAAAGTTGCCACAGAAATTGCTTCGTAGGCCTATGCGTAGAGATAGTGGGAGTGACAAAATCATTTTTATTGCCTGTTGATGCAAAATCGTCACTAGAAAGTGACTGTGTGGTCAAATACCACTTTCGTCAGTTTTGCAGATTTGCCCTTGTGAAGCAAAAGTTGTGTTTTTTGCAGTGAGAACATTTTTGCAGTGTTCTGTAATGGCGTCTGATGCTCTTTCACAGATAGTCACTGAAAAGCTTGACAAGAACAACTTCCCATCATGGAAGTTTAGAATGATGAATTTCATTAAGGAAAAAGGCTATTGAGAGTTCATTACTGGAGTTGAACAAGAACCAGTTATTCCTAATGTTCCCAATCAACAGGAGTTGCAGGCATTTAAAGGCTAGCATGAGAGAGCCAAGAAAGTTATGTACTACCTATCTAACAGTATTTCAGATTCTATGATTGTGCATATTCAGGATGCAAGCACGCCGAAGGAGGCATGGGATACTTTGACAAAAATGTATAGCACAGATGTGCAAGCCAAGAAAATGCAACTCAAGCAGGAGTTGCATAATGTGCAGAGAGAAAATATGAGCATCAATGACTACCACATGAAGGTGAAGAAGATTGTAGATGCACTTGCTTTCATTGGGTTGCCAATGGAATATGATGATTTAGTTTCTATGACCTTGAATGGTCTAGGAGAGGATTATGCACAGTTCCGGACATCCATTTCTGTCCGTGAGAACTTTCTTGATTTTGGGGAGTTTATTGCTCTTCTAATTTCTAAAGAGCAGAGAAATGGTGATGCATCTTCTTCAAGAGGAACTTCAGAAGAGTTAATTGCTCTTCTAATTTCTAATGAGCAGAGAAATGGTGGTGCATCTTTTTCAGGAGGAACTTCAAAAGAAATTGTCTTCTAGTCAAATGTTGGAAGAGGTAGAGGCAGAGGTAGAGCAGGCCGATCTAGAGGCCGTGGCAGAAATCAGAATATGCAACAAATTCAAGAAAACCAGTCCTATGGAGGAGGATGTGGTAACCTTATAGGTAGGGGGAGCCAAAGAGGTCGTGGTGGATGGTAGAGAGGCCAAAATGCAAACAGCAATGTTGAATGCTACTACTGTGGTAAAATGGGTCATATGGCTAAAGACTGCTATCAAAAGCAGAATGACATTATGAATGGAAAATTGTAGCAAGGCAATTATGCATCCTCTAGTAGACAGGGTGATGACAGAAATGAGCATTTGTTTATGGTGCAACACATGACCAATTCTGTGACAAGTGCAGAAGAAAGCAATGATGTGTGGTATGTTGACTCAGGTGCATCAAACCACATGACAGGTCATGCAAAATGGATGCAGGATGCAAGGAAAATGGAAAGACCAGGATTTGTGGAGACTGGTGATGATACTACACATCCTATTGTGCAGATTGGTAAAATTCCTTTGTCTATGCAGGATGGGAAAAAGAAAAACCTGTCTAATGTATTTCATGTCCCGAATACCACCAAGAAGCTAGTTTCTGTTGGTCAAATGGTTGAGCAGGGTTTGCAGGTCAGATTTAATCCTCATGGATGCTTTGTTGAGGATATAAAAAATAAAGGTCGCTTGATAACAAAAGGGAAGAAGAAGGGCAGGATGTTTACATTGGATGCGGACATGCCTGAATTGAGTGCAGCAATGTTTGCACATGGGACCGGTGTAGTTGCAAATATTGATATCTGGCATAAACGCATTGGTCATGTCAATGTTTAGCTACTTAAATTAATGCAGGCCTAAAATATTGTTGCAAGATTGCCTAAGTTCAAGGTTGCAGAAATGCATAAGATATGTGAAGCCTGTCAATTTGGAAAACAAGCAAGGAAACCATTTCCTAGACATGTTCAAGAGAGTAAGAGGCCATTGGAATTAATCCACTCTGATGTGTGGACTACTAAAGCTGCATCTATTGGAGGATGTCATTATTTTCTCACTTTTATTGATGACTACAGTAGAAAAGTTTGGGTGTATTTTATGAAAAAGAAAAGTGAAGTGTTTGTGCATTTCAAAGCTTTTAAAGCTATGGTTGAAAAAGAAACAGGCTTGCAAATAAAATGCCTAAGGTCAGATGGAGGGGGAGAGTACCTCTCAAATGAGTTTGCAAGGTTCCTGCAGGAGCATGGCATAAAGCAACAATATTCATGCACTGATACCCCACAGCAAAATGGACTTGTAGAAAGGAAAAACATGCATATTGGACAGGTAGCTCATGCCATGCTCAATGAAAAAGACCTACCATATTATTATTGGGCTGAAGCAGTTGCTACAGCAATCTACATAATGAACATAACTCCCACTGCAGCAATACATGGCATGATGCCAGAGGAAAGGTATACTGGTAGGAAACTAGATATTTCTCATTGAAAGTTTTTGGTTGCATTGCCTATGTTCATGTGCCAGATCAGTTGAGATCCAAGTTGGATCCAAAAGCTGAGAAGTGCATCTTTATTGGTTATTCTCTGCAGCAGAAAGGGTATAGATGCTATAATCCTTCTACTCGTAAGTTTACAGTGAGTAGAGATGTTGTTTTTTATGAGATGAGTAGCTAGTATAAACTAGTAAATGTGATTGATGATGTAGATGCACAAAATGGTAATGCTGCATAGAATTCACAGTAGCAATCACAAAATATTAGTGGACCTGTAGTGTCCTCTAGTAGTGGTTCACATACTTCGCCATGGATAGGCAGATTGAGATTAGGAGAATCTCCTCAAAGCAATGTAGATAGTGGTATGCAAGTATCATGAAAAGGAAAAGAGAAAGTAGATCAGCCCATGGTTGATGTGAATGCAGGTCATTCTTATGTGGACAGTGAATCTAGTGGCTCAGAACAGAGCCTTGATGGTGAGTTGGGTATTCCTTCTATTGTTACACCTAGAGTAAGGAAGACAAGGGATGTTTTGAGAGCTCCTGGTAGTGAGCCTATTTTGCATAGGTCTGACAGAGTTAAGTATCCTGTGGATAGGCTGAAATATGATGGATTTATAGCCATTCACTATGCCTATATGGTCAAAGTGATACAAGAACTAGAACCCACTTCTTTTGAGCAAGGCATGGGAAAAGAAAAATGGGAGAAAGCCATGGATGCATTTGCTACAGAATGGGGTATTTTTGCATATAGAGTCATGCCATTTGGCTTATGCAATGCCCCATCTACTTTTCAAAGGGTAATGTACACCTCCTTCAAGGAATTTCTCAACAAGTTCCTACAAGTCTTCCTCGACGACTTGTGCGTACACTCAGGAAAAAAGGATCACTTGCAATGCCTTGAAGAAGTGCTTAAAAAATGCAGGGAGTATGGAATCTCCTTGAATCCTCTAAAATTCCAATTCTTGGTCACACATGGAGTAGTCTTGGGACACATAGTCTCTCGACATGGGATTGCAACTGACATGGACAAAATAAAGATCATGATGGAACTTCCCCCCCACTAAATGCCAAGGGAATTCAAGTCTTCATGGGACATGTTGGATACTATAGAAGATTCATACTGAGGTATGCCATGATTGCAAGGCCCCTATACAAGGTCCTAGTCAAATTCGTTTGGACAGACGAATGCGAACAAGCATTCGAAACCCTCAAGTGGAGATTGATCACAGCCCCTGTTCTAATGGCACCAAATTGGGACATAGAATTTCATGTACATATTGATGGTTTCAATTATACAGTGCAAGCAGACAGCTAAATGATGTGGAGGTGAATTACACCACAATAGAAAGAGAAGCCTTGGCAATGATCTACAGCGTGAAGAAATTTTGACACTATCTATTGGCTCATGACTTTATCTTCTACACAGATCATCAAGCCTTATTATATCTTGTGAATTGGCCATGTACCACAGGCTGGATCATCAAGCCTTATTATATCTTGTGAATCGGCCATGTACCATAGGCCGGATCACTCGATGGCTTCTATTGCTATAAGAATTCAATTTCAAAATCGTGGTGAGAAAGGGAGCTCAACATTTCATTGCTGATCACATGTTACGATTGAGGACAAGAGAAGAGCTGAAAGGAATAGAAGATGACCTACCAGTTGCCACATTATTTCAAATAGATGCTATGCCTAATTGGTGTGCAGACATCATTGGGTATTTAATGGCAAGAAGACCACCTCCTGAAATGAAAGCTGCGGATGCTAGGAAACTAATTCTAAAAGTTGCACCCTATCAACTCATTACAGGACAACTATGCAAGATGGGCAAGGACCAGGTTTTAAGGAGATGTGTGATGCCACATGAGATCATGCCAATCCTCAGTGAAGCACATGAAGGCATTGCAAGTGGACATTTCTAGAGGGAAGCAACATCAAGAAAAGTCCTTCTTGCAGGATAATGGTGGCCAACACTTTGGTCAGATGCCTATGAATATGTCAAAAGTTGTGATGTATGCCACAACGAACTTCTAAACCACAACACAAATACTTCAATCCCCTAACAATAGTTGTTGCACAAAAAACCTTTGATAGATGGGGGATTGATTTTGTGGGTCCCATCCATCCAGCAGCAAAAGGAACACAGGCATGCTACATCATTGTGGCCACAGATTACTTTACTAAGTGGGATGAAGCTAATAAAGTTATCAGAAAGGCAAATGCCAAAAGCACAGCAAAGTTCTTATACGAGAATGTGATCACCTAATTTGGATGTCCCATTGAAATTGTGTCAGATAGAGGCACACATTTTGTCAATGAGGTCATCCAAGAACTCTTGTCTAGCTTTATGGTGATCCATAGAAAGAGCACACCTTACTACCCCCAAGGGAATAGACAAGCCGAATCTACCAACTAAATTCTTTGTATTCCTCACTAAGGTGGTAGAACCAAAGTGTTCTGATTGGGTAGAGAAGCTAAATGCAGCCTTATGGGCATGTAGAACCACAATCAAGGTCAGTACACAAAATACACCTTTTCAATTGGTGTATGGTCTTGAAGCTGTCATCCCACTGGAATTTGTAATACCTAGTCTAAGCATACAGAGACAAGATTAGTTGCCTACCATGCCATGACAACAGAGAAACAAAGAAGGAAGGCATGGTTTGATAGAAACCTCAAAGACAAAGACATCAAGGAAGGTGACCTGGTTCTGCTATACAATACCAAAGTCCATAAGGGAAAGCTCAAATTTCTAGGTCAAGGACCCTATAGAGTCAAAAAAATGAATCCAATTAGAGCTGTGCTGCTAGAAACATAAAATGGTGGAGTCTAGTTCACAACAACAATAAACGGGAGTCGACTGAAGTGCTACTACATCAACATGCAAGCCATCCCTGACAAAATGAAGATTTGGGGGTCCCAAGTCTTCCATAGTTAGGACTAGATTGTTTCACGAGCACTCACTAGCATATGTACGCCTTCGCACATATAGGTAGTTTCAATCAATTTCAACCTAAGGCTCAGAGGTGATGACTAAGTCCTAGCTACCCTATGATTCCCTTAGCAAATTAAGCATATAGGAGGAATGCCTACCTCACTAGTCATGCATAGTGCACCCACACATTTCGAGCACCACGAATAAATTGCACAAATAAAAGCCCCAAGAGATACTTGTTTTAAATCCACACACATAGCACCCTCATCACAAAAAGAGTAAAATGCATTAGCCACTCACAAAAGAAACATGCACTCTTGGTGCATGACACTATATTGGCATTGTCAAATTGGGACCTGATTCATGTGTGCAATGCTAGGGTGAAGACAGTCCAATAAGATGGGAAAGAGGTCTACAACGCCATCGACAAAGCGACACCATGCCAAACAGCCTAAGCCTCAACCTCAATAGCCCTCCTCAAATCACGCATGTGGTGGGTCTGGGGATGAAAAACATATCCACTGGTGTCTAAGACGGGACATCATAGAGGGAAGTTAGATAAGTGTGCCAAACATCAGGATCCATGATGGAGATAGTTGGCTTCCCCTCCGACAAGAGTCCCCCAAAAAACGTGGAGTCACCTCCTTGAAAATATTGAATCACCTCATCCATCATATACGCGATAGGAAAGCCCGCCTCTTATGCAATTGTCAAGTGTCAGTAGATCCACTGTGCTTGTGGTTTTGTCAGATGTCCCAAAGTCGGCTCTTGTGTGAGGTCAAATCTCATTTCTCGGCACTCATCATCAAACCATGGATCCTGGGGCATCTTACTAGATGGGGAGCAGGCTGCAGGACAAGTCATGGGAAAAAATGGTTTTGGCATCTTGGACCACTGAAATCGAAGTGTCTGAGGCATGTGAAATATCTATGCCATTTCCCAAGTGGGTCGGTGGCTCGCGTGACAAGTGGGCCATATATCACTCAAATTTGAAAGGAACAAGCTACCAAAGTATCATCACAAGAAGACCTATCAAAATCTTGAGAGGTACTTCATCATCATCATTGATGGGATGGATATTGAGAAATCACAAAAAACCTCTTCCCAAAGTTGTGTACATCTAACTTGACAACACACCAAGCGAGAGTAAAAATCAAGCTATGCTAGCAGGTCTCTACATGCTAGTGGAGAAAGGCACACTTTTAAAAGTGAAATTAGACCATTTGAATAGGTATTTAGCCAGAGAATAGTGAGAAGGAAATAAAAATGGGATGGAGATGCACTGATCTACATTGTTGGCCCTTAAGGAACTTCTTTTCCATATCACCTTCTTGGGTTTTAGTAGAAGGATTGAAATTATTTCTTAAAGTATCTTCCAAAACAAGATCTGTATGTTGCACCATTATAGGATTTTGAATTAGTGAAGGAGGTGTAATCAGCCATGAAGGGGAGAGACTAGAAGTTTAGTGCATGCGATTAGAGATATGGGTGAGTATGATGTCATGTGTTTTATAGATATGGTCTAGAAGAGGTGGAATCCATTCTTTGCATCAAAATTTCATCATTGAGCACTTGCATAAGCCCAAAGACACAGGTGATTTTAGCTAATCACATGGATCGAAAGAATTTTGGTACATGTACTTGTGAATGTTTCTTTTAGTACCATTCACTTAAACTATTCACTTAAACTACAATATCAAATCAGAACTACATCCTTGGTGAGAAGAGAGAAATGTATTTGGAGCAAGGAGTTCCAATAAAAGCTACATAAATTATTATAGAAATATGTAGTGGTAGCACACCACGTGGTGGGTAGTATGTGGCCACTATGTTATCCAATAGATGATGCCAATAGAATTTCAAAATGCCTTGGATCAAGGAGGTACAAAAAGGCTAGGAAATGATTACAAAAATGTGGATTGGTAGCACAAAGGACTTGGCAGTTGGTATGATGGTGAGTTTGTTAGCAATAAATGATTCGAGTAGATTTCCTTTCTAGATTGCTAAAGTTGTGAAAGTAAAAAAGGAAGTGTCGATGTTTATGTGTTGGCGTGACCTAGAGATTCAAGCATTAGTCTATAACCAAGTCCATGGGGGACAAGGAAGCATCGCCAGGGGGACAAAGAATTGTCAATACTTGACACATTGAGCTAGATGAGGTAGATATTTTGGTATATGCATTTTAGTTAGCACAAGCATGGAAATTGCCAAAGGGGACATGCAGTGCACAACCTAAAACCAAGACACATATGCAAGAAAGAGGGTGGTAGCTCAACTTGACCAAGTCAAATTAAAGAATGTTCTATTAGATAGCTTGAGGAGGCAGGTTCTATGACCTCTACCACACATATCTTTGTCTCTAATGAATTTTGAAGGTGTAGTATCGGACGATGCATACTACTCTTTGTAGGATCACTAGCAAGTATAATTTATGAAGCAATGCAATTTGTAGCATGTTTGTATTTTTTGAAATGTACTTGGCCCTTTTATTAGCACTGGCTCTCCTAGAGACATTGCTTTAGGATTGAGTTGAGTGGGAGTTTTGTGATTATTTTAATTAGGAATTTCTAAAATTCTTAACCTCTACTTTTAGATGGATGTTGGCTTTTCAGCTTTTATCTTGTGTGTGAGCAAGGCGCTAGCAAATTTGTATGTTCATTTTCGTCAAGAAGACTCTTGCAAATCAAGAATCAAGGTGAGAACCTTTCGCATGTCTATTACTCCATCAGATTATCACAAGTAAACAATCATCGTTCAAGTGCCCTAGTTCAATTGACTCTCAATTTCTGATCCTAGATTAGCAGGTGACATGCATGTTGCATCTGAATCCTCGGGAAGCAGATGCATGCTTTGCAAGATTTTTTAGCGATGTGTTTGCAGAACTAAGGCAATATGTGGTGGACCTTGAGGATCTTCCATTTACTTGCAATGAGATCTTGAAAACGAATGTGCCTTGGAGGATTTAGAAGTTGAGAATGAGCTTGTTGCTCAAGCCGTCTCCTAAAAAAAACAAAAGAGTTGTTAGCTAGAAAAGACGGTTCGCCTGTTAAGGATTGAAGCCATTGCCTGGAAATTTTTTTTTGCTATCCAGGGAGCCATTTTTTAGAAAAGTAGGTTCACCTAGGAAAAAAAATCCATTTTCTTGTTGAAAGGGCTTTATGCTTGTCGGTGAAGAGATTGTCGTCTACTAGATTTGTTTATAAAAATAAAGCAAACCCCCCCCAGAAAATTGACATTAAAACTTTGCAGGTATCATTTATAAAACTTGGAAGGAAAAATAACGCTGATTTTCCTTTCAGTTTTAATTTATAGTTGCAAAAAAAGAGGTAGTGGCTTTGCAGTCGGTGTGAGAGCATGCAAATAACTATAGAACCTTTGCAAAGCCTAATGGATGTTGTGAGTCCTCAAAGAATTTCTTTTTTATTATTTCTTATTAAACAATCGATAGTGTCTAAAGACTCGTAAAACCCACAAGTTAGAGCCAAGTTCTTTCGAGCATACATGCACCCTTGTTTCCATTGGATGTGTAGACCTACATTGCGAGTATTTTGAAATGTTATTATATTT
This sequence comes from Dipteris shenzhenensis, assembly GCF_047967505.1. Classification (NCBI taxonomy): domain Eukaryota; kingdom Viridiplantae; phylum Streptophyta; class Polypodiopsida; order Gleicheniales; family Dipteridaceae; genus Dipteris; species Dipteris shenzhenensis. The sequence goes on along the minus strand of NC_141628.1, from coordinate 515,188 downwards.
TATTCGATTTTCCAATTCCAAGGAAATATTTTCATGCCTCTTTTCTAAAATATGGTTGTGATGAAAATTCAAAAAAGCGTGTTTTTTAATCTTTTGTCAAAAGTGCTAAATTATCATCTTTTTGCAAAACATATAAAAATCACAAGAAAAATGGAAATCTTTTAAAGATTCCCCTAGAGCTCTCATTTTGATGTCATTGTTCTTGAATTGGGTGTTACATTGTTAAATGACATGGCATGAACCTAATTAATAGTATTGAACAAGACATAAGAGAACATGGAGCATAGTGCTTATTAAAGGTCAATTGCTACGGTAAGCCACTAAATAGCTTTGAATCTAGAAGTGCACAATTGATCATCTTGTAAAACTAACTAATTCACCTAGAAAGAATTTCAAAGAAGTTTCACTTGAAAACTTGAGATAGACTCATTGCACACATCTTGGGACTTATGTTTTCATGAATGTATTATCATGTATATTTTCATATTAGATGCAAGAAAAATTGATCTAGAGCAACCTCATAGGTGACAAAATAACTGAATGTTAGGATGCATATGCATGCAATGGACCTACATGGCACATCATCAACGTTTTTATGTGGATTTGTCATGTGTGTGTGTGTGTGTGTGTGTGTGTGTGTGTGTATGTGTGTGTGTATGTGTGTGTGTGTGTGTGTGTGTGTGTGTGAGAGAGAGAGAGAGAGAGAGAGAGAGAGAGAGGGAGGGAGGGAGGGAAGGAGAGAGAGAGAGAGAGAGAGAGAGAGAGAGAGAGAGAGAGAGAGAGAGAGAGAGAGAGAGAGAGAGAGAGAGAGAGAGAGAGAGAGAGAGAGAATGAATCTACAAAGTGGAGATGATGTAATTTTGTTTGAAGTGCATGCTTTCTATTTGTTAACAAAATGTTTTCATGCCAGAGGTTGAAATCAAAGTATTCGAGATAAAGCAAGGGAGTCAAGACACTAAGTTTGTTGAAGAGGATTTGGGCTAAAGACAGGAGTTACTCCTATGTTAAACCTTTGACATCAGGCATTCTTTCTCCAACTGATGAGGTATCAAGTGAAGAAAATGTAGTTGAAGAACCTATCTATGAGGGTTGAGAGGACTTGCTAAGTGAAATGCTTGTAGAGGGAGACAATTTTGCAGTGAATGCTGAGGAGGGAAACGATGAGGGTGTGGACTTCTTCATTCTAAAATGTAGCCATGCAAAGCAAATAGTTAGGAAAGTGCTTACAGACAAGTGGGGCACTAAGTGTGGCAGGGGCTCACACTATATTACTGGATGGTATTAAGTATGCTTGAAAGATGAAAAAAGTAATATATAATAGAAATAATGTATAGCACACAGTATGAGCTATATAATATAGCTCATTAAGAATGCTCGAAAGAATAGATTACATGCTATATATAAGAGATATTATACATTGCAAACTGTATGAGATATATAGCTCATGTAGAATGCTTGAGATATTAGATTAAGTGCTATATATAGCACAAATAAAAAATAAAATAAAATAGTTTGGGAGACTCACCTTGGCATCATCAACCCTTTTCTGTAGTTCGTGTACATTGTCTTTGGTATGCAATCTTTGGAACATTTGTAACAACCATTCTTGATCAGCATCCTCTCCAAAGATTGAACAGTTCAGATTCCATCTTGTTCATCTCTGTTCGCTTGCCTTTTGCTCTATACAAGTTCTAGCTAGCAACCTCAAGAACCTAGCATTCCTCATCAAGCGTCGACTTCAGACCTCCCAACCTAATCTCATCTGCACTTGTCATTCCAACAATTCCATCTTCCTATTTTTTTTGGAATTCTGGGCTCATATAAAACAGGTTTTTCACTGGTGTTGTGGAAACAACAGATTTTACATTAGATGAAGGGAACACACCATGTAAAGATCTCATATTCTCTTCCCACCTCTTGCGCTTTGTACCTAGATGCCCTCGGTGGACCTTAGCATGTTCCAGTGCACTCTCTACAATGGAGCCCATGCAATGGTGAAAAGCTACATGTCCTCAGCTCTTTGCACTGACTTGCAGTTCTCCAAGGCAAAGGACTTGGCAAAAAATAGCCCAATTTCATAATTGGTTAGCCCCTCTTAATAGACTTCATAGTGATGCCGCACAAGCTTCTGGGCAAACTCATTACATACATGATATGACTTTATTTTTTTTTGCCCAGAAACTGGTTTGGGACATGCAAATACAGACTCCAAGTCTGCAGGGGTTATGTCTTTCGAACCTATTTGTATCTCCCTTGGATCTATTCCAACCATACTGAGCCCATACTCTTCATTAAATGCCTGTGCGTATTGGCAAAATTTCTTTTGTACTGGGACTTGCACTTGTGATATCTTCTTAGATGCCTTGTGAGCTGCATTAGCTACCATGATCTCTACAAAGACAGAAAGACTAAAAGTCAATATGATTCATTATGATTCACTGCATGATCAATAGCCAATAATATGTTCCTTCCATATACAAAACCATATTGTCTAGCATGCACCATGCTACTCAGAATATGCTTGATTCTATTTGCCAAATCCTTGGCCATAACTTTGCACACACAATTGAGCATCGACAAAGGTCTCCAGTGACATGGTAACCAACTATTTTGCTCCTTAGGAATAAGCTTTATCATACCCATATTAAGCCTCTGAGGCATCACACCTCTTTGGAAGCACTAGTTAATTACTTCCATCATATCCTCCATAAGTTATATTGATAGAACTCAATAGGCATACTGCTAGGCCCAAGTGACTTATCTCTAGCCATAGAGAACACAACATATTTGATCTTAGCCATTGATATCATCCAAAGAACATATTTGATCACAGCCGAAGACTCAGCCTTTGCAACAGTAGAGCCTCATAAGGCATCACCACCTATCGTGCAAATTGCTTAGGAATGCATCCAGCTTTACCTTGTAATTTGTGCTTTCAATTGGCCTAGTGCCCACAACGCTAGATAAATGCTATATGAAAATCTCAGCTATTTTTGACTCCTCATACACTAGATTGCCCTCAGCATACTTTTCTCTCTAACCGTTCTAAAGAAGAATGCCGACGGTGTGTTACCTTCTTGAAGCCACTTTGAACCTTAGCTACACCCAGCCTAGCATGCTCTATAGCTCTCAAGAAAAGCTCAACCGAGGAAAGCAACGAAGGAAAAATAGGATCCAATGGATTCTCAGCAATAGTCAACAATAATTACAAACTCAAGCAAACCGTTGCCTTCCCCTGTCTCCTCATTCTTCCTGCTCTCTCTCTCTCAAAATCTTTAGCAATCTTAGTAACCATTTCAATACAAGCACTCCATCTACTGAACTTGAACGAAATTGGGCCTCATTTAGTCTATGCCAACATCTGCAAGTCAAACTTCATAAACAATAGAAAGTGATAAGCAGAAACTACTTCCATCAGGACTTTACCCTCTAGTTCATGCGTGTTTGAGTCCTCATTGTGAGGAAGCTGAAGTCATGAGCTGGACGATAGTGCAATAGCATAGACGATGAATATGAAGCTCTTCAGCTTGAAGGAATGGTTGACAAAATGATTAGGAGGGAACAAAATTTTGTTGTTGGAATCTAAGAACTACCCGAAACGTCTCATTAGTCTTTTAATTACTTGGTAGTGGTGCACGTAATCATGCAACGAACTCTCTATATTTTATTGAAAAATATAATGACTTTTGTTTTTTCTTCATTTAAGAACTATGTATTAGTTTCATGCTATATAGTGGAAAAAGCATCCCACATTACCTTGCTTTCACCTTGCATTCCGGACTGCTTATTTTTTTGCTAAGAATGATATGGAATTCTTGAAGTTTGCATGTATGTTGGGGTTTTTGAAATGTTGTGGGTAGAAAACTTACCAGCAGATCTTTACCATAATGACAAAGCTGCATCTACCGTTTGTTTCTTTTATAGCAAATTACATTTGCAAGGAAATAATTCATTGATTGTAACAGTCATCTATCTTTGGTATCTACGTGGATGAGTCAACTGATATATCTGTGTCTGAGCATATGATAATTTATGGGAGTTATATGTGGAAGCACTCACCTTGTGCATCTTTCTTAGGACTCATGGAGGTGGAAGATAAAACTGCAAAGGGGTTGCATGCTAAGTTGAAACAGTTTTTGCAGCTCATGACATTGATGAGACAAAAAGGGTGAGCTTTTGATCAGATGGTGCCTCTGTCATGACATGAAAAGGTAAAGGTTTGGCTATATTGTTGAAAAATTCCATTCCTTTTCTAACCTCTATCCATTGTGTTGCACATCGCACACATTTATGTGCCTCTGATGCATTAAAGCAATGTGAGTTTGCTCATAAGATTGATGCACCTCTAAATGAGATAGGGTCTTTTCTCAAAAAGAGTTCTTCAAGGATATTGAAGCTAACTAAATTGGAAGAGGAGTTTGATTGCAAAACACTACATATGAAGAGGATTCATAATATATGGTGGTTGAGTAGGCACAAAGTGATTGCAAATGTTTGTGAAGTTATTGAGCCACTTTTAGCATTCTTGAAGGCTGAAAATCAGTCTCTTTATGAGACCATGTCAAAGTTTGAATTTATTTATGCCTTGCAATTTCTTGGAGACTTACTAGATCACATTAATGCTCGTCTAATCTTTGTTTTCCAAAATATGTTTGTGGATATTACAAGTGTATCAAGTCTTGTGAATGCAACTATTGGTACGATACAAATGGAATTTATTGCAGATCCCATAATTGACATTAATGCAAGGAATTACAATAGTAGGGGCTTCCTATAATTCCCGACTATGGTTTTGCTAATGGGCATCTTGCTGAATTGAGGAGTGCATTAAAAGGGGATATGTTTCGTGGTGCTGTAATACAAAGATGTCCTATTGGATCTGATTTGATTGTTGCCATATAGTTTCAAAAACAATATTCTACTCTTATCTTGGATAGTCTAAAAGAGAGGTTTGCAAATAATATGGTATTGAGTTGCTTGAAAATACTATGTCCATCGTCTTTTCCACCTGGGCAGCTTTTGAAATCTTTTGGAGGAGAAGAATTGAATTCGTCAGTGCAATTCTATGGAAATCATGTAGCATGCAATGGAAAAGGTTTTGATAGCTTGATTGATGGTAGAGCTTTGAAAAAAGAATTTCAAGTGTTCAAAGTGCAAGCTGCCTCTGATTGGAAGACATGGCCTTTGAAGGATATATGGAGCTATGTTAGATGTATTGATGTTCTTCGCACTAAGTACCCAATGATGCTTCAGCTGAATGAAGTCGCAATGGTCCAATGTTCAAGTACAACAATCTATGAGAGGGGATGCTCTTGTCAAAACATGATTAAAAATCGATATCGAAATCAGCTTGCGACACCAAACTTACCAGCATTGATGCATATTTCTATTGAGGGCCCAAGTGTGGAAGAGTTTGACTTTGTAGAGAGTATTGAAGCATGGGGCAATGCAACAAGGACTTCATGGCATCTATATGGTACCTTGAAACATTGAAAAAGTAAGTATACTTTGATTTTTAAGTAGCTAATAGTTTTAGCTCCATTTTTTATGATGCTTAGCATCTCCTTAGCATATGGTTGCACAAAATTCAAAGTGTGCAAATAATATTTTGATTTTCAAGCAACCAATAGTGTGTTTGGCTTAAGTTATTAGCTGTGTATACTATTGATAATTAGAGTGTGGTTGCAAAAAATTAATGAGCACAATGATTGCATGTTAATTTCAATAAGTTGTATTGTGTCATTTGAGAATGTTTAATATGTCATTAAAGCTTTCTTATTTGAATCTTAGTTAAAGACATTCTTGGAGAGATTATAATAAATTTTTTTGTTGTTCCAGGTTGTACATAGCATGGTATGCACTATGGAGTTGGTCTATCATTAAAGCTTTCTTATTCAGTTGTCAATTGAAGACTTTTTTTGGATATTCCAAGCTGTCCATAACTTATCGTTAGGTTTTGCTTGTCAGATTCTTAGTTGGAGACATGCATTACTTCTTTTGGCTATTCTAGGTAGTCTATATCATGGCATGCAACTTTTTTCCAAGATGGTTGAATCAGTTTTTTTCTTGTTAGGGCGGTGGCATATCATTAAGGCTTGCTTATTGCGATCTCAGTTTGAGACACACTTTACATCTTTTGGTTGCTTCAGGCTATCTATAGCTTATCTATGATTAAAGCTTGCTTTTTGAAATCTCAGTTGGAGACATGCTTTACTTACTTTTGGTTATTCCAAGCTGTCCATATAATGACATGCAAGTTTTTGGAGGCTTTAATAGTAGACTGGTTGCTTTTGCGAGGGTGCTTGGAATCAGTTTAGTTTTGCCAGGAGGTTGAATCAATTTGGTTTTGTTAGTGTGCTTGCTTATCACCATTAAAGCTTGCTTTATTTGAATCTCAATTCGAGACATGGTTTAGAAAGTTTGTAATACATCTTTTGGTTGTTCTAGGCTATTTGTAGCATGGCATGCATGCTCTTGAAGGCTTTAATTCTTGATTTGAGTACTACACAATTGATTGGCAAGTTTATTTTTGTCATGGTTGCTTTGCCAGGGTTTTTGTATCATCAATTTGGCTTTGACAGGATAGCTCATGCAAGCTAGCATGGAAAAGGGTTTGAGCATTATATGTACGGGTGGTTGAATAAGTTTTTGGTGGTTGCAAGCTAGGAGCATGTAAGATGAAGATGGAAAGGTTTTGTAGGGTTGATGCAAGTTGGCACAATGCAGATTTTGGTGAGTAGTATAAATTAGAAAGTGTCTTGCTTTGGTTTATATGCATATCCTTGGATTTTGGATATCGGAGCCATGCATGCTTTAGACAGATGGAGGTTGCAGCTTTTGGGTTTTATTTTTTGACATCCGCTTTGGTTTTTCAGGAAGGTTGATCCAAGTTGGCATATGGGAAAGTACCATGCATCATGTTGCTGCTCATTTTGGATTAGTTTGAGACACACTTTACTTCTTTTAGGTATTTTAGGCTACCCATAGCTTGTCTTAAAGCTTGCTTATGCGAAAATCTCAGTTAGAGATATGCTTTACTTCTTTTGGTTATTCCATGCTATCCATGGCATGGCATACAAATTTGTGGAGGGTTTAATTTTGTCTTTGAATATAAGACTGGATGGTTTTGCCACGATGATTGGGAATTGGGACCAGTTTGGTTTTGCCCAAGGTGATTGATCATTTTGGTTTTGCTCGGTTGGTTACTTATTATTAAATCTTGCTTTATTGGAATCCCAATTGGAGACATGGTTGGGAGAGATCATGATACTTTCCTTAGTGATTTCACAATGTCCATAGGCATGTAGATTTTGAAGGCTTCATTTGATAATTTTTTATTTGAATACTAGAAATGCCATGGGTGATGGAGGTGGCAGGTTTTGAGAGGTCTCATTTTCTGATTTTTCCACTTTGATTTTTCAAGAAGGTTGATCCAGGTTGGCATATGAGAAAGTAACATGAACAATCCCATCCCATTGCTTATTTTTTGATTTACAAATCAAATTGGTTGGGTCCACTTCAATTTTCTAGGAAAGTTGATTAAGGTTGGCATATGAAAAAGTAACATGCAAGAGTCCAGCCATCCCATATATATTTTCTTCTTTGCAAATCAAATTGGTTGGGTTCACTTTGGTTTTCTAGGAAGATTGATCCAGGTTGGCATATGGGAAAGTAACTTGCCATCTCATTGCTCGTTTGGTATTGGTTTGCAAGCTGGGACCTGGCTTTTGGGGTTACTTTTTGTACAATGAAGCTTGCAAGTTTTGTTATAGATAAGAAACACTTGTTTGGTGCACTCATTTATACGGGTAGACTTTTGGCCAGTGACATTTTGTGGTTGCAATCTTATAATCTGAAAGCATGTTCATAAACTTCTAGCCTATAGATGACGGGCTCTATGTTATCTATGGAGTGATGAAAGGATGATTATTACCAGTGATATGTTGGATTCTCATCCCTAAGATACATGTCTAGCAAGGAAATTAAGGGGTTACTAGACCTTAGTAGTGTGCATGATGCTAGATCTAGTAAATAAGTGGCAATCTATGCATGCATCATCATGCCTATGTAATGAAAAAATCTCCAATTCCATTGGTCTTAGTCTCTGTGAGATACTTGAGAAATTTACATAGTATTGTTTCTCATTTTGACACTAAATTTTTTTGAAGTATAGATCTTGAATGAAGGGGTTTTAAACATCGACCTTTTACTTCAAAAAGTCATGAATTTCTCTACTTACTGTTAGAAAAAATGTTTTTCGTGAACACTTGGAGAGTAGTTAGAACTGAAGGGAGAGGATTGCGTGCCAGATATCGTGCATCGAGATGGGCGTTTCTAACTATGGAGTGCTGACTACTAAATGCCTCCGTGACAATCGAGACAGAATGCGGAATTAAAGTTGAAGTGGGTCTAGCTATTACTAATTTGAGCCAAATTCAAGTAATTTGTCCTTGGTTGTCCTTACCAGAAGTTCCCACCTTCTTCAGTCTGTGCAATCTGTGCACCGCGTCCATCATCCAACAACATGGGTTTCCGCCACCCCCAGCTTCCATTCATTTCCATCTTGCCTCCTGCTCTGCTCCTTATCCTCCTCCTCAAAGTTGCAGAAATGACACATTCCTCCACCTGCCTCCCCGTCCTGGCGCTCTTCTGGGATAGCTTTCACCCCTACAGCCTCCCGCTTCTGCCTTGGGTCCTTGCGCTCGTCATTGCCGCCGTGTCCTTCTTCCGACGATGGTCGCGCCCTCTGTACCTCGTGGATTTTGCATGTTACAAGCCTGGGGACGATCAAAAGTGTAACTACGAACTGTCTGAGTTTTTCACGACAAATGATGGGAAATTCACTATTCCTAGCGTGAAGTTCCAGCGCAAGATATTCCTTCGGTCGGGGCTTGGTGGAGAGACTTATGTGCCACCCTTCATTTTTAACGACCGACCCGTTGCTCTGCACGAGGATGTCTTACTCGAAGCCACCCAGGTACTGTTTGGTTCTGTGGACGAACTCTTGAAGAAGACAGGAGTAGAACCCGGTGATATCGATATTCTGATTACGAATTGCAGTCTCTTCGCCCCCTCCCCGTCTCATTCCGCGATGATCGTGAATCATTTCAAAATGATGGAGAGCGTCAAGACTTTTCACCTTGGTGGAATGGGTTGTAGCGCCTCTGTGATTGCTTGTAATCTAGCAAAGGACTTATTGAAGGTGTACCCAAATCAGTATGCTTTGGTGGTGAGCACTGAGAACATTACCCTCAACTGGTATTCTGGGAACAACAAGTCGATGTTAGTGACAAATTGCTTATTCCGTGTGGGTTGTGCTGCCATGCTGCTCACCAATAGGCGGGACAAAAGGTCGTGTAGCAAGTACGAGTTTCTCCACTGCGTGAGAACGCACAAGGCGGCAGATGACCGCGCTTACCGCTGTGCATATCAGACCGAGGACGAAGAGGGATGCTTGGGAGTTGCACTGAACCGAGACCTGATGGGGGTTGCAGCCGATGCCCTCAGAACAAACATCGTTACCCTAGGGCCCCGTGTCCTGCCTTTGGGGGAGCAGATACTGTTTGTTATCAGTCTGCTTTCCAGGAAGGTCCTTAAAATGGAGGTGAAGCAGTACCAGCCAGATTTCAAGCTAGCCTTCCAGCATTTCTGTCTTCATGCGGGAGGCAGAGCCGTGATAGACGAAATCCAGAAGAATTTGTTTCTGGAAGCATCTCGAGCTACTCTTCATCGCTTTGGTAACACTTCTGCCAGCTGCCTATGGTATGTCCTTGCTTATATGGAGGCGAAGCAGAAGATCAAGAAGGGAGACAAAGTGTGGATGCTTGGTTTGGGCTCCGGGTTCAAATGTAATAGCGCGGTATGGAAGGCTATTGCAGACATTCCCGTCCCCGTTCGTAGCCCTTGGCTGGACTGCATCCACAGGTATCCTGCTGCATTTCCGAGACGTGGATACCATTGATACTAAAGCCTCCCAAGTATATCTGTGGAAATCTCTTGAGACCTTTTGGTTTTGCCCAAAGAGATCAGACTCATCAGATTGTCCTTTGGCATTTGTAGAAATTTACTATACTTCGATAGGAATATGGTTAGCGTTTTTGGGAGTAGTGGTAACTTTGACACATTCAAGTTATGGTGGCAGTTTAATTGACTCATTATGTAAGAGAGAGTCCCCCATCTTATATCAATTATTTTCCTAAGCATCTTGATTATGGCAGGAGCTAATTGTATTTTTTTCCCTAAAGAAAATTTAATATATTGCAGATGATATAGGAGCTAATTGTATTTTTTTCCCTAAAGAAAATTTAATATATTACAGATGATAAGGAAGAAAAGACAAATAAATTGAACTTCCATAAGAAATGCTTCATAAGACAAGTTTTTAACAAGATTCTTGTCAACGCTAAGCTTACCCAAATGCTAAGAAATAACGAGAGCACTCACATTGTTGGCTAATGAGAAAAAGATGAACAAGGTTGAGGAGGGATCACTTTAGAGCCACTTTAAAATGTTTTTGATGAGTTTCAACATGAAGATTGTTCAACATCCTCTACTTAAACTCTAAGAGGGTTTAGTGAAGAATAGCACATGCATTCATTAAAAGGGTTTTAATTAGATAATTTACATAATTTTTATAGTAATTTACTTATGCAATGAGACAAAGTTGAACAAGGTCTAGGAGGGACTACTTTGAAATGTTTTTGATGAGTTTAGCATGAAGATTAATCAATAAGTTAGCATGAGTTTAGCATGAGACAAAGTTGAACAAGGTCCAGGAGGGACTACTTTGAAATGTTTTTTATGAGTTTAGCATGAAGGTTCAGGAGGGACTACTTTGAAATGTTTTTGATGAGTTTAGCATGAAGTTAAACCTTGAGAGGGTTCATTGAAGAATGCCACATGTGAATTCAAAGGGTTCTTTTCTACTTAGATAAATCACATAATCGAATAGCAATCTCTTTATTGAAGGGATTTTATATTTGGAATTTGGAATGAACATTAGGATAAAATACTTATATAACTTATAAAGGCTATTTATGTTTGTCCTTTAAATGCATGTGTTGTCCAAATCTTTTACATAGTGAATCCTTGGGTTAAGCTTGGTGTTCAAAGAGGCGAGGCATGCAAACCCTTCCATTGCTCTTACAAATGAGAGGATGCTTATCGGAAGATGTTAGAAAAGCTATCTACAAGATCAATGGCATTGTCAGCTATGCTTAGTATCATATCACCTTCATTATATTTCATACAATTTTAAATGATCGGTATAAAATATTGAATCTTATGGGTGCACATGGAATAAGTGGATCTCGCAAAAAGTGATCTCTCTATCGAGCATCGAGAGGGCTAAAGTGGACTCCATTGAAGTTGTGTGCTTGCTTGAGAAGCACTTTCCCTCAAGCATTATGAAATGACTCAGGTGCACTTGCTTGTACACGTACTTGATGAGGTCACCATTGTGAGAACCGTTTATAGTCATTGGATGTTTTTCCTTGAACAATTTATGAAAACTTTGAAGAGGTTCTTACATCCATGAATCCCGATATGCCACATGCTTGGAACATCAAGGATGATGATCGTGTCATTACGGAGGTTCCCCAAGGTAAAGGGGTTGAAAGAAAGATGAACGAAGAGTAAAGAGAGAAATTCAATAAGTTTTGTGTCCTCAATAGTCCCGAGATGCAAAGATGAGTGGAGAGGTATGAAGAGGCCAAAGCAAAAAGGATAAATAAGAGGACAGGATTTAGAGTCATGCACAGGTGTAGGGTGCCATATCCATCAGACCTTGCTCTTCTCTCCGGACACATCTCACATGATTGGCTACAAGAAGCTCTTTGTGAAGTCAAAGATGATGGAGAGGACGCAATCGATCGAGAGCTGGAGCTTGCAGCTGGATGTATGCCACATGTAAGTTTCTTTCCGTACTACTTAATTTGGATATATATGGTCACAATTGCTACAAAATGCATCCTCATTGTTTTAATCATGTTCTTTTGTAGTACAAAAAGTACAGTGCATTATGGTCACATGGATGGCATTTTCGTGTGGAACGCCTCGATTCAAGGAGAGCCACCTATGATTGTGGAGTCATGGCTAACTTTGTACAAGATAGACGAGTTGATACTAATCCAATTAGATTATTATGGGACCATATGTGACATCTATGAAGTTGATTTTAGACGATTTATTATTTTCATTCTTGATGTCAAATGGTTTAGAACCATCTACAATGGTCCCAATACTACAGTCAAGAGAGACAACAGTGGTTTCTTTGCCATTGACTCCACTAGACTCTGGACCGATGAAAGTGATACTTTTATTCTTCCAGAGCATTGTGAACATGTACATACTAATGGATTGATTAAAAGCTAATATCTTTGTTTTCAAATAATTATTGGTAGATGCTCATATATATATATATATATATATATACTTAAGTATAAATTAATATAATTACTGGCATCTAACTTGCCTCTTCAACATGGGTGGCCTTTCATCCAGATCATTCGGATCCAAGATGGTGGTACATGGTCCAAGTTGCTCCTTGAAGCAAACATATTTTTGAAGATAGGAATGTGGATACGGAGATGCCAGCAGAAGGTCCAAATAATGATGCTGAAGGGTTTAGGGAAGAGGATGAAGATAACGATATGGACTAGGAAGAAGGTGACAATAATGACGCTATAATGGAGGAAGGTGGAGATCACGACTTTGAGGAAGAAGAGGAAGAACTAGAGGATCAAGTCTTAGGTAGACATACAATAGGGCATGATGATCTAGGTCATCAATTGTATGTAAATCTTGAGATAGACTTATTTGATGTGCAAGACTTGGCTCAAGACGAAGTCGTCGATGTAAATGCTACTGATTGATTGTTTTGACATCATCGAGACTTCCTATGTTTAGTCCTCTCATTTTTCTAGTGACATTTTGTACATTTGTATGTTAAGTTTACCATCAATATATAAGTGTTTTGATCTCAATTTTGGTGTACATACTCTTATATCTTTTATCTTTCAAATGATCAAACTTGTGGTCAAAAATTATTTTGGGTCCCTTGGAAACGACGTTCTGTAAAAACATCCGTATGAAAAATTTAACCCAGAGTCAGTATCACTATCGGTGGAAGCATTGTCAATTGTCTGTACGTGCATCAGTATAGGCATTGGTATATAGGAATGCATATACCAACATATATATCGACATTCATACTGACTATATTTTCATCATCCACACTGCCAACTGTACCGCGATTTTCGTGCCTACGCCTGTCACGAGAAGCATCGGTAGACAACATCAAAAAACCATGTCTTGTAGTGATAGAATTTGACCTGGCCCAGCAAGCTTTGAATGACTTGAGATCTGATCACGTTGGAGCATTGCTCCACGGAGATAGATGTCCGTCTCACAGATGAATGTGCAATCTGTAGGCCACTTGGATCCTCATCATGTGTTGTGAGGTAGACTAAGTTTGTAGCCTAAGGTCTCTATGGGAGCCAGTAGTATGCCCAAAGGGAGACTTTGAGTGGCACCACATTGAATGCATTTGTGGTACATGCACATATTGTAATTGAAGAAGAGGCAATATGATATCTACCCACATGAATGAGGGAAGACTCTTAAATTGAGAAGGTTTGAACATGTTAATGTTGAAGGATTGGCAAAAAAGACATGGCTAATGTCATATAAGAGCACTATTCCGAGGGAGCTTGTAGAGCACTTGGTTCAATCCATCCCAAAATATGTGCTTTATAATTTCGCGGCCAGTTGTCAAGATAAGAAGTCCAGGAAGTGCCTTGCCAATTTCTCCCATGACACTATTGTCTCTATGAAAACGTCGGTATTTCACACACGTTAGTGCAGTAGCTAGCAATGCTTACATCTACGTGATAGTTATTTCACTCAGACTAACTACTTTCACGTGGGACATGGATGCCACAGGAATGAAGAGCCACAGTGCCTATTCAATGAGAGTTTTGACATTGGTGTCATAAAGTTTGCCAAAAATTACTCATTTCAAGAATAGGATGAGATACAAAGTGCTCATCATTGGTACAACAAGCAAACTGTATCAATTCTAGTGCATATCAAGTACAGTCATTTGCTTGTTCCTTGTATGATTGATGCCAATCTGCTTGTTGACTTGGAGTCGTGCAACACACATACCGTTTCTATATTTCGATTGATAGGGAGCATGACACCTTATTTGTGTAGCATGCTAAATTTCTATTGCATTGGGAATGGCTAAAAAATGATGAGATGAACCCCATGTACAAGAAAATATAAAACAACATTGGGTGTGGTCACACGGCTCTTCTTCCCAGTTTAAATCAACCTATGGATTCTACTTTGTCTCAAGGTTTAAATCCCTGCCATGGTAGCGGGGAACATTATGGATGTGGTGATGTTATTAAGCAAGCTCTATTAAAACACCAACTAACATGCCCTCATGAAAAGCTTAATGATGCTGTGAATGCTTGATCATTGGAATGAACTTTGCATGCTTGAATGGCATGATTCTTGAGTGTTACTTGGTTCTTCACCAAGTAACATTGACTGTAACTCTTCCAGTGTTGGAATTTGCCATTGAATGCAATACTCTGGACTAGATTCTCCTATCCCTCTCCTAGTCTCCATTTAGAATGACTTAAACCATTTATGTGAGATTCATGATCTCTGTAGTATGGCACAAGATTATGGGCATGTCAATTTCAAAAGCTTGATTGAATGAATATTGAATATTCTTTCAATATAATGTGAACGAATAATTTATATTTAGCATTCACTCATTTTTACACTTTCTTTAAAACGAATACTTTATATTCTTTTAGGAGAATGTGAATGAATGATTTCTATTTACAATCACTTATTCTTACACTTTTTTTTGCATTAATATTTTATATTCTTTTAAGAGAATGTGAATGAATGGATGAAAGATAAATACTTTTGTACTTGCCATTGAATGGATGTGTTAGCTCTTTCCCATAGCTTCCGCAGGAACAACAGGGTATTCTATGCAGGGTTACGAGGCTTTTTGTCACCTACAGATATATCGGTGTTGTCGTTTGTAGTATAAGTGTAGCTTAGGACCTCGATTCGTATTTCGGTGAGAGACGTAGGCTTAAGTGGGGTAAGCAAACATAGTGCAAGCATGTGTGAAAGGAATGTGCATCATCATGGTTCGAGTAATGAAGGCTTTCGCCTTCATTGGGGGTTGAAGTGTTTAGGATAAGTTTAAGGGTTAGAAGGAGGTTCCAAGCTTCTGAGAGAGGTTCCAGAATTTAGAAGAGGTTCAAGGGTTAGAAGGAGGATCCAAGGTTCAGGGTAGAGTACATGGTGGAGAACTTGTCTCCCTCATAGATCATGGAGGTTAAGGGTTGTGGAACTAAGGGTTTAGGCAGAGCATAGGAGTGGGAGAGGAAGAATATGTAAGAGCATGGGGGAAAGGAGAGAGAGAGAAGAAGGGAGGAGGAGGAGGAGGAGGAGGAGGAGGAGGGAGAGGAGGAGGAGGAGAAGGAGGAGGAGGAGGAGGAGGAGAGGAGGAGGAGGGGGGAGGAGGAGAGGGAGAGGATGGGTTGCAAGGTTGGAGGAGAGGGGAGGAGGAGTTGTAAGGTTAGGACATGCTTTTGGACATGGAGTGCAAGGAAGTAGGGACACTTGAGACAATTGCTCGGAATACCAAAGTACAAGTCAACAAAATGCCCTAAAGAGTGTGGGTTTCATTTCATTATGGGGTATTTATACAAGTTGGAGAGCTTCTCTCTCTGCATGTAGGAATTGTAAGACATTCTCTCTCTACATGTAAAACTTGCATATAGAAGTTGCATGTAGAACTCATATGTAGAACATGCATGTAGGAATCGCATGTAGGACTTGCATGTAGAACATGCATGTAGGAGTTGCAAGTAGAACTTGCATGTTGACGATTCCTAAGAGATTATTCCTAGCCTTATGCAAGTACAAGTAGAGCTTTGCCGCTACTCTATACACACATTCTTTACTACCTAAGTACATGTTGGCACAGAGACAACATACTCCCAAATCCATTTTATTACCCGTCCTCGGGTTATGGCTTATTATGATCATGTAGCTGGGATGCCATGTGTGAAATCTAGTGGGTGTGGAACTTGTGTTGTGCTAGTCGATCTTGCTATAAAGCCTTAGCACCATACAATTTTTGCTCAATTTCTAGATAGCCTGTATCCACCATAATTTGATATGTGGCGTGCTTCCAGAAAGATGACTCTTTGATAGAGTTGGCTTGTAGTCTGAGCATCGATTCATTCATTGGGATTGAAACTGAGTGGGGACAAATGGCGGTCGATGTGGCTGGGGACCTCCAGAATG
Organism: Dipteris shenzhenensis; assembly: GCF_047967505.1. Classification (NCBI taxonomy): domain Eukaryota; kingdom Viridiplantae; phylum Streptophyta; class Polypodiopsida; order Gleicheniales; family Dipteridaceae; genus Dipteris; species Dipteris shenzhenensis. Next base: position 498,841 of record NC_141628.1, on the reverse strand, counting down.
TATTCCAATGTTTTGTTAAAGATAGCACTTTGGCGAAGGAAGCGGTCAATGTTGCCACACATTATTTGCTCATGCTGCTAAAGTGCTCAGATCAGTGTGCCTTGGATATTCCATTCTACGCCAGAGTATGGTTCGATCATTGGCCGATTAATGGTGCGATCTTCACCGAAATTGTGTATGTTGGCTTCCCATCTGTGACGTCGTGGAAGTGCATAGAACTTGGGATGGGTTCTGAGACATGGAGGTGCATGTAGGTACTCTTTCAAGAAGATTACATCAAAGAGCTTGGGACAGTGCCAATCAGGTTGGGGATCCAACTTGCTTATCCAATCTTTACTAATTTGATGTTGACAAAGGCTGGTAGGGAAGTTGTCCAGGGTCCATCCACCTCGAGTTTTCATATCAAGATATTTGCTCCAAAATTCCTTGATGGGGTTACTGGGTTACTGGGAAGTGGTATCACATAAAAATCATACCCATCATTGGAATTTGGCATGGGAGTTGGAATTGGATTATCCGGATCTTGATATCCTAGAATTGGTCTTCGATTGCTGTTGCAGTCTATCTTTCCAATTCTTGTGCATGTTCCTCCTTGGCCAAGCTAGTGAATAGTTCAGACATTTCGATCATTTGGCTAGCTTGATGATGGAGAATGACAGATGGTGATGAGGATTGACGATACTGTTGATACAATTGGTGCCCATGTAGCCATCTTGATGATTCTGTAGTACTTGTTGGGGGTTGTTCCAATGGTATTTCAGTCACTTGGGTATAGTAGCCATACTGTTGAATTTGGCACTAGCTGCCCTTGTGGCTCATGGACTGGCATGGCGTCGTTGGGTAGAGCTGGTGCCGATGTAGCCTCAGGCTCTGGTGCTGATCTTGCCTCAAGCTCTGGTTGCTGTTGTTGTTGGAGATATATTGGTTGCAGTTGTGCACTGAGCTGTATAGTCTCGTGGGGCAATTCCTCAATTCTGACCTGTAGAATAGGCATTTCTTTTGAGGTATCTGCATTTGCCAATGTGATAGTAGGAGAAGTTGGTGATGGCTCCCGTGCCGGTGAGAAGGGAATGTCCAACTCCTCGATAGGTTTTGGTGACTGGGGCACAGTCATTTCTCATTCCCGTATCTCTTTATTGATGATTACAGCCAATAAGTGTGGAATTTTACATTTTTGGCTTGATGAACCATCTATTTTTTTGTGAAGATGACTAAGTGCTTGATCCAGTCTTGCTTCAGTTTCCTACTCAACAAAACAAATGTGCGGAGTGGAAGGGATCGATTCTTTCCACATTTAACCCCCAGGATGGATAGGAATTGTCTTGCTTCCTTGAGGCGAGGGTTAATGATGGTGCAAAGTAATATGCCATCCCTATGGAACATTGTGCCCTTGGTGAGGAGAGGATGTACTTTGAGAAATTTAGCATCGCTAAGCCTTGTAGGGTATTTTTCACCTGTGTTGGGAGTGTATCTCCACACCAATTTGGAACAACATCTATTTGAAATAGTGTGGCATCTGGCAAGTCATCTTCTACTCTAGTGGCTTCTTCTCCCGACTTGACACGAGACATGTGATTGGCAATGTAGTGTTGGGCACCCTTGCAGACGACTATTTTGAAGTTGAATTCTTGAAGCAAGAGGAGCCATCTAGTTATTCTTCCTGTTGTACATAGGTGGTTCACAAGATAAAGCAACACTTGCTAGTCGGTGTAGAAGACAAAATCATTTGCCAATAGATAGTGCCAAAATTTCTTAACACTATACACGATTGCTAGGGCTTCTGATCCCCGCATCATTGAGTTGTCGACTGGTGAAGTAGAATGGGTAGTCTTTCTTATGTTCACCAGGTTGACAAAGCACACTCCCAGTTGCATACTTGGATCCATTAGTATGAACATGAAAATCAATATCGCAATTGGGAGATATAAGGATGGGTGTTGTGATTAGGCACCACTTTAAAAGCTCAAAGGCTTGTTCGCACTCTTCTGTCCATAAGAATTTCACTAATAACTTGTAAAGTGGTTTGGATATCATGGCATACCATAAGATAAATCTTCGATAATAGTTGGCATGCCCCATAAAGGCCTGTACGCCTTTGGAATTTGTAGGAGGAGGCAATTCCATGATGATTTTGATTTTTTCCATTACAGTTGCAATTCCATGTTGAGAAACGATGTGTCCCAAAACAACTCTGTGGGTGACCATGAACTGCATTTTGTTAGATTTAGGGAAATGCCATAGTCCTTGCATTTGATTAGTACTGCTTCAAGACATTTGAAGTGGTCTTTTTTGTTCGAGTGGATGCATAAATCATCCAAGAACACCTGTAAAAAATTATTCAGAAATGACTTGAAAGCTATGAACATGACTCGCTGGAATGTGGCCGGGGCATTACAAAGGCCAAATGGCATGACTCCACGGATGTTTTTATCAAAGGTATAGAAATATAGTATTATAATATCTTGGCAAAATTTTTAATAGATTATTTTTTAAAGTTTCAAAGCATTGGCAAATTCCTCTGTAGGCACTTCCTATGTAGAAAAGAAAAAGCCGTTAAAGAAGAGGAGTTGTTTGTCAACTACTACACATTAAAGTTATGATATTGGCTTCCTATTGTATATCTAAAGCTCTCTTCAAAAGAGTCTAGGAACTTGACCTTAGATTGGTCCCATCTAGTCCCATCTCCTTGTGAGTGTAGGGGCCAGGAACCAATCCCTTGGCCAAGCACGGGGTAGGGCTGAAGAGAAGGGATAGAGGTCTCCCTTCACTACTACCATGTGGCACATTTGAAACTCATGTGAATGGTTATGGAAATGCCTATCTCTCTAGCACTTAGTTTTTAGCAGTATTTCAATGCAATGCATGAGGGGGGTTGTGACTATGTGAATGTTTAGACTTTAAATCAAACTCAACTGGTAGAAGATGAGTATTTCATCTTGGAAGTCTTACACATTTTATCTTTCAAAGATACCAATTGTCCTTATAATGACATCAAAGGTCAAGGATTATTACCAAATGTTGGAATGTAGACTTACTTATCTAACTGCATCTATAATCAAATAATATGATCTAATGCAGAGAGATAAGCACCATACAAACGTATGACCCAAAACATGACTCGAATATTACCTGACAAATCAAGCTATAAGAATATTATTCCAGAAGGTCAAATACATCACTACATCGATATTTGATATTTATATAATTATGACATTGACATAATAGTGGAGATGAATGTTAGAGCCTACATTAGATTTAAACTGCAACCAATAATTAAAACTCATCAATCTCTCTCTCTCCTGGACAAAAGATATGAACCCAATGTTTATAAAAAATTATCATACCTCACGTAGGCCACTTTTCCACAAATGGATCTTGAGTTGGTAGATTCAACCTTACTGAAAAACACATTAAAAGAAGACATCATACCAGTAAAGATCCTATGACTGATGGCAATAACTCTGATTTGTACAAAATAAAATACCCACATGTTGCATGCGAGACTATAGATGGTGACAACTATTAAGAAAAATCAAATATCTTCAGATCCGGGATATAAGAATTACACTAGTGGTGACTAGCTCTTTGTAAAGCCTCAAAGAATGCAATTGTCTAATTCCAAGTTGGAACTTGAACTATTTGGACATAAGAATTTTGAAGTCACAAATAAATTCTTTCTTTTTTTGATTTGTTAGCATACTCATGGCCCCTACAAGTTTTAGTTTTGAATTTGAAGGAAACAGCAATGGCCATGTTAAAAAAGTCAAAATTCAAAATTACCTTATCGATGATCAGACTGTGGATAGAGGGGCTACTAGACTTGCTCTCCTTATTCTCTCAAATAAGATTCACTATGCAGTGAAATCATCATTTCTTTTAAATACAAATTCACTATACATGGAATCCGAAATCGGGTGATGGATTGAAATTTCCGTCAAGGGAGTGAAATTTCCATCCAAAAAAAAGGGGAAATGAAGCGTTCCAAAATGTGTGAAATCTCACTTTCATCCAATGGAACCTTTAGTGCCAAAATTTCTTGCCGCCGATGCAAAAAAAATCGTCAAAAAATTCCGTCGATGAAAAAATTTCCGTTTGTCAAAAAATTTCCATAAAAAATGAAAAATTTTTATGTTATCAAAATCAGGATTCTAGAATCCAAGTGGATTTTGGAATCCCAAATCCCATCACTAGAAGAAAAGTTTATGTCGATGGAAATTTCAATCCGTCGATGGAAATCTCAAGCTGTCGATGAAAACTTTTGTTCCGTCGATGGGATTTGGGATTCTAGAATCCACTTGGATTCTGTAATCTTGATTTTGATGACGGAAAAATTTTTTGTTCACAGAAATTTTTTGACGGACGAAAATTTTTCTGTTGGCAGAATTTTATGACGATCTTATTCCCATCGGCAGGAAATTTTGGCACTAAAGGTTCCATTGGATGAAAGTGAGATTTCATACATTTTGGAATGCTTCGTTTCCCCCTTTTTTTGGACGGAAATTTTACTCCCTCGACGAAAATTTCAATCCGTCACCCAATTTTGGATTCCAGAATCCAAATTCACATCATAATTTTCAATCAACAATTTGTTCTTGTTTTCATAGATCGAATAATGTAAACTCAAAACTTATAATGTAAACTCAAAACCTACTACCATCAAAATATTGACCACTAGGTGGAAATTGAACCATTTGGTTCGAATGACAACAAATTGTATTACTTTCTTCTCTAAACTTTGGAAATAGATAGTTTAGTTACTATCTAATTCTAGAGACATTTTAAGTTGCAATAAACCTCTTCTATGAGCATGGACTCCATATACTTATTTATCTTAACATAAAAAATATGCTCTAATTCAAATATTGGAATGAACTACATTGATTAAGATGAAATTACTTAATTTATTGTAGAAAATAAAGCATATTTTGGTAATTATATGTAAAGGATGTATTATACATTTCATAGTCATGCATGAATTACTAGTAGCTCTTAAAATATTAGATCATGTCACTGACTTGGTTTTTTTATTTTTTTGTTTGACATGAAAAGGAAAAAAAATCGCACCTTTAAACTAGCAATATGTATACTTTAAAAAAAAGTTCAAACGTATACTTAGATTGCAAAATTTATGAAATTAGTTCTCTTTAATGTCACCAAAAGATTGTAAAATTTTAATAAATTGATTAAAATTTAGGAGCAGCAAAAAATCTAAATGTGTTGCAAAACGACAACTCATGACTTGTTGTTGTTTTGCATGACTCACTGTTATTAACATAATGAATACAATTTCATTATATTTATACAATTCTTATGTTTTTTTAAGAGTCTCACCATATACTTATACCTCAAACAAGAAACTAGAAAGGAAAAAAAAGGTTTATATTCCATTGTTATAGAAAGTACATCTCTTATAATTCTCAAATCATGCTAAAAAATTTTCATATAGTTGTAAGTCTTTAAAATCCATTGAAAAAATAGACCAAGTTTTCAAAACAAACAAGAGAGCATGAATGCTAGTTAATGCTAGTGTTTGCTCTAAAGATAAGTTCTACATCTAAGGGGACAATCTAAGAAGATTTAAGTAGAGATTTGTGTGTGTGTGTGTGTGTGTGTGTGTGTGTGTGAGTGAGAGAGAGAGAGAGAGAGAGAGAGAGAGAGAGAGTCTAATGACCAATAGCCATGCTAGAAGTATTACCAATGCTAGAAAATAAGAGTTCCTTTGCCTCCTAATGTTTCTTGAAAGAAAAAATCCACTTCTACATATCTTTCACTCTTTAAACAACACAATCTCTTCAGTAAAAGTTAGAAGAAACTCCAACAAGTTCTTATGATTAATCTAAGGAGTAGGGTGGACCAACATGGGGAAAAAAGAATCATCATGGTTTGCTATCCTTATAATCCTTGACTATTTCGGATGGAGAGGGGAACTTAAATGAATCACTGGAGTAGAATGTGCGCAAGAGCCTTGTGTCTTAGATTGAATAATTTGGGATGTGAGTACTTATTTCTAGCACACCCACTTTGAAGAAACAATGTGTTTCTTACGAACTCACTTGGACAAAGCCTAGCCATTTGTCGAAGTGATAGTGGCTCACTTTGCATGGTCTCATCCCGTGGCGAACACACCTCATCCCTCTCGGGCCCTTCAAGCATCTCTCACTGCTCGTTCAAAATTGCTTGAGCCTCGCAACATAACACTTATTACATTCAATCATTGCAACATGACATTTAAACAAATTACTTAATTTCAAATTATTTGTTTTTTTTAAATCGTAGCACATGACACTTTTTATCGTAGCAACATTACTTAATTTCAGTTTACTTATTTTTTTAAATTGAAATTACTTAAACAAATTACTTAATCTCATATTATACAAACAGTATTTAAGAGTCAATAATATACAAAAAATGATCATGTTATGAGATATCATGTCACAAAATGTACAAGGTTGTATCAGACATTTGTTGGTCTCAGTCCTTGATTGGTACTGAGTTGCAAACCTCAGCTTACTGCAATATTAAAAATACTACAATATTCTACTGTTGGTGGATGGTTGTCTGTGTGCTTTCCTTGAATTGCAAGTCATCATAGTCATGCGATCAAAGCATGTGTAGGACCAGTATAAGTGGTACACAACATCTATCATCTTAAGAATATGGCGGGACATTGCGTAGACATCTTGTGCAATACTAAAAGGTGGGGGATTAGTGGGGAAAGGCACTTCCGAGATATGTGGCAAAATATTTGAACAAAAGTCGTAACAATTGTGGGACTATTACTCTTCAATGCTAGATAGTGCTTGTTGGTTCTTGTCGGTGTCATCGTTCCCCAATCGCAAATGCCCAGATACACTTCTTTGAATGACTCCAAGAAATGAAACATAATGTTTTTCACATGTGTTATGTTGGTGCATGTAATGAGGAGTGTGTACACGTACACTTAGACAATCAAAATTATGCTGATAGACATGCGGAGCTCTAACATGCATTTTTGCATCATCTATGTGTCCCGTTGGAGAGGGCCTCTTTCCATCATGTTCGAGATAGGTCATCCAATTATACAAATGATTTCCATTCCAAAATGGAATATTATCAATGGTTTATTATTAGATACTAGACCTATAGCTCAGTTCCCAGTTGTGTGATGTCCCCCAAGCATGTGGCTTCTGCCAATGCCTTCATTTGCAAATTCTCAACTATTATGGAGTGCTTCAATACCTTGAAAGAAAAAATTTAATGGGAATCGAATGAGATGATGGAAATGTAGCACATGGTAACATTGCCAGATGTTTTGGTTCTCACAGCTAATACTGGTGTGAATGGAACGTCCCATCATTGGAGAAGCATGAGTGATGTCGCTGTGGCATTCTCACTTTAGCGAGTTTAGCATGCCGTTTTGGTGGTTTGGCTACTGGTGAAGGTGAGGGGACTATAGGTGCATATGTGGGTGAGTGTGAAGGAGAGGAAACCTATATAGATATGCAGGGGGATGCACAAAATGTGTAAAATCATGATGTGACCTCTACGGGGGATGTGCAACAAATTTTGAAACATAAGTCGGGTGTGGATATGGTGATACAAGGGGTGGGTTACCATGTGCGAAAAAGGAAAGCGATGACTATGGCTATGAATGTGGGAGATACAATGGTTGTGGACGTTGTGGATGCAGTGGTTGTGGCTGTGGATGCAGGGGATGCAGTGGTTGAGAGTGCTCTCAACGGGAGCAAGAATGGAAGAAGGAGAGAGAGACAGAGAGCCACACAAGTTTGGTGGGTGCAGAACCACCCTAATCTTCTTTTTCATTCATTTATATATGTGTTTGAGTATTGTACATAACCGGGGTTAAGGCACAGTGACCTTTAACCCCACAACCTCCCACTTAAAGGACAATGTGCCTTTAAGGGAGAACAACCAGTGAGCATACTATCCAATGCCCATCAATACACGACAATACTCAAACCGCTGACTAGGTAGACTCTTCGTCAGCATATCTGCAGGGTTATCATCTGTATGAACCTTCACAAGCTCTATGCGCTTGTCCTCAAGTACCTCCCTGATGAAATGGTACCTGACCTCAATGTGTTTGGTCTTTGCATGAAAGACCGGATTCCGTGCTAGCTAGCACTCATGGAATCACTATGCAATGTCGGTACACCTGTATGAATCCCCAAATCTCCCACTAGCCGATCAAGCCATATAGCCTCCTTGCAACCCTCTGTGGCTGCAACATACTCAGCCTCTGTGGTAGACAAAGCAACGCACTTCTGTGCATGAGACATCCACGACACTGCACCACCTGCAAAGGTGAACACATAACCAGAAGTGGATCTCCTACTATCCACATGCCCTGCATCGTCTGAATCTGTGTACCCAAGTACACGCATGTCTCCTTTACCAAAGCAAATGCACATCTCCTTGGTACCCTTCATGTACCTCATGATGCACTTAACTGCCTCCCAATGCCTCTTTCCTGGATTAGCCATATACCGGCTAACAACTCCCACTGCAAATGCAATGTCTGGTCTAGTAGCTATCATAGCATACATAAGACTCCCAACTGCTGATGCATAAGGAACCTTGGCCATCATGGCCTTTTCCTCATCTGATTTGGGACTATCTGTATGACTCAGTTTCACATATGGAGGCAATGGAGTACTCACTGCCTTCCCCCCCTCCATATTGAAACGCTGCAATACTTTTGTAACATACTCTTTTTGTGAAAGCCAAAGGAGTTTCCTACTCCGATCACGCGTGATGCGCATACCAAGAATATGGCCTGCAAGTCCCAAATACTTCATATCAAAGGCCTCATGCAACTTGGCCTTTAATGCATCTAGCTCATAAGTATTCTTGCTAGCCAATAGCATATCATCCACATATAGTGCCAGGATTATCAGGCTACTATCCTTAGCCCTTTTAGTGTAGAGGCAGTGATCAATTTCACTCCTTCTAAAACCCTGGGACCAAATGAAAGCATCAAACTTCTGATACCATTCTCTGGGTGCTTGCTTAAGACCATAGAGACTCTTCTTCAGCTTGCAAACTAAATGCTCTTTGCCCTTTTCTTCAAAGCCTTCCGGCTGCACCATGTAAATTTCCTCATGCAAATCCCCATGCAAGAAAGCTGTCTTGACATCCATTTGCATAAGCTCCATATCCTCTGATGCCACTAGTCCAAGCATGCATCTAAGTGTGGTCATCTTCACAACCGGAGAGAATATCTCATCAAAGTCCACACCCTTCTCTTGCTTGAACCCTTTAGCAACCAAACGGGCCTTGTACCTAGGCACATCATCACCTATGACCTTCATTTCGTAGACCCATTTACATGGCAATGCTTTCTTTCCATGTGGCAAAGAAACCAAGTCCCAAGTCTTATTCTTCATAAGTGAACTCATCTCTGATTGCATAGCATACTCCCACTTGCGTTGATCCTCACGCATCATAGCCTCTCTATAGCAAGAAGGCTCCCCGCAATCAGTAAGCATCACATAGTCTACCCCTGGAACAAACCTATCAGGCGGTCTAGACACTCTAGATGATCTTCTCAAGGGCATTTCAGCTTGCTGTCCCACTTGCATATCAGCCACATTTGGCTCATCATTTCCACCAATAGATGATCCATCATCTACCCTTGATTGTATACCTATGGGAGTACTTGGTGGTACCATTTCTTGCACATTTGGTGCATGGACAGCTTGCTGTCTATCAACATAGGCAGGTGGATTCACATCCTGGAAAGTGATTCTCCTCATTTCCACATCCCTCATGGGTGCCTTATGCATCTTCTTCTCATTGAAGACAACATCATGGCTGCGTATGATCTTCTTTGCTTCTGGATCCCAGAGACGATAGCCCATCTCTCCACTTTCACCATAACCCAGAAAGATGCATTTCCTAGACTTAGGATCTAGCTTCTTTTGAAGCTCTTTTGGCACATGTGCATATGCCTCACACCCAAATATACGCAAATGAGAGTAAGAGGGCTTCTTGCCACTCCATGCCTCTTCAGGAATACCACCATCCAAACTCTTACTAGGTGATCTATTGATCACATGCACTGCAGTCTTCATTGCCTCAGCCCAAAAACCACCAGAAAGACTTGCATTGGAAAGCATGCATTGCAACCTTTCTTGAATGGTACGGTTCATCTTTTCTGCAACTGGATTTTGCTCTGGAGTACGAGGGGATGTGAGCTCCCTCTTAATCCCACGTGTATCACAGAAATGCTGAAAGTCATGAGAGAGATACTCTCCACCATTGTCAGTCCGTAGGCATTTAAGCGTTCTACCTGACTGATTCTCAACCAAGGCCAGCCATTTCTGAAATACCTGGAACACATCACTCTTCCGAGCTATAGCATAAGCCCACACTTTCCTAGTTGCATCATCAATGAATGTCACATAGTATTCAGCCCCGCCTAATGACCGTGTAGGCATGGGACCACATATGTCTGAATGCACCAAATCAAGCATTTCAAACTCTTTCTTTCCCCTTCTTTTATGGGCTGATTTAGTCTGCTTCCCATAGAGACAATGCTCACAAAATTCAAAATCAGAGAAACTCAAATGCGGTACATAACCCAAATGGCATAAGAGTTTCATTCCATTCTGGCTCATGTGCCCCAACCTACAATGCCACAAAGAAGTGCTTGGCTGCTCGGTTATTGCAACAACATGGTCAAATACCCCTGATACATGTAAGGGATACAAAGTCCCACACTTGGCACCCCTGGCCAAAAGCATAGAGCCCTTCTGAATTTTCCAACTCTGAAAGCCAAAAGTGGTGTGAAAACCAGCATCATCTAGCTGACCCACTGAAATAAGACTCTTGGTCAGCTTAGGCACATGTCTCACATGTTTCAAAACAAATGCAGACCCATTTGCAAAAGAAAACTTTATGTCACCTGCTCCCACTATGTCACATGCATAGTCATTTCCAAGATGCACACAACCTGTCTTTCCACTATCATAAGTGGAGAACCATTCCCTATGGGGAGTAACATGGAATGAAGCACCAGAATCCAAAATCCAATCCTGGGAATATGCATCATCTGAAGTGGTAAGCAACTCTGCAGATAAACTAGACATGAAGAGAACGTCATTGTCACTATCATGTGTGACTGCATTGATCTCCTCGATCTTCACTTTTCCTTTGTCCTCCCTTGGACTCTCTTCCTTTTGATTTGCACCCCAATTTGCATTCTTTTTCTTATCCCTTTGCTCTCTTTTTAGCTTGTAGCAATCCTTTTTCATATGGCCCTTCTTGCCACAGTGGTAACACTCAATGTTCCGTGCCCTGGATTTGCTACGTGACTTCCCTCTTTCTTGGGACTTCCCCCTGAACTGTGATCTGCCCCTTTGCACATTTAAGGCTGCATCCTGCTTGTTGCCATCCATAGACTTCCGTCTAATCTCCTCGGCCAACAAGCTACCCACAACATCATCAAATTTCAGTACTCCACTAGGTGCAGAGTTACTGACAGCTGTACGGAAGGTATCCCATGAGGATGGCAATGAACATAAGAGAAATATTGCCTTAGTCTCCGCATCAAAATTCATCTTCTGAGCCTGAAGCTGGCTGAAAATAATATTGAATTCATTCAAGTGAGAAGCAATAGTTTCCCCTTCCTTCATCTGCAGCTCAAACAACCTCTTCATGAAGTAAACTTTATTAGAGGCAGTTTCCTTCTCATAAGTGGCACACAGTTTCTTCCACAAATCTTCCGTAGTCTGCTCATTTACTACTGTGAAATAAACTGACTCTGCAAGATGAAGTCTAATAGTAGACTTTGCTAATGCATCCAACTCATTCCAATCATCTCAGACATATCCGCAGGCTTAGCTTCAATACCTGCCAAGGGTTTAATCTGCTTCTTTTGAATAAGCACATCTCTTATTTGTTCTTTCCGCAAAGAAAAGTTTGTCCCATCAAACTTTTTAATGCTGAAAAGCTCCTTTTCAGACATGGAAGAGGATGCCATGATACAAATGAAACAAAATCCCAAATGCTAGTGCCTGCAAGAGAGAATCACACCAAATACTAGGTGCACCCAAATGTGTATGCCACAATAGAGTGAAATATCACCAAAATTCAAAGCTCAAAGCATCAAAAGATGCATCTGACTCATGTGCATATACTATGCATCCATATGAGCAAATCTGGCCCAAAAGAAAATGCCAATAAGTGCCAAATGACTCAAGCATAAACACTGTCCACTGGCATATGCATCAATAATGTCTCATCCAAGAGAGCATAGCACTATCAGTGCATCACCTGCAATGTTTCAAAGCTGTCCCTCAGCATAAAATAGCATCCATGTGCAAAGCGTCCATAAAAAATAGCATCCCACGAGGCAATTTGGGCCTATCAGCGCATCCAATAAGGACCGTAATGCATCCAAATGGCCTATAAATCATCCATTGCAACCCAATGCATACCACGAATGAGCGCACACTGCTCAAACTGTAACTAGAGTGATCTGCATAAGGTATGCTCAAGAAATCATAGTCCCACGGTAATGAGCGCTACTGAAAATAGAACCTGAGATGCTTCAAAACATGGGCGCCATTGCATAATCGGACTCAGCAAGAAAATCTGCAAATATCTCTCTTCTGCCAGAACTCCAAAATCCCAACCGATGAGTGAGAAATGGGAGTCAACACTTATCCACTGCCATGTGGCATAAATCTAAGGTTTCAAAACCTTAGTATGAAAAATGCATAACACAGAGACGAAATCGAATACACAGAGATTTATAACTCTGAAAATCCTTCACCGAATCACTCAAGAACTGATAGGTAGGGGTTTTTGGGCGTCCGGAACGCAATGGGATAGACGGTTTTGGAAACCGTGGTCTCAATCACTGGGTCCAACACACGGACTGAAAAACGTTTTTGGAAACAGAGCTATCTGTAAACTCCACCGAAGTGCGAATGATGAGCAACATAGAAGTTTTAGGACCTCCTGAGTCCACCGGAACTGACAGATCTGCAAATGGTTGCTCCAAACTTGAGTTCTAACACCCGGGCAAAAAACGCAGGAACTGACACAGTGAGTCAGAAATCCAATGAAATGATCCCAGATTCAAGAATGAAGGTGTTTCCAAGCTCCTGAAGTGAAGTGGACACCAAAAGCAAGCAATAGTTGCCTCTACAAGTCAATATGGAGTCTCTGTCATCGAACGGAACAGGGAAAAGCTCAAAAAACGACTTTTTCTTTGAAAGCACTTAACAGGCTCTCAAAACCACTTCGCAAAGCCAAAGTGACTTTTCCAAAGGTTTCTCCAAGGTCTCTGCACACTCGGATGCAAGTAAAGTCACCCACAAAGCTTCCCACAGAGCTGCTAAGCTTCAAGCATTCATGCACCTCAGCTAGATCACCCGGGCTCTGATACCAGTTGAGAGTGCTCTCAACGGGAGCAAGAATGGAAGAAGGAGAGAGAGACAGAGAGCCACACAAGTTTGGTGGGTGCAGAACCACCCTAATCTTCTTTTTCATTCATTTATATATGTGTTTGAGTATTGTACATAACCGGGGTTAAGGCACAGTGACCTTTAACCCCACAGTGGTTGTAGGGGATGCGGGGTGGTTGTGGAGAGGGGGATGCAATGATACTTGGGGATGCAGGAGTACTTGAGGAGGTGGGTGTTGGGGACGTGGGTGTACTGGTGGAATGAAGGATGAGGTAGCTCCCTTGCCCTTGAAGGCTTGCCACACATTTTTTATGTACGTGACTCTAGCTTCTATGGTGGGAGCCTTCCACCTTGTGTCGTAGGCAAGGATGTCTCGATCTGTTTGACTAAGACATTGCTGACTCTCCAATGCAAAGTGATACAAACACTTATTTCATTAATTTTGGACTTGTCAATGTACAAATTCATTTCACATATACTTTTGGACTAGTATTTGGATAAAATTTAAGAAAAAACCCACTCTTCAAAGCACATATGAAAACAAAACAAGAAGAAAATTTTTAGAGAATTTTAAAGGAGATGAAATCAAAATTATAAAATTTAATGTGAGACAGATAAGTTACACCAAAAGATAAGATTCAGTAGTTGTAAACTCTCGTAATATTGATAATGGTGCTAAGAAACACCTTCAAAAGTTACAATATTAAGCAAACTCACAATATTTATAATGGTGTTAACAAACACCAAAAGTTACAATAAGCCTCTCATTGGAAGGCATTAATATTTGCCATGGAAATCCTAGATTCAACCCATTCCTCTGCTAAGACCATCTCATCATGTTTAATGTAGTTAAAACTACAGAAGAGAAGCAAGGAATTATAAATTTTCTCCTGTATAGCACTTTCTTGATTCCGTATGGCTTGTGCTTCATGGGGTGGAAATCTCCCAAAACAAGCCCTGTGCGAAGTAACCTCACTTAGTAAGGTGAGATGGAAGAAGAGTTCAGAGTAAGGTTGTGAGATGAAAGAAGAGTGCAAGATTGGTAATGGGAGTAGACTTCAAGGCAAGATGCAAGAAGAGTTTGAGAGTAAGGCTATGAGATGAGTGCAAGAATGATAATGGGAGTGCAGTCGAGTTTTAGAGTAAGGCTGCAGGAAAGATGAAAGGAGTAAGCTTGAGGAGAGGAGGACGATAATGAGAGCAAAGTGGAAGAAGTGTTTGGCTGTAAAGATACAGCGGGAGAGATGTAGAACGACTAGAGAGGGATTTATAGAATTGCAAACTCATAATGTGAGATGAAAGATTTAGAATAAAGAATTGGAGGAGGCCGAGATGTTTCTAAGATGATGGTTGGAGAATGCTAGACTACTAGATTGTGTAAAGTAAGAAATGCAAGACCGTAATGTGAGACATGTTAGACAATAGATTTTGAGTACATTGAAATCTATAAAATAAAGTATTGGAACACAAGAATGATATTTTTATTAGATTCTCATCATGAGATATTTATTGTATACCATTGTGATGCTTTGGAAGTAGACTCTTTCTCTCAAGGCTTTTATTCTTTAGGCGTATATGGACTCTTCCTTTGGGCATAGAATTTATCTACTTCCAGGCGTGGACTTAGCTGTGATGGTTTAAGCATGGACTTGGTTGTGATTCTCCAGGCATATATTGAATCTCTTCTTTTGAGCGTGGGGTAGATGGTGATTCCTTGGGCATAGACTCCTCGGGAGGCTGTGATGCTTGTAGCGTAGAATGAGTCTCTACTTCCACTTGTGGACTTTGCTAGGATGCTTTGAGCATAGACTCCCCAAAATGGTTTGATGCTTTGGCCATAGATTGAGTCTCTACTTTTGCGGAGTGGACTCCCTTCTCTGATGCTTTGGGTTTATACTCCTCGGGCATGTGTTTGAATCTCTACTTTTGCAGCGGCTGGACTCAATTGTGATGCTTTGGGAGTAGACTCCTTTAAAGGCTATGATGGATTAGGAGTATATTGAGTCTCTACTTCCTCGAGAGCCTTTGATGCAGACTTGGCTATCTCATTTACTTCAATTGGAGATTGAGCAATTATGTATCAAATGGTATGAGCCACAAATGTATATAGTTTTGCATCCGAATATGTAGACATTCACGATTGTGAGCCCTTCACATCAAATATTTCATCGAGGTGCAACTTGTAGTTGTAGCATACTCTCCACCCACAGTTGTATGCATCATTTTGCTCTACGACCTCGCATCTTTGTAAGTCCATTGCTTCTTGCAAGTCACCATCATACTTTGTGACTTGTTCGATTGCACTTATTAACCTTGATGTAAGCCTATCCATCATAACATACAAGGGAATGAATAAGTGCATCGCAAAAGATGCATACCACAAAAGTTACAATGCATTAAGAGTAAGTGTACCACAAAATTAATGATGAATTAAGAGTACACTTATGCTAACACATTGCCATGATATCTTGCCATTGAATTGGAAAAATAGCATTTCTTGGCTTGTAGGTCCAAAGCCACCAAACTCCAATGTTTCCTGCATGGCCAATTAAGAATCTTTATTATTTGACTACATCTTACCTCTAGAAAAAGTAAATATGAGGTTGCGGTGTCACTTACTCCTCATAATATGGAAAAATGATAACTCATACATTGTCCATATTGAGAGATTGTAGCTAGGTGCAGATATCTTCTATTGACTTATTATTATTATTGAGCCGTGTAGAAAGCAGGGAAACTATGACGTATACACACTTTCCAAAATTTGGAGGAAACCAAGATATAACTATACTGCATCAAGAAATAAACAAACATTAGCTCATTATATTTTAACAATATATAAATACTAAGCCAAGATAAAGTTTGTATCAAACCTG
The DNA here is from genome assembly GCF_047967505.1 of Dipteris shenzhenensis. NCBI lineage: Eukaryota > Viridiplantae > Streptophyta > Polypodiopsida > Gleicheniales > Dipteridaceae > Dipteris > Dipteris shenzhenensis. The sequence goes on along the minus strand of NC_141628.1, from coordinate 482,550 downwards.
AGGGTGGCCATTATAACTTTATCATTAACCTCTTTCCCTCGATATCTTAGGATTTGAATCTCTTCTTCACCAAATGATAGATATTGAGGTTGCTGTCCAATGAGAACCTGCACATCAAAGTTGCTTCCAATTTCTTGTAGCTTAGAAAAATCTTCAAAATTCTTCAATGTGAGCCACGCCATCATCATATGCTCTGAGTTCCCATATAAGAGAAGTAGTTAACTCTCTATGTTAGGAAAGTCATTCTGTGATCCTTTTATTGTCTTAAATATTTCACTTTCAGTTTTTCTAGCAATCACCATATCATTCACCATATCAATTAAACTCGAAGGAATACTGTGGCCTTCCTGACTTTAGATCCACGTGAAACCATTTCTTCTTCCTTCCCCTCTGCAGTCTATAAAAAAATACAAAAGCTTGTGAGATTGATAGGTTATAGTTAAATCTAATGCTTGTAAAAGAAAAGTAAAGGGTCATACCAGGATATATGTTCGTGATTTCTTTGCGTAATCTTGTGAGCCAAGAAGATCATCCGTGTCATCATCTGCAATCATCTATGCATCACCTTTGTCTTTATCATGGGAGCCATCAAGATCATCCATGTCATCATCTCCAATCCTCTTATGTTCCACTTGTTTCTCGTAGCCAACAGTTAGATCAACTTGCAAGTGAAAGTGTGCCATGCAAGCCTTTGTTTCAATAATATTAGTGGAATATCCTTTTTTGAGAAGATCTTCAAAAAGATATCCCATCTATAATAAGGTGACCTCCCAATTAGGCGGTTGCAAGTATTCCAACGTACTAATCAAAAGACTTCCACTTTTTGCTGGACATTTGTAGATTTTGGAGTGCACTTGATGATGACAGGACCTATGGATTTCTTTCTCCTCTAGCATGAGATGCAGACTCTTGGAGGTCCCCTTCATGTTATGTTGTAGGGAGTGGTTAGGATATGGACTCCGCATGCATAAGAGGAATGATTTGAGGCATTGGATATTTAATACACATTCTCTCTTGCATGTCTTGGTTACACACGCACCATTGTAGATCTTGAAATCCCAGGCATAAACTTTCTCCAAAGTGTATGCATCTCTTCCTTGTTTTCTTTATTGACAAAAATGACAATATTGCAAATTTTATCTCTACTAGTGGTGGTATATAGTATTCTATCGATGAATTGGTGAATATCATTGGAAGAAACCTCATCAATAAAGAATACTTGGGGCTTATCCCAACTTGTTTCATCAAGTAAAAAGTCCTTATCTGAAATGCCCCTGTATGCTACAACCTTTCCAGATTCTGAAGTGATGTTCACATTGAATTGAAAGCTGTGGTTGACATCCTATTATTATTCTCAGGTTATGCTCATTCACAAGCTTCTCAACATATGCAATCACCTGTGGTGGGATTTGGGCTCTCATGAACGAGGTGACTACTTCCGAACCATCTTCTTGATTCTTCATCCACTTATGTGCCCATGCCTTTTCCTTAACTGTGGATAAAGCGGCTATATGCTTCACAATATTAATATTGCATTGAACAATAGGGATATCTTTGTCTATGAGAAATATCTAATTGCACTATCCACTGCATCACGTTTCACCTGTATGTTGATGCACTCCTCCATGATCTTTGTCCTTCCTGCCAAAAAACCATTCTTTCTTGAGGAGTTTCTCTGTTGCCATTGTTACATAGCTATCTGGCAAATATTTTACTAGCCTCCACATTCTTGTTGTCACCTCCTTTTTCTCAACCTTTGACTTTTGTGATAGTAACAAAGGACCTTCATAAGTAACCTCACCCTTCTTATATCCACGAAAAACTGCCACAACTTCCTCAAACACCTCATCAGGTTGAAAAATTATACTTGTGTAGTCTTCATATCTACCTCTTGCTACCTTGAAGATTGTGAGAGATTCTTCCCATTCTTGACTTCCCCTTGGTACAATTTCACTTAAACATATATAAAAATTGACTAATGTGTCTACATCCGCTTTTGTGGCAGTTCTTTTCAAATGTGTTGCTAGAGAATCAAGTGTCGTCCATAGACACCTTGCTTTCATTAGGATTTCCGATGTTGAGGTTATCTTATATTTTGCAAAAATATCATGATTCAATCTTTTGGACTCAATCAAATATTTTGTTGGATGCTTAAAAATACATATTGTGGCCATATAAAAATTGAAGGGAAGAACCTTTGAAATTTGCTCTGCAATGAGTCTTCTGGAGTCCCTTGCTTGTCTAGCAAGTTCATTACAAGCATATGCATAATGCTGACCATCAATTGACTCAAATTTACAATGCAGCAAGAAATTTCTCTTTGCCTCTTTCAAATAAGTGGAATTTGTCGAAGGCTTTGTGTGTTTATACTTAAGTATATATATATATATATATATATATATGAGCATCTACCAATAATTATTTGAAAACAAAGATATTAGCTTTTAATCAATCCATTAGTATGTACATGTTCACAATGCTCTGGAAGAATAAAAGTATCACTTTCATCGGTCCAGAGTCTAGTGGAGTCAATGGCAAAGAAACCATAAATATCCAAATTAAGTAGTACGGGAAGGATGCATTTTGTAGCAATTGTGACCATAAATATCCAAATTAAGTAGTACGGGAAGAAACTTACATGTGGCATACATCCAGCTACAAGCTCCAGCTCTCAATCGATTATGTCCTCTCCATCATCTTTGACTTCACAAAGAGCTTCTTGTAGCCAATCATGTGAGATGTGTCCGGAGAGAAGAGCAAGGTCCGGTGGATATGGCACCCTACACCTGTGCATGACTCTAAATCCCGTCCTCTTATTTATTCTTTTTGCTTTGGCCTCTTCATACCTCTCTACTCATCTTTGCATCTCGGGACTATTGAGGACATAAAACTTATTGAATTTCTCTCTTTGCTCTTCGCTCATCTTTCTTTCAACCCCTTTACCTTGGGGAACCTCCGTAAGTGCACCTGAGTCATTTCATAATGCTTGAGGGAAAGTGCTTCTCAAGCAAGCACACAACTTCAATGGAGTCCACCTCAGCCCTCTCGATGCTCGATAGAGAGATCACTTTTTGCGAGATCCACTTATTCCACGTGCACCCATAAGATTCAATATTTTCTACCGATCATTTAAAATTGTATGAAATATAATGAAGGTGATATGATACTAAGCATAGCTAACAATGCCATTGATCTTGTAGAAAGCTTTTCTAACATCTTCCGATAAGCATCCTCTCACTTGTAAGAGCAATGGAAGGGTTTGCATGCCTCGCCTCTTTGAACACCAAGCTTAACCCAAGGATTCACTATGTAAAAGATTTGGATAACACATGCATTTAAAGGACAAACATAAATAGCCTTTATAAGTTATATAAGTATTTTATCCTAATGTTCATTCCAAATTCCAAATATAAAATCCCTTCGATAAAGAGATTGCTATTTGATTATGTGATTTATCTAAGTAGAAAAGAACCCTTTGAATTCACATGTGGCATTCTTCAATGAACCCTCTCAAGGTTTAACTTGAGAATATTGATTAATCTTCATGCTAAACTCATTAAAAACATTTCAAAGTAGTCCCTCCTAGACCTTGTTCAACTTTGTCTCATTGCATAAGTAAATTACTATAAAAATTATGTAAATTATCTAATTAAAACCCTTTTAATGAATGCATGTGCTATTCTTCACTAAACCCTCTTAGAGTTCAAGTAGAGGATGTTGAACAATCTTCATGTTGAAACTCATCAAAAACATTTTAAAGTGGCTCTAAAGTGATCCCTCCTCAACCTTGTTCATCTTTTTCTCATTAGCCAACAATGTGAGTGCTCTCTTTATTTCTTAGCATTTGGGTAAGCTTAGCGTTGACAAGAATCTTGTTAAAAACTTGTCTTATGAAGCATTTCTTATGGAAGTTCAATTTATTTACTCTTTTCTTCCTTATCATCTGTAATATATTAAATTTTCTTTAGGGAAAAAAATACAATTAGCTCCTGCCATAATCAGGATGCTTAGGAAAATAATTGATATAAGATGGGGGACTCTCTCTTACATAATGAGTCAATTAAACTGCCACCATAACTTGAATGTGTCAAAGTTACCACTACTTCCAAAAACGCTAACCATATTCCTATCGAAGTATAGTAAATTTCTACAAAGATGCCAAAGGACAATCTGATGAGTCTGATCTCTTTGGGCAAAACCAAAAGGTCTCAAGAGATTTCCACAGATATACTTGGGAGGCTTTAGTATCAATGGTATCCACGTCTCGGAAATGCAGCAGGATACCTGTGGATGCAGTCCAGCCAAGGGCTACGAACGGGGACGGGAATGTCTGCAATAGCCTTCCATACCGCGCTATTACATTTGAACCCGGAGCCCAAACCAAGCATCCACACTTTGTCTCCCTTCTTGATCTTCTGCTTCGCCTCCATATAAGCAAGGACATACCATAGGCAGCTGGCAGAAGTGTTACCAAAGCGATGAAGAGTAGCTCGAGATGCTTCCAACAAATCGTCGTTCAGAAACAAATTCTTCTGGATTTCGTCTATCACGGCTCTGCCTCCCGCATGAAGACAGAAATGCTGGAAGGCTAGCTTGAAATCTGGCTGGTACTGCTTCACCTCCATTTTAAGGACCTTCCTGGAAAGCAGACTGATAACAAACAGTATCTGCTCCCCCAAAGGCAGGACACGGGGCCCTAGGGTAACGATGTTTGTTCTGAGGGCATCGGCTGCAACCCCCATCAGGTCTCGGTTCAGTGCAACTCCCAAGCATCCCTCTTCGTCCTCGGTCTGATATGCACAGCGGTAAGCGCGGTCATCTGCCGCCTTGTGCGTTCTCACGCAGTGGAGAAACTCGTACTTGCTACACGACCTTTTGTCCCGCCTATTGGTGAGCAGCATGGCAGCACAACCCACACGGAATAAGCAATTTGTCACTAACATCGACTTGTTGTTCCCAGAATACCAGTTGAGGGTAATGTTCTCAGTGCTCACCACCAAAGCATACTGATTTGGGTACACCTTCAATAAGTCCTTTGCTAGATTACAAGCAATCACAGAGGCGCTACAACCCATTCCACCAAGGTGAAAAGTCTTGACGCTCTCCATCATTTTGAAATGATTCACGATCATCGCGGAATGAGACGGGGAGGGGGCGAAGAGACTGCAATTCGTAATCAGAATATCGATATCACCGGGTTCTACTCCTGTCTTCTTCAAGAGTTCGTCCACAGAACCAAACAGTACCTGGGTGGCTTCGAGTAAGACATCCTCGTGCAGAGCAACGGGTCGGTCGTTAAAAATGAAGGGGGGCACATAAGTCTCTCCACCAAGCCCCGACCGAAGGAATATCTTGCGCTGGAACTCCACGCTAGGAATAGTGAATTTCCCATCATTTGTCGTGAAAAACTCAGACAGTTCGTAGTTACACTTTTGATCGTCCCCAGGCTTGTAACATGCAAAATCCACGAGGTACAGAGGGCGCGACCATCGTCGGAAGAAGGACACGGCAGCAATGACGAGCGCAAGGACCCAAGGCAGAAGCGGGAGGCTGTAGGGGTGAAAGCTATCCCAGAAGAGCGCCAGGACGGGGAGGCAGGTGGAGGAATGTGTCATTTCTGCAACTTTGAGGAGGAGGATAAGGAGCAGAGCAGGAGGCAAGATGGAAATGAATGGAAGCTGGGGGTGGCGGAAACCCATGTTGTTGGATGATGGACGCGGTGCACAGATTGCACAGACTGAAGAAGGTGGGAACTTCTGGTAAGGACAACCAAGGACAAATTACTTGAATTTGGCTCAAATTACGTCCAATTGATTAGTAATAGCTAGACCCACTTCAACTTTAATTCCGCATTCTGTCTCGATTGTCACGGAGGCATTTAGTAGTCAGCACTCCATAGTTAGAAACGCCCATCTCGATGCACGATATCTGGCACGCAATCCTCTCCCTTCAGTTCTAACTACTCTCCAAGTGTTCACGAAAAACATTTTTTCTAACAGTAAGTAGAGAAATTCATGACTTTTTGAAGTAAAAGGTCGAGGTTTAAAACCCCTTCATTCAAGATCTATACTTCAAAAAAATTTAGTGTCAAAATGAGAAACAATACTATGTAAATTTCTCAAGTATCTCACAAAGACTAAGACCAATGGAATTGGAGATTTTTTCATTACATAGGCATGATGATGCATGCATAGATTGCCACTTATTTACTAGATCTAGCATCATGCACACTACTAAGGTCTAGTAACCCCATAATTTCCTTGCTAGACATGTATCTTAGGGGTGAGAATCCAACATATCACTGGTAATAATCATCCTTCCATCACTCCATAGATAACATAGAGCCCATCATCTATAGGCTAGAAGTTTATGAACATGCTTTCAGATTATAAGATTGCAACCACAAAATGTCACTGGCCAAAAGTCTACCCGTATACATGAGTGCACCAAACAAGTGTTTCTTATCTATAACAAAACTTGCCAGCTTCATTGTACAAAAAGTAACCCCAAAAGCCAGGTCCCAGCTTGCAAACCAATACCAAACGAGCAATGAGATGGCAAGTTACTTTCCCATATGCCAACCTGGATCAATCTTCCTAGAAAACCAAAGTGAACCCAACCAATTTGATTTGCAAATAAGAAAATATATATGGGATGGCTGGACTCTTGCATGTTACTTTTTCATATGCCAACCTCAATCAACTTTCCTAGAAAATCGAAGTGGACCCAACCAATTTGATTTGTAAATCAAAAAATAAGCAATGGGATGGGACTGTTCATGTTACTTTCTCATATGCCAACCTGGATCAACCTTCTTGAAAAATCAAAGTGGAAAAATCAGAAAATGAGACCTCTCAAAACCTACCACCTCCATCACCCATGGCATTTCTAGTATTCAAATAAAAAATTATCAAATGAAGCCTTCAAAATCTGCATGCCTATGGACATTGTGAAATCACTAAGGAAAGTATCACGATCTCTCCCAAGCATGTCTCCAATTGGGATTCCAATAAAGCAAGATTTAATAATAAGTAACCAACCGAGCAAAATCAAAATGATCAATCACCTTGGCAAAACCAAACTGGTCCCAAATTCCCAATCATCGTGGCAAAACCATCCAGTCTTATATTCAAAGACAAAATTAAACCCTCCACAAATTTGTATGCCATGCCATGGATAGCATGGAATAACCAAAAGAAGTAAAGCATATCTCTAACTGAGATTTTTGCATAAGCAAGCTTTAAGACAAGCTATGGGTAGTCTAAAATACCCAAAAGAAGTAAAGTGTGTCTCAAACTAATCCAAAATGAGTAGGAACATGATGCATGGTACTTTCCCATATGCCAACTTGGATCAACCTTCTTGAAAAACCAAAGCGGATGTCAAAAAATAAAACCCAAAAGCTGCAACCTCCATCTGTCTATAAAGCATGCATGGCTCCAATATCCAAAATCCAAGGATATGCATATAAACCAAAGCAAGACACTTTCTAATTTATACTGCTCACCAAAATCTGCACTGTGCCAACTTGCATCAACCCTACAAAACCTTTCCATCTTCATCTTACATGCTCCTAGCTTGCAACCACCAAAAACTTATTCAACCACCTGTACATATAATGCTCAAACCCTTTTCCATGCTAGCTTGCATGAGCTATCCTGTCAAAGCCAAATTGATGATACAAAAACCCTAGCAAAGCAACCATGACAAAAATAAACTTGCCAATCAATTGTGTAGTACTCAAATCAAGAATTAAAGCCTTCAAGAGCATGCATGCCATGCTACAAATAGCCTAGAACAACCAAAAGAAGTATTACAAACTTTCTAAACCATGTCTCGAATTGAGATTCAAATAAAGCAAGCTTTAATGGTGATAAGCAAGCACACTAACAAAACCAAATTGATTCAACATCCTGGCAAAACTAAACTGATTCCAAGCACCCTCGCAAAAGCAACCAGTCTACTATTAAAGCCTCCAAAAACTTGCACGTCATTATATGGACAGCTTGGAATAACCAAAAGTAAGTAAAGCATGTCTCCAACTGAGATTTCAAAAAGCAAGCTTTAATTATAGATAAGCTATAGATAGCCTGGAGCAACCAAAAGATGTAAAGTGTGTCTCAAACTGAGATCGCAATAAGCAAGCCTTAATGATATGCCACCGCCCTAACAAGAAACAAAACTGATTCAACCATCTTGGAAAAAGTTGCATGCCATGATATAGACTACCTAGAATAGCCAAAAGAAGTAATGCATGTCTCCAACTAAGAATCTGACAAGCAAAACCTAATGATAAGGTATGGACAGCTTGGAATATCCAGAAAAAGTCTTCAATTGACAATTGAATAAGAAAGTTTTAATGATAGACCAACTCCATAGTGCATACCATGCTATGACCAACCTGGAACAATAAAAAATTTTATTATAATCTCTCAAGAATGTCTTTAACTAAGATTCAAATAAGAAATCTTTAATGACATATTAAACATTCTCAAATGACACAATACAATTTATTAAAATTAACATGCAATCATTGTGCTCATTAATTTTTTGCAACCACACTCTAATTATCAATAGTATACACAGCTAATAACTTAAGCCAAACACACTATTGGTTGCTTGAAAATCAAAATATTATTTGCACACTTTGAATTTTGTGCAACCATATGCTAAGGAGATGCTAAGCATCATAAAAAATGGAGCTAAAACTATAAGCTACTTAAAAATCAAAGTATACTTCATTTTTCAATGTTTCAAGGTACCATATATATGCCATGAAGTCCTTGTTGCATTGCCCCATGCTTCAATACTCTCTGTAAAGTCAAACTCTTCCACACTTGGGCCCTCAACAGAAATATGCATCAATGCTGCTAAGTTTGGTGTCGCAAGCTGATTTCGATATCAATTTTTAATCATGTTTTGACAAGAGCATCCCCTCTCATAGATTGTTGTACTTGAACATTGGACCATTGCAACTTCATTCAGCTGAAGCATCATTGGGTACTTAGTGCAAAAGAACATCAATACATCTAACATAGCTCCATATATCCTTCAAAGGCCATGTCTTCCAATCAGAGGCAGCTTGCACTTTGAACACTTGAAATTCTTTTTTCAAAGCTCTACCATCAATCAAGCTATCAAAACTTTTTCCATTGCATGTTACATGATTTCCATAGAATTGCACTAATGAATTCAATTCTTCTCCTCCAAAAGATTTCAAAAGCTGCCCAGGTGGAAAAGACGATGGACATAGTATTTTCAAGCAACTCAATACCATATTATTTGCAAACCTCTCTTTTAGACTATCCAAGATAAGAGTAGAATATTGTTTTTGAAACTATATGGCACAGATCCAATCGGACATCTTTGTATTATAGCACCACGAAACACATCTCCTTTTAATGCACTCCTCAATTCAGCAAGATGCCCATTAGCAAAACCATAGTCGGGAATTATAGGAAGCCCCTACTATTGTAATTCCTTGCATTAATGTCAATTATGGGATCTGCAATAAATTCCATTTGTATCGTGCCAATAGTTGCATTCACAAGACTTGATACACTTGTAATATCCACAAACATATTTTGGAAAACAAAGATTAGACGAGCATTAATGTGATCTAGTAAGTCTCCAAGAAATTGCAAGGCATAAATAAATTCAAACTTTGACACAATCTCATAAAGAGACTGATTTTCAGCCTTCAAGAATGCTAAAAGTGGCTCAATAACTTCACAAACATTTGCAATCACTTTGTGCCTACTCAACCACCATATATTATGAATCCTCTTCATATGTAGTGTTTTGCAATCAAACTCCTCTTCCAATTTAGTTAGCTTCAATATCCTTGAAGAACTCTTTTTGAGAAAAGACCCTATCTCATTTAGAGGTGCATCAATCTTACGAGCAAACTCACATTGCTTTAATGCATCAGAGGCACATAAATGTGTGCGATGTGCAACACAATGGATAGAGGTTAGAAAAGGAATGGAATTTTTCAACAATATAGCCAAACCTTTACCTTTTCATGTCATGACAGAGGCACCATCTGATCGAAAGCTCACCCTTTTTGTCTCATCAATGTCATGAGCTGCAAAAACCATTTCAACTTAGCATGCAACCCCTTTGCAGTTTTATCTTCCACCTCCATGAGTCCCAAGAAAGATGCACAAGGCGAGTGCTTCCACATATAACTCCCATAAATTATCATATGCTCAAACATAGATATATCAGTTGACTCATCCATGTAGATACCAAAGATAGATGATTGTTTCAATCAATGAATTATTTCCTTGCAAATGTAATTTGCTATAAAAGAAACAAAGGTAGATGCAACTTTGTCATTATGGTAAAGATCCGCTGGTAAGTTTTCTACCCACAACATTTCAAAAACCCCAACATACATGCAAACTTCAAGAATTCCATATCATTCTTAGCAAAAAAATAAGCAGTCCGGAATGCAAGGTGAAAGCAAGGTAATGTGGAATGCTTTTTCCACTATATAGCATGAAACTAATACATAGTTCTTAAATGAAGAAAAAACAAAAGTCATTATATTTTTCAATACCAAGTAATTAAAAGACTGATGAGACGTTTCAGGTAGTTCTTAGATTCCAACAACAAAATTGTGTTCCATCCTAATCATTTTGTCAACCATTCCTTCAAGCTGAAGAGCTTCATATTCATCGTCTATGCTATTGCACTATCGTCCAGCTCGTGACTTCAGCTTCCTCACAATGAGGACTCAAACACGCATGAACTAGAGGGTAAAGTCCTGATGGAAGCAGTTTCTGCTTATCACTTTCTATTGTTTATGAAGTTTGACTTGCAGATGTTGGCATAGACTAAATGAGGCCCAATTTCGTTCAAGTTTAGCACATCGTTTCTTGAATTGATAGCATTGATATAGCAGTACATCGTGCTTGGAAGGAGGTGGAAGTATGCTATTCGAGACCTTTCAGTAGATGGAGTGCTTGTATTGAAATGGTTACTAAGATTGCTAAAGATTTTGAGAGAGAGAGAGAGCAGGAAGAATGAGGAGACAAGGGAAGGCAACGGTTTGCGTGAGTTTGTAATTATTGTTGACTATTGCTGAGAATCCATTGGATCCTATTTTTCCTTCATTGCTTTCCTCGGTTGATCTTTTCTTGAGAGCTATAGAACATGCTAGACTAGGTGTAGCTAAGGTTCAAAGTGGCTTCAAGAAGGTAACACACCGTCGGCATTCTTCTTTAGAACGGTTAGAGAGAAAAGTATGCTGAGGGCAATCTAGTGTATGAGGAGTCAAAAATAGCTGAGATTTTCATATAGCGTTTATCTAGCATTGTGGGCACTAAGCCAATTAAAAGCACAAATTACAAGGTAAAGCTGGATGCATTCCTAAGCAATTTGCACGATAGGTGGTGATGCCTTATGAGGCTCTACTGTTGCAAAGGCCGAGTCTTCGGTTGTGATCAAATATGTTCTTTGGATGATATCAACGGCTAAGATCAAATATGTTGTGTTCTCTATGGCTAGAGATAAGTCACTTGGGCCTAGCAGTATGCCTATTGAGTTCTATCAATATAACTTATGGAGGATATGATGGAAGTAATTAACTAGTGCTTCCAAAGAGGTGTGATGCCTCAGAGGCTTAATATGGGTATGATAAAGCTTATTCCTAAGGAGCAAAATAGTTGGTTACCATGTCACTGGAGACCTTTGTCGATGCTCAATTGTGTGTGCAAAGTTATGGCCAAGGATTTGGCAAACAGAATCAAGCATATTCTGAGTAGCATGGTGCATGCCAGACAATATGGTTTTGTATATGGAAGGAACATATTATTGGCTATTGATCATGCAGTGAATCATAATGAATCATATTGAATTTTAGTCTTTCTGTCTTTGTAGAGATCATGGCAGCTAATGCAGCTCACAAGGCATCTAAGAAGATATCACAAGTGCAAGTCCCAGTACAAAAAAAATTTTGCCAATACGCACAGGCATTTAATGAAGAGTATGGGCTCAGTATGGTTGGAATAGATCCAAGGGAGATACAAATAGGTTCGAAAGACATCACCCCTGCAGACTTGGAGTCTGTATTTGCATGTCCCAAACCAGTTTCTGGGCAAAAAAAAAAAAAGTCATATTATGTATGTAATGAGTTTGCCCAGAAGAAGTGCAAGTCAGCGCAAAGAGCTAAGGACATGTAGCTTTTCACCATTGCATGGGCTCCATTGTAGAGAGTGCACTGGAACATGCTAAGGTCCACCGAGGGCATCTAGGTACAAAGCGCAAGAGGTGGGAAGAGAATATGAGATCTTTACATGGTGTGTTCCCTTCATCTAATGTAAAATCTGTTGTTTCCACAACACTAGTGAAAAACCTGTTTTATATGAGCCCAGAATTCCAAAAAAAATAGGAAGATGGAATTGTTGGAATGACAAGTGCACATGAGATTAGGTTGGGATGTCTGAAGTCGACGCTTGATGAGGAATGCTAGGTTCTTGAGGTTGCTAGCTGGAACTTGTATAGAGCAAAAGGCAAGCGCACAGAGATGAACAAGATGGAATCTAAACTGTTCAATCTTTGGAGAGGATGCTGATCAAGAATGGTTGTTACAAATGTTCCAAAGATTGTATACCAAAGACAATGTACAGGAACTACAGAAAATATCGCGTGAGTGTACAATAGGGGGTTTTTTTGAAATGAGGCATAAGCTTATACATTAGGGGTGGGGGCCCTTTTTTTCCCCCAATATTGAATTTAAGCTAGGGGGACCATGTCATATTTAAGAAGGGGGGACATAATATAGGTTACCTTGGGTAACTAGTCCAAACAAGTTTGATTTTGTGTATGGTTTTAAATAGTCATAGGGAAAGTAACCTAAATTTGCTTATTGTGTAATCTAAATGGAGTCTAAATGCTTGAGAAAGAATGTAGATTTAAGGAAAGGGGGGGACATAATGGAAATTTGGTGGTATCTTATAAGCTTAAATAGGGGTGTTTTATCATCCTACGTGGATCTTAAATAGGGGGTTTTCTTGAAGTTCATGCACACAGGTGACGTCCCCCTTTAATGAAGAGTGAATCCCCCAGGGCCCGATGAGACGTGCTCGTCGTCCGAACAAGATGAAAAAGAGAAAGAATGGTCAAGCTATTGATAATTTCATGCCTTCAGAAAAGAAAAAGACGTCAGGTACTCCATATGGTGAGATTTTTTTGCTAAAAGGTTGAAATTTTATGACAATTTTGATCTTGTAATGTGTAACATGGGCTCCCCCTTGCTCATAGGTTCAATAAAAACATATGTGGACTTGGGCACACCATCCAGTAACTTGGGGACTCTAGATTGTGCTGGCTCAATCTTGATCCCTTCTTCATCAAGAATATCGACAAGGTCATCTGTGAGATTTGAAAGCAATGTAGAACCTCTCCATGCACCTTCTCCTCTTTGAAGTTGTCCGAGTCAATCTCGAGTATCTCAATGCCAAAGCTTACCTGAGAAATATCTAGGTGAGGCCAGGGGTGGCATACGGTTGCAAATGGATGAGCCCTTATCGTCCAAACCTACCCCCTAGTAAGAGGTGCTCATGCATCTCCCAGAAAGCTATTGGGAGAGTTTGTACCAACACCCAAAGTAGAAATGGATTTGGCTCAAAAGAAACATGCTCGAAGTACTAGTTTGTAGGAGGATGATTTTGGTCCATTCAGCATTACAAAAATGGACCCTAATGAGAAAACTTTGAGAAAACAACAATGGGACCGTGTGTGGGAAGCTGCAACTATTATGGCATCCATGATTCATGAGTCCCTTTACAAGGCAATTGACATTATGGCTCCAGGTGCTCACTCTTTGCCGCCCGCTCTTCTTCTCTATTACGTGTAAATATTTGTCTTTTTCATTATTCATTTTCAGTCTTCTTCTTTTTGCTTGTAGCCTTGTCTTCTTCTCTATTATGTGTAAATATTTATCTTTTTTATTATTCATTTTCAATCTTCTTTTTGTTTGCAGCCAACTATGACAAGGACGCCCATCTTCGGATGGCACCGGAGTGGGTGAAATCATTTTATCTTATGTTCTGCAATGCCTTCCCCTTCTCTTGTCGAGTTGAGAGAATTGACCCACTCTCCATTGGGACTACATTGCCACAAGAGACTATCGATAAAGAAAGTATACATGCTACTATCCCTCGGGGAAATAGGCAACATATGCACTTAACTCCCTCCCAAGTTAACCTCCTATCCAAGGCATATCGAGATGTACATGCATGGGAGGAAGACCAATGCATCTCCTTTGAGAGCATTGCATTATGGACTTGAGCATGTGTCAACCATGCATAGCTCGGGTGATTAGGATGAGAAATATGCACTTCCACTTTGAAGGCACCCTATGTGGGCACTAGATTTAGCATGTTTTAACGAAGAAGATACATTTTTTGTTCTTTTCATACAAAGAAAATTTGAATGTATGACTCCACGCATGCACTTAAGAGTATCTATCATTTGAAATTAATTTCAAAAACGTTGAATCTCTTTCAATCATCTTTTTGGTGCAAAGTCAAAATTATCATTTTATGGTGGAATATCTTTTTGTAAAGGTTTATGTTTTAATGTTCTTATTCGGCTTTTGTTAATGTTTGTCAAGTCTTCACCAGTTTAGTATTAAATAGTATTTGCAATGGAAAAAAATTATATTTAATATTCTATTTTTACTATTAAATTTTATATTCTCGCAATTGATTCCTCCCTATGTTTATACAGGTTATTCTTAAAACAAAGGAGTTCAGGTGTATTGGAATGCCTTGACAGCGAAGAAGTGGTTTACGTGTTTGCTTCAAAATTGCTCCATGAAGGGTATTGAGATTTGCAATTGACGAACATTTAATAATCATAGGGCAAAAGAGCATATGTTAACTCCCATGCCAGAGCTCCCAAGGGGACCCATCCCTAAGGGTGGACACGTTCCAAGTCATGTAGTCAATCGTAGACATCAACAATGCTTGATACTTCGCTCATTAGATGTGGGGCTTAGTTATAAAAATGCTCGGCACCAAGCATGGCGTAGAGCTACGCATGGGAGGATCTTCTTCATAAGCATGGTTTGTAGAGAGACTCTTGGACATTATGAAGAGTGGAGGACAAGATGAGAAAATGGGATGAACACAAAGAGGCAAGAATGGTAAAGATTGGGGAGCGAGTGGAGATGAAAAAAGATGAAATGCAACACCTGCAAAAAGAAAAAGATGTCTCCATTTATGAGGAGGATACCTCTGAAGAGAATTGACTTATGAAAACTATCTCAATGTGTTATTTTAATTGATGTAACTAGATTTATTTGTCTTATGCAAACTATCTTGATGACGGTTATTTCAATTGATGTAACTAGATTTCTTTTTCTTTTTCCCCAATGTTGAGTTATTATTCTCTCATCTAAGTAGATTTAATATTTGACATATGTACTCCCTTTTTTGGTGTGAATTCATATGAACAAATGTACTCACATAGATAGGTACTCACACATATGTGCACAAAAATATGTACTTGTTCATATGTGCACATGTAGGTGATTCTCCGTATGTACTTACACACAGGTTCTTCTACATATGTGTTGCTAATTATGTACTTACACATAGGTACTTCTACATATGTGCACACATATGTGTAAGCTCATACACATACACACGTACACAAGCATATGCATGCACACGCATGTAGTCACACATATGCACACTTACTTGCACAAACATATGTACCTCGTGACGCTTAACCAAGCTCAAGATTTATCGAAGAAACAATTCATATATAACCATAAACAATGATTTTTATATGTATCGACACATACACATGTCAACAAGCATACTTTTTGCACACGTACGTATTTGTACATATGTTCTTCTACTTATGTACGTGCACATATGCACTTGTACATATGTTATTCTAGTTATGTACATGCACATATGTACTTGTACATATGTTATTCTACTTATGTACAGGTGCACATAGGTACTTGCACATATGTAGGCTCATACACATATACACAACCATATGCATGCACACACATGTAGTCACACGTATGCACACTTCCTTGCACAAACATATGTACCTCATAACGCTTAATCAAGCTCAAGATTTCTCAAAGACAGAATTCATATAAGCCATAAACAATGATTTTTATACATACTGACACATACACATGTCAAAAGGCATATGTATGCACATGAATGTGCACCTACTATGTGCATAAGCCAAGAGAAAGTACTTTCACAATAGCTCCTTTGGCGAATAGATTTATCTACAATGATACAAAACAAGTATGAAATGTTGATCACTTGTAGGGTGACCAAGGAGTTGCAAGGCATGTGAGGCATCATACCCTAAACATGTATGCTTGATCCATCTCATTCATCCTCAAGTCCTTTATGTTCATTCACTTCCATGCTATGTACCACTTCTCTCTCGATCTCTACACAAACATTTGGATGCATTGTAGTTAGCATTAAAATCAGAAACAAGCACTCATTGAAAGTAGCAGAAAGGGCATGGAAAAACCTACGCTTAGAGGGTGCTTTGTAAGTGTTGGGTGTTATCGCCACATAATATAGACGCTTTTCCTTTGTAACCACTGTCTCCAGAGGAATTCTAGCAAGCATCATGACTTTTGCCTAGTGTTTGCAAAAATTGCCTTTGAGTGACCATTCACAATTACAACAAGCCCATTGGCTTCCTACATTATTTACATGGTACTAGTGTTCCTTCTTTGATCTACTATGCACATGTACAACCATAGGATCATCTTCATCAATTTCTACTTTTGAGTCAAGGATGTGCTGCATGCTTGAACTACATTATGGATAACATTTTCCACATTCAATTCTCCACAAAACCCTCTGACTTTAGCATGATCTTGTACCAATAATATGAGTGGCACCCAATTAGGAGCTTATGTATTAACCAATCCACTCGCCGTCCATGAATAATCTTCCTTCCATTCAAGAATCGAGACTTTAAGGTGCCATGGTAGGATTCAATGGCCCCATTTCTATCTTGGTTTGCAAGGGGAAGATTATGTGCAGCCCGCACCCACATGCCTAATCACTCCAACAAATGTATGGATAAAATAACAAACAAAGATAAGGTAATTGAAACAGTCAGGATATGTTATGAAAAAAGAGGAAAACACAAAGCAAATACATGCTCATGCATATAATAGGAAGTATATGTACGTATGCATGGGGGACAATATGTTCAAAAGTATGACACGAATGCATCTTGGTTTGCGAATTCATATGTGAACTCATCTATCAATCGATGGACTTCTTCCTCTCTTTGCATCACAAATTGCCCAGGTTGCCCGTGCATGTTCATTATTCTTCCTAGTGACATGAACATGGTTGCACATGTTGGCCAGCAATCTTGAACTTTACTAACAAGATTCTTTAGCCAGGACCTTTGAACGTGCCATAAGAAAAGGAAGATAGGAATACCAAACACTCTCCTACATTTTGAGAAATGAATAAAATGAGTATGCACATTTAATAGTGCCACCATAAAAGTTATTGTTGTATAGATTCACTCACCTCAAGGCCTCCATTTCTGCACTCGCATCATCGACCATGAAGGCATGAGCTTCCCAAGATTTATTGTAGTTTAATATGCGATTGCGAAATCAAGTTAGCCACTTCTCGAGTGTCTCCTCCTCTTTTAATGACGTAACGACCCAACCAACAAGGACTCCATTGTGATGTGAGTCAAACACAAGCAAGGAGTACAATGAAAATTGCAATTAAAAAAACATGAACGTAAGGCACTTCAAGCATGGATGATGTACAATGGTTGATGAAGCACAAGCCAAGGTGTTTGAATGGGCCTAGAATGAATGGTAAATTTGAAAGCTCATCTTGCTCTTGATAGATGAACATGGATGATGCATTGCAATCCACCCACATGTGCACACTAAGAGCATCATTTGAATGGTATTGGTAGAGCCAAGAGTTCACCTTCTTTGTAAGATTCAAGACATCACGAAGGCTAAGGAAATCATCTCTTCTCATACAACTACCAGGATCTAATTCAAGTCTTCTTTTCAACGTTTGTTTGTGTTGGTCCTAAACTTGTTGAGGTGTAAAACCCCTAGCTAGCTCTTTGAAGACCCAATCCTTCATTTGACCAGATAACCAAGGGGCATAGTCAAGATTGGATCTAGGACTTTCACCTTGATAGTGTACTCCATGAGTGATTTCACCTTTTTTATCTACATGTTGCATTTCTATGTATGTCATCATGGATGCAATGTGGGGAAAATGAAATAAGTGTCGTACTATGAAATGGCACCTGCACCACTAGAGGCCCATGGACGACTTCCTTTCCCTAACTTAGGGCAGTTCTCCATGTCTAAGACTAGGTGAGAGATTGCTCGCTTGTCCTCGGGCTCAAAGCCGCACCAATACCTAGAGACCACATGTATGACAATGGGAGAAAATAAGGACCTCTAAAGCATTCTCAAGTAATATGTAGGAATTAAGATGCAAAGGGTCATAGAAATTTTGACATATGTAATCTTTGTTATCCAAGTCTTCTTTGAACTTCATTGTGAGTGTTTGCTATTGTTGTTGTGCTTGCTTGAGTAGATCTTGAACTCGGTAGGAGCATCAACTCTATTGGCCTCACCTTGAAGGAAGTCATCGACCCTTTCAATAAAAATAAAGGCTTTTCTTGTGGCATTATACATGTTTTGTGGATCCAATATAGGATACCATTGCAAATGCGAGGAGTCAAACATGTGTGGCTTTGGATTTTGAGCAATTGGCTTTAGGGGCCTCCTCTATGATTAAGAATAGAAATGCAACATATAAGAATAAGTTTTTTAGTATGGAAAGGTAGTTAATCCAACCATAAAAATTATCAACACAAATAGCATCCAAGATCCCCTTTACATAATCTTCTAAACCATAATCTCAACCAACATATGCATAAACAAAAAAACAAATTATCCAAAATACACATACACATTCACGTGCATGCGTGCACACACATATGTGTGTGTGTGCATGAGCCAACATTTGTAAATAAAGAGAAATTTAATTCCCTACCTCATCTATTGAATAATCCATTGTGTATGGAGAGATGAAATAGCACTAGCTCTGCTTGAGATGTTGTGGCCTTAAGGTGAATGATCTCGGAATCTAGGAGTGTTATTGGAGGGAACGCCTCGGCATAATGAAAGGAGACGAGTCCACATAGCAACTCTAGAAAAATATTAGCTAGAGAAATTATGATCGCAAACATAGACCAATCACATAGTAGATCACCTTAATATTTTTAAAAATAAAAAAAAACACGATCGTAATCCCATTATGCAACACAAGTATTGAATGTAATCCCCTACTCTGGGAACGTAATCCTCTATTTGGGGAATGTAATCCCATTTATATATAGTTTAGGAAGGTTTAGGAACTAATCCCGTTTACATAGTTGTTGGTTGGCTGCTAGTTTGTCATCAAATTCGCATAGCCTTATTACCTTTCCGAGATGAAGTTGATTGCATCCGTTTCAACTTAGCACCAACAAAGAAGTCCTCTACAATCTGCCATAGCTCGAGATTTTGCCCTTGCTATGTTGAGAAACGTGGAGTTGTGGCGAAGAGATTTTGGAACATGGAGCTGTGGCGAAGAGAGTCGAGATTTAGTCTGGTTGAGCTTGGTTGAGCTGTGGTGAAGAGAGGCGAGGGAAAACTCTTGGTGGAGCTGTGTTGATTGCGAAGGGTGAGTTGCTGTCTACCACACAACCTTTGCCATTGATGCTTACAAGGGCCAATTACAAGGACTTGCACCAAGGCGTTGGCCTCAAATGGGCAATTGGATATCTTGAGGCAAATGGAAGGATGAGGAATCGCTACATCAGCGAGCTCACTAAATCATTTGCTGCGGTGAGCACAGGAGAATGAGGAATTGCAAAATTAGTGAAGGTATAGTGGTTGGTAGGTAGAGCGGCTCACGATTCAAATTTGGTATGCTTTTGCTCCACATCATATGTTTACGTAATGGATGTCTACAGCTCTAGCTACCCTCCAACTACCCAACAAAAGAATTGCCTGCTCATTTTGGTGGAGGGTGGTGGTGGAGCCATGGGGATGTAGGTCCATGCTCCAGTGGACAAAGTCCAAGGAAAATAGGCCTCTAGATATCCATAGGCATTAATTCATAGCCCCAAAAGTGCTTTTATATACATATAGCATGAAGCCAAGCCACCTATGGCTTCAAGTACAAAAAATAAGAGGAGTATATATTAATTCATAGCCCAAAAAGTACTTGTATATACATATAGCATGAAGCCAAGCCACTTGTGGCTTCAAGTACAAAAAAGAATAGCTAGCACTACTTCTATGACTAATCGGAGGCATCCTCATCCTCGCTCTCATCACATCAGAGCCTTCTTCATGGCCTTCTTCTCCTTAGTATCCTCACCTTCTTCCTCCTCAATATCCCTAGGAGCTTGTAAATGAGGGACAACATGTATCAATGTATAAATCCTTATTTACAACATTGACATTTTTAGAAGAGAAATAGAAGGAGAAGAACAAGGAATGAGTATGGGGAAAAGGAAAAGAGAAGGAGAAGGAAAAGGAAAAGGAAAAGGGAAGGATAAGGAGAAGAAGAAGGAAAATGGGAAAAAGGAGAAGGGAAATTTGAATGGAAAGGAGAAGGAGAAGGGAGATGGGAAGGAGAAGGAGAAGAAGAAGGACAGAACTATCACAATGCATCTATAGATGCGGCTAATAGCGTGTCTATAGGTGCAACTGCACAATTTAGAATACATTTTGATGCACTATTAGATGTGCTCTGACAAATGAATCTCGAGAAAAACGAACAATGACAGACCGACCGACCCCCAGAAAGAACAAAAGTACCCAAAGAGATTCTTTCTTGCATATGACAAAGAACGAATCTGAAGAGAACAACATTCCACAAGTATAAGAAGCATCATAGATTGAGAGAGAAGAGCAATTGACAAGAGACATACCTTGGATAGAGGTATCAAAAGCTTCTTCTCCTTCTTCTCAAAAGCTTATTCTCCTTCTTCTCTTGTGGCTTCCCTCTTCATCCTCTTCTCTTTTATTCTTGGAGATGAATGTGTATTCTTGGAGATGAGGTGTAAGCTGCTTGGAGATGAGTTCCTCTTGGAGGTGGGTGTGGGTGTTGAAAGGAATGCAAGCACAGCGGAATGAGGAAATGAAGGAAATGTAGGTTTAAAAACCAGTTAGCGCATCTATTGGCACATCTACATTGTATATTAGATGCACCTATAGACACGTTTCATAGTATAGACGTGCTTATAGACATGTTTGGGATTAAAATTACAAGCACTGATACTTTTTTTTAGTTTATTATTTGTAGGATGTCTTCATCTTCAACAAGTACCTCCAGTGAGGATGAATCCCTCCATATCCACCATTGAGAAATGTGGTTGGAGCAAAAAATCAAATGTATGTGTGATCGATGTGGAGGAAACATGTATCATGCACGTAGAATTACACTTAGTCACATCTCAAAGTATGGAGAATGGGATGTGATCGTATCCATGGTAAGTGTTGTATATATTTCCGAGTTTCTTGTTGATGTGAATAGCTCTCTCCCATGAATATGGAGAGATGAAGAAGAACTAAGGATGACCACTATTGTGCATCAAGGGAAAGAAAGGAGAAAAGTAATGGACAGGGAGTTGCTTAATAATGCAAACCTCTATTGCATGCTTAATAGTGATGAGATGAAAAGCTGGTGACAAGATATGATGATACAAAGGCAAGAAGATAAGGAGAAATGGCCCTCTTTCGTACACACCATAGATCTCATGTGCCATACCCTGAGCATTCAAGAGAACTTCCAAAGGATATTCATGTCGATTGGCTAGTTGACGAAATGGAGAGAGAAGAGAGAGGAGAGAGGATGCATATCACAATGGAAGAATGGGAGTATGCTATAGGATGCATGCAAAAGCTCAGTATATAGACTGTTATGCATAAGTTAGGAGCTTTCAACAATCTAAATTGCTTATTCAATTGATTTTGTCTTGGTGTAGTGTACTATGTTCAATGCTATATGGTGTGAGGGCAATCATTTTTGGACACAACGGATT
Source organism: Dipteris shenzhenensis (assembly GCF_047967505.1). NCBI lineage: Eukaryota > Viridiplantae > Streptophyta > Polypodiopsida > Gleicheniales > Dipteridaceae > Dipteris > Dipteris shenzhenensis. The sequence continues at coordinate 460,440 of NC_141628.1, read as the reverse complement.
GATGATAAGAGAAACACACAAGATTGTGGTGTAATTGCTAGCTTTGAGGGAGCCAATGGATCCATGGATGATTATTGTGGCATAATCCAAGATATTATTGAGCTTGACTTTCAGTGCTTCCTTGTGTATGTCTTGGATGTCAAGTGGTTTAAGGACATGGTGGAAAGAGGCCCTAATGCAACAATCAAACACCATGCAAGTGGCTTTGTAACTATTGACTCCACAAAGTTTTGGCAAAGCAAGAAGGACCTACTAGTACTACTGCAACAATGTGAACAGATACTGTACACATATATTAAAATACTCACTTATTTATATTTGATACCTTCGACACAAGGAAAATAACATGTTGTATTTGTGTTTGAATAGGTTGTTTATCAACCAATGGTGGATAATAATAGGTGGTGGCACGTCATATCTATTACGCCATGTTCCAAAGTGATGTATAGTACATTTACTAATATGGAGCATATGGAGGATGATCATGGCCATGGAGGTGATGATGATCGTGATACAAGAGAGGAGGATGATCATGAGATAGGAGATACAGATAGTCAGGCCATTACCCATGAGGACAAGCCTACCATTGGTGATGCTGATTTCGATGAGCATAGTAGCACAAGTAGTAGTGGGCTGAATGTATTTGTAGATCTCCACATTGGTTTGGATATTGAAGTAGATAGTTTGGCAAGGGTTGATATCATTGAGGATGAGATCGAACCGGAGCCAATCATTGTATCATCCAAATTTCCTACATATTGGCAACACTATTTTATATATTGTCTCATTCTCCTCACCTCACTTAATTTTTGTATAGGTGTGTTTGGCAAAAAACATATTATCGTGTGTGACATGTGCATAGTATTGATATGTTTTTTTAATTATGTGCTTTGGTAATCATGGGCAATGTTTGGAAAGTAGTGATTCACATTTATCAGCCTGCAGCACAATTTTAAACTCTCTTGCACGTCTAAATGCCAATGTCCTTCCCCATTGCATATTTTGCTGATTCACACACATATGATATCTATTATATAGTGTAGATGTGCAATTAAAACACATGTATAACCATGCTAATAGACACAATAATAACCTCGCTAATAGACAGACCCGTATTTTTATTAAGTTTATCTATGCTTATAAACGTGCCCTCTATTTTGTGCATCTATTAGGCATGTCTATGGATGATTTGTGTTGTTGTGGTCATACTCTCTCTCTCTCTCTCTCTCTCTCTCTCTTCCCCCCCCTCTCTCTCTCTCTCTCTCTCTCTCTCTCTCTCTCTCTCTCTCTTGATAAATAAGAGGACAGGATAAGGATTTAGAGGACAGGATTTAGAGTCATGCACAGGTGTAGGGTGCCATATCCATCAGACCTTGCTCTTCTCTCCGGACACATCTCACATGATTGGCTACAAGAAGCTCTTTGTGAAGTCAAAGATGATGGAGAGGACGCAATCGATCGAGAGCTGGAGCTTGCAGCTGGATGTATGCCACATGTAAGTTTCTTTCCGTACTACTTATTTGGATATATATGGTCACAATTGCTACAAAATGCATCCTCATTGTTTTAATCATGTTCTTTTGTAGTACAAAAAGTACAGTGCATTATGGTCACATGGATGGCATTTTCGTGTGGAACGCCTCGATTCAAGGAGAGCCACCTATGATTGTGGAGTCATGGCTAACTTTGTACAAGATAGACGAGTTGATACTAATCCAATTAGATTATTATGGGACCATATGTGACATCTATGAAGTTGATTTTAGACGATTTATTATTTTCATTCTTGATGTCAAATGGTTTAGAACCATCTACAATGGTCCCAATACTACAGTCAAGAGAGACAACAGTGGTTTCTTTGCCATTGACTCCACTAGACTCTGGACCGATGAAAGTGATACTTTTATTCTTCCAGAGCATTGTGAACATGTACATACTAATGGATTGATTAAAAGCTAATATCTTTGTTTTCAAATAATTATTGGTAGATGCTCATATATATATATATATATATATATACTTAAGTATAAATTAATATAATTACTGGCATCTAACTTGCCTCTTCAACATGGGTGGCCTTTCATCCAGATCATTCGGATCCAAGATGGTGGTACATGGTCCAAGTTGCTCCTTGAAGCAAACATATTTTTGAAGATAGGAATGTGGATACGGAGATGCCAGCAGAAGGTCCAAATAATGATGCTGAAGGGTTTAGGGAAGAGGATGAAGATAACGATATGGACTAGGAAGAAGGTGACAATAATGACGCTATAATGGAGGAAGGTGGAGATCACGACTTTGAGGAAGAAGAGGAAGAACTAGAGGATCAAGTCTTAGGTAGACATACAATAGGGCATGATGATCTAGGTCATCAATTGTATGTAAATCTTGAGATAGACTTATTTGATGTGCAAGACTTGGCTCAAGACGAAGTCGTCGATGTAAATGCTACTGATTGATTGTTTTGACATCATCGAGACTTCCTATGTTTAGTCCTCTCATTTTTCTAGTGACATTTTGTACATTTGTATGTTAAGTTTACCATCAATATATAAGTGTTTTGATCTCAATTTTGGTGTACATACTCTTATATCTTTTATCTTTCAAATGATCAAACTTGTGGTCAAAAATTATTTTGGGTCCCTTGGAAACGACGTTCTGTAAAAACATCCGTATGAAAAATTTAACCCAGAGTCAGTATCACTATCGGTGGAAGCATTGTCAATTGTCTGTACGTGCATCAGTATAGGCATTGGTATATAGGAATGCATATACCAACATATATATCGACATTCATACTGACTATATTTTCATCATCCACACTGCCAACTGTACCGCGATTTTCGTGCCTACGCCTGTCACGAGAAGCATCGGTAGACAACATCAAAAAACCATGTCTTGTAGTGATAGAATTTGACCTGGCCCAGCAAGCTTTGAATGACTTGAGATCTGATCACGTTGGAGCATTGCTCCACGGAGATAGATGTCCGTCTCACAGATGAATGTGCAATCTGTAGGCCACTTGGATCCTCATCATGTGTTGTGAGGTAGACTAAGTTTGTAGCCTAAGGTCTCTATGGGAGCCAGTAGTATGCCCAAAGGGAGACTTTGAGTGGCACCACATTGAATGCATTTGTGGTACATGCACATATTGTAATTGAAGAAGAGGCAATATGATATCTACCCACATGAATGAGGGAAGACTCTTAAATTGAGAAGGTTTGAACATGTTAATGTTGAAGGATTGGCAAAAAAGACATGGCTAATGTCATATAAGAGCACTATTCCGAGGGAGCTTGTAGAGCACTTGGTTCAATCCATCCCAAAATATGTGCTTTATAATTTCGCGGCCAGTTGTCAAGATAAGAAGTCCAGGAAGTGCCTTGCCAATTTCTCCCATGACACTATTGTCTCTATGAAAACGTCGGTATTTCACACACGTTAGTGCAGTAGCTAGCAATGCTTACATCTACGTGATAGTTATTTCACTCAGACTAACTACTTTCACGTGGGACATGGATGCCACAGGAATGAAGAGCCACAGTGCCTATTCAATGAGAGTTTTGACATTGGTGTCATAAAGTTTGCCAAAAATTACTCATTTCAAGAATAGGATGAGATACAAAGTGCTCATCATTGGTACAACAAGCAAACTGTATCAATTCTAGTGCATATCAAGTACAGTCATTTGCTTGTTCCTTGTATGATTGATGCCAATCTGCTTGTTGACTTGGAGTCGTGCAACACACATACCGTTTCTATATTTCGATTGATAGGGAGCATGACACCTTATTTGTGTAGCATGCTAAATTTCTATTGCATTGGGAATGGCTAAAAAATGATGAGATGAACCCCATGTACAAGAAAATATAAAACAACATTGGGTGTGGTCACACGGCTCTTCTTCCCAGTTTAAATCAACCTATGGATTCTACTTTGTCTCAAGGTTTAAATCCCTGCCATGGTAGCGGGGAACATTATGGATGTGGTGATGTTATTAAGCAAGCTCTATTAAAACACCAACTAACATGCCCTCATGAAAAGCTTAATGATGCTGTGAATGCTTGATCATTGGAATGAACTTTGCATGCTTGAATGGCATGATTCTTGAGTGTTACTTGGTTCTTCACCAAGTAACATTGACTGTAACTCTTCCAGTGTTGGAATTTGCCATTGAATGCAATACTCTGGACTAGATTCTCCTATCCCTCTCCTAGTCTCCATTTAGAATGACTTAAACCATTTATGTGAGATTCATGATCTCTGTAGTATGGCACAAGATTATGGGCATGTCAATTTCAAAAGCTTGATTGAATGAATATTGAATATTCTTTCAATATAATGTGAACGAATAATTTATATTTAGCATTCACTCATTTTTACACTTTCTTTAAAACGAATACTTTATATTCTTTTAGGAGAATGTGAATGAATGATTTCTATTTACAATCACTTATTCTTACACTTTTTTTTGCATTAATATTTTATATTCTTTTAAGAGAATGTGAATGAATGGATGAAAGATAAATACTTTTGTACTTGCCATTGAATGGATGTGTTAGCTCTTTCCCATAGCTTCCGCAGGAACAACAGGGTATTCTATGCAGGGTTACGAGGCTTTTTGTCACCTACAGATATATCGGTGTTGTCGTTTGTAGTATAAGTGTAGCTTAGGACCTCGATTCGTATTTCGGTGAGAGACGTAGGCTTAAGTGGGGTAAGCAAACATAGTGCAAGCATGTGTGAAAGGAATGTGCATCATCATGGTTCGAGTAATGAAGGCTTTCGCCTTCATTGGGGGTTGAAGTGTTTAGGATAAGTTTAAGGGTTAGAAGGAGGTTCCAAGCTTCTGAGAGAGGTTCCAGAATTTAGAAGAGGTTCAAGGGTTAGAAGGAGGATCCAAGGTTCAGGGTAGAGTACATGGTGGAGAACTTGTCTCCCTCATAGATCATGGAGGTTAAGGGTTGTGGAACTAAGGGTTTAGGCAGAGCATAGGAGTGGGAGAGGAAGAATATGTAAGAGCATGGGAGAAAGGAGAGAGAGAGAAGAAGGGAGGAGGAGGAGGAGGAGGAGGAGGAGGAGGGAGAGGAGGAGGAGGAGAAGGAGGAGGAGGAGGAGGAGGAGAGGAGGAGGAGGGGGGAGGAGGAGAGGGAGAGGATGGGTTGCAAGGTTGGAGGAGAGGGGAGGAGGAGTTGTAAGGTTAGGACATGCTTTTGGACATGGAGTGCAAGGAAGTAGGGACACTTGAGACAATTGCTCGGAATACCAAAGTACAAGTCAACAAAATGCCCTAAAGAGTGTGGGTTTCATTTCATTATGGGGTATTTATACAAGTTGGAGAGCTTCTCTCTCTGCATGTAGGAATTGTAAGACATTCTCTCTCTACATGTAAAACTTGCATATAGAAGTTGCATGTAGAACTCATATGTAGAACATGCATGTAGGAATCGCATGTAGGACTTGCATGTAGAACATGCATGTAGGAGTTGCAAGTAGAACTTGCATGTTGACGATTCCTAAGAGATTATTCCTAGCCTTATGCAAGTACAAGTAGAGCTTTGCCGCTACTCTATACACACATTCTTTACTACCTAAGTACATGTTGGCACAGAGACAACATACTCCCAAATCCATTTTATTACCCGTCCTCGGGTTATGGCTTATTATGATCATGTAGCTGGGATGCCATGTGTGAAATCTAGTGGGTGTGGAACTTGTGTTGTGCTAGTCGATCTTGCTATAAAGCCTTAGCACCATACAATTTTTGCTCAATTTCTAGATAGCCTGTATCCACCATAATTTGATATGTGGCGTGCTTCCAGAAAGATGACTCTTTGATAGAGTTGGCTTGTAGTCTGAGCATCGATTCATTCATTGGGATTGAAACTGAGTGGGGACAAATGGCGGTCGATGTGGCTGGGGACCTCCAGAATGTATTCCAATGTTTTGTTAAAGATAGCACTTTGGCGAAGGAAGCGGTCAATGTTGCCACACATTATTTGCTCATGCTGCTAAAGTGCTCAGATCAGTGTGCCTTGGATATTCCATTCTACGCCAGAGTATGGTTCGATCATTGGCCGATTAATGGTGCGATCTTCACCGAAATTGTGTATGTTGGCTTCCCATCTGTGACGTCGTGGAAGTGCATAGAACTTGGGATGGGTTCTGAGACATGGAGGTGCATGTAGGTACTCTTTCAAGAAGATTACATCAAAGAGCTTGGGACAGTGCCAATCAGGTTGGGGATCCAACTTGCTTATCCAATCTTTACTAATTTGATGTTGACAAAGGCTGGTAGGGAAGTTGTCCAGGGTCCATCCACCTCGAGTTTTCATATCAAGATATTTGCTCCAAAATTCCTTGATGGGGTTACTGGGTTACTGGGAAGTGGTATCACATAAAAATCATACCCATCATTGGAATTTGGCATGGGAGTTGGAATTGGATTATCCGGATCTTGATATCCTAGAATTGGTCTTCGATTGCTGTTGCAGTCTATCTTTCCAATTCTTGTGCATGTTCCTCCTTGGCCAAGCTAGTGAATAGTTCAGACATTTCGATCATTTGGCTAGCTTGATGATGGAGAATGACAGATGGTGATGAGGATTGACGATACTGTTGATACAATTGGTGCCCATGTAGCCATCTTGATGATTCTGTAGTACTTGTTGGGGGTTGTTCCAATGGTATTTCAGTCACTTGGGTATAGTAGCCATACTGTTGAATTTGGCACTAGCTGCCCTTGTGGCTCATGGATTGGCATGGCGTCGTTGGGTAGAGCTGGTGCCGATGTAGCCTCAGGCTCTGGTGCTGATCTTGCCTCAAGCTCTGGTTGCTGTTGTTGTTGGAGATATATTGGTTGCAGTTGTGCACTGAGCTGTATAGTCTCGTGGGGCAATTCCTCAATTCTGACCTGTAGAATAGGCATTTCTTTTGAGGTATCTGCATTTGCCAATGTGATAGTAGGAGAAGTTGGTGATGGCTCCCGTGCCGGTGAGAAGGGAATGTCCAACTCCTCGATAGGTTTTGGTGACTGGGGCACAGTCATTTCTCATTCCCGTATCTCTTTATTGATGATTACAGCCAATAAGTGTGGAATTTTACATTTTTGGCTTGATGAACCATCTATTTTTTTGTGAAGATGACTAAGTGCTTGATCCAGTCTTGCTTCAGTTTCCTACTCAACAAAACAAATGTGCGGAGTGGAAGGGATCGATTCTTTCCACATTTAACCCCCAGGATGGATAGGAATTGTCTTGCTTCCTTGAGGCGAGGGTTAATGATGGTGCAAAGTAATATGCCATCCCTATGGAACATTGTGCCCTTGGTGAGGAGAGGATGTACTTTGAGAAATTTAGCATCGCTAAGCCTTGTAGGGTATTTTTCACCTGTGTTGGGAGTGTATCTCCACACCAATTTGGAACAACATCTATTTGAAATAGTGTGGCATCTGGCAAGTCATCTTCTACTCTAGTGGCTTCTTCTCCCGACTTGACACGAGACATGTGATTGGCAATGTAGTGTTGGGCACCCTTGCAGACGACTATTTTGAAGTTGAATTCTTGAAGCAAGAGGAGCCATCTAGTTATTCTTCCTGTTGTACATAGGTGGTTCACAAGATAAAGCAACACTTGCTAGTCGGTGTAGAAGACAAAATCATTTGCCAATAGATAGTGCCAAAATTTCTTAACACTATACACGATTGCTAGGGCTTCTGATCCCCGCATCATTGAGTTGTCGACTGGTGAAGTAGAATGGGTAGTCTTTCTTATGTTCACCAGGTTGACAAAGCACACTCCCAGTTGCATACTTGGATCCATTAGTATGAACATGAAAATCAATATCGCAATTGGGAGATATAAGGATGGGTGTTGTGATTAGGCACCACTTTAAAAGCTCAAAGGCTTGTTCGCACTCTTCTGTCCATAAGAATTTCACTAATAACTTGTAAAGTGGTTTGGATATCATGGCATACCATAAGATAAATCTTCGATAATAGTTGGCATGCCCCATAAAGGCCTGTACGCCTTTGGAATTTGTAGGAGGAGGCAATTCCATGATGATTTTGATTTTTTCCATTACAGTTGCAATTCCATGTTGAGAAACGATGTGTCCCAAAACAACTCTGTGGGTGACCATGAACTGCATTTTGTTAGATTTAGGGAAATGCCATAGTCCTTGCATTTGATTAGTACTGCTTCAAGACATTTGAAGTGGTCTTTTTTGTTCGAGTGGATGCATAAATCATCCAAGAACACCTGTAAAAAATTATTCAGAAATGACTTGAAAGCTATGAACATGACTCGCTGGAATGTGGCCGGGGCATTACAAAGGCCAAATGGCATGACTCCACGGATGTTTTTATCAAAGGTATAGAAATATAGTATTATAATATCTTGGCAAAATTTTTAATAGATTATTTTTTAAAGTTTCAAAGCATTGGCAAATTCCTCTGTAGGCACTTCCTATGTAGAAAAGAAAAAGCCGTTAAAGAAGAGGAGTTGTTTGTCAACTACTACACATTAAAGTTATGATATTGGCTTCCTATTGTATATCTAAAGCTCTCTTCAAAAGAGTCTAGGAACTTGACCTTAGATTGGTCCCATCTAGTCCCATCTCCTTGTGAGTGTAGGGGCCAGGAACCAATCCCTTGGCCAAGCACGGGGTAGGGCTGAAGAGAAGGGATAGAGGTCTCCCTTCACTACTACCATGTGGCACATTTGAAACTCATGTGAATGGTTATGGAAATGCCTATCTCTCTAGCACTTAGTTTTTAGCAGTATTTCAATGCAATGCATGAGGGGGGTTGTGACTATGTGAATGTTTAGACTTTAAATCAAACTCAACTGGTAGAAGATGAGTATTTCATCTTGGAAGTCTTACACATTTTATCTTTCAAAGATACCAATTGTCCTTATAATGACATCAAAGGTCAAGGATTATTACCAAATGTTGGAATGTAGACTTACTTATCTAACTGCATCTATAATCAAATAATATGATCTAATGCAGAGAGATAAGCACCATACAAACGTATGACCCAAAACATGACTCGAATATTACCTGACAAATCAAGCTATAAGAATATTATTCCAGAAGGTCAAATACATCACTACATCGATATTTGATATTTATATAATTATGACATTGACATAATAGTGGAGATGAATGTTAGAGCCTACATTAGATTTAAACTGCAACCAATAATTAAAACTCATCAATCTCTCTCTCTCCTGGACAAAAGATATGAACCCAATGTTTATAAAAAATTATCATACCTCACGTAGGCCACTTTTCCACAAATGGATCTTGAGTTGGTAGATTCAACCTTACTGAAAAACACATTAAAAGAAGACATCATACCAGTAAAGATCCTATGACTGATGGCAATAACTCTGATTTGTACAAAATAAAATACCCACATGTTGCATGCGAGACTATAGATGGTGACAACTATTAAGAAAAATCAAATATCTTCAGATCCGGGATATAAGAATTACACTAGTGGTGACTAGCTCTTTGTAAAGCCTCAAAGAATGCAATTGTCTAATTCCAAGTTGGAACTTGAACTATTTGGACATAAGAATTTTGAAGTCACAAATAAATTCTTTCTTTTTTTGATTTGTTAGCATACTCATGGCCCCTACAAGTTTTAGTTTTGAATTTGAAGGAAACAGCAATGGCCATGTTAAAAAAGTCAAAATTCAAAATTACCTTATCGATGATCAGACTGTGGATAGAGGGGCTACTAGACTTGCTCTCCTTATTCTCTCAAATAAGATTCACTATGCAGTGAAATCATCATTTCTTTTAAATACAAATTCACTATACATGGAATCCGAAATCGGGTGATGGATTGAAATTTCCGTCAAGGGAGTGAAATTTCCATCCAAAAAAAAGGGGAAATGAAGCGTTCCAAAATGTGTGAAATCTCACTTTCATCCAATGGAACCTTTAGTGCCAAAATTTCTTGCCGCCGATGCAAAAAAAATCGTCAAAAAATTCCGTCGATGAAAAAATTTCCGTTTGTCAAAAAATTTCCATAAAAAATGAAAAATTTTTATGTTATCAAAATCAGGATTCTAGAATCCAAGTGGATTTTGGAATCCCAAATCCCATCACTAGAAGAAAAGTTTATGTCGATGGAAATTTCAATCCGTCGATGGAAATCTCAAGCTGTCGATGAAAACTTTTGTTCCGTCGATGGGATTTGGGATTCTAGAATCCACTTGGATTCTGTAATCTTGATTTTGATGACGGAAAAATTTTTTGTTCACAGAAATTTTTTGACGGACGAAAATTTTTCTGTTGGCAGAATTTTATGACGATCTTATTCCCATCGGCAGGAAATTTTGGCACTAAAGGTTCCATTGGATGAAAGTGAGATTTCATACATTTTGGAATGCTTCGTTTCCCCCTTTTTTTGGACGGAAATTTTACTCCCTCGACGAAAATTTCAATCCGTCACCCAATTTTGGATTCCAGAATCCAAATTCACATCATAATTTTCAATCAACAATTTGTTCTTGTTTTCATAGATCGAATAATGTAAACTCAAAACTTATAATGTAAACTCAAAACCTACTACCATCAAAATATTGACCACTAGGTGGAAATTGAACCATTTGGTTCGAATGACAACAAATTGTATTACTTTCTTCTCTAAACTTTGGAAATAGATAGTTTAGTTACTATCTAATTCTAGAGACATTTTAAGTTGCAATAAACCTCTTCTATGAGCATGGACTCCATATACTTATTTATCTTAACATAAAAAATATGCTCTAATTCAAATATTGGAATGAACTACATTGATTAAGATGAAATTACTTAATTTATTGTAGAAAATAAAGCATATTTTGGTAATTATATGTAAAGGATGTATTATACATTTCATAGTCATGCATGAATTACTAGTAGCTCTTAAAATATTAGATCATGTCACTGACTTGGTTTTTTTATTTTTTTGTTTGACATGAAAAGGAAAAAAAATCGCACCTTTAAACTAGCAATATGTATACTTTAAAAAAAAGTTCAAACGTATACTTAGATTGCAAAATTTATGAAATTAGTTCTCTTTAATGTCACCAAAAGATTGTAAAATTTTAATAAATTGATTAAAATTTAGGAGCAGCAAAAAATCTAAATGTGTTGCAAAACGACAACTCATGACTTGTTGTTGTTTTGCATGACTCACTGTTATTAACATAATGAATACAATTTCATTATATTTATACAATTCTTATGTTTTTTTAAGAGTCTCACCATATACTTATACCTCAAACAAGAAACTAGAAAGGAAAAAAAAGGTTTATATTCCATTGTTATAGAAAGTACATCTCTTATAATTCTCAAATCATGCTAAAAAATTTTCATATAGTTGTAAGTCTTTAAAATCCATTGAAAAAATAGACCAAGTTTTCAAAACAAACAAGAGAGCATGAATGCTAGTTAATGCTAGTGTTTGCTCTAAAGATAAGTTCTACATCTAAGGGGACAATCTAAGAAGATTTAAGTAGAGATTTGTGTGTGTGTGTGTGTGTGTGTGTGTGTGTGTGAGTGAGAGAGAGAGAGAGAGAGAGAGAGAGAGAGAGAGTCTAATGACCAATAGCCATGCTAGAAGTATTACCAATGCTAGAAAATAAGAGTTCCTTTGCCTCCTAATGTTTCTTGAAAGAAAAAATCCACTTCTACATATCTTTCACTCTTTAAACAACACAATCTCTTCAGTAAAAGTTAGAAGAAACTCCAACAAGTTCTTATGATTAATCTAAGGAGTAGGGTGGACCAACATGGGGAAAAAAGAATCATCATGGTTTGCTATCCTTATAATCCTTGACTATTTCGGATGGAGAGGGGAACTTAAATGAATCACTGGAGTAGAATGTGCGCAAGAGCCTTGTGTCTTAGATTGAATAATTTGGGATGTGAGTACTTATTTCTAGCACACCCACTTTGAAGAAACAATGTGTTTCTTACGAACTCACTTGGACAAAGCCTAGCCATTTGTCGAAGTGATAGTGGCTCACTTTGCATGGTCTCATCCCGTGGCGAACACACCTCATCCCTCTCGGGCCCTTCAAGCATCTCTCACTGCTCGTTCAAAATTGCTTGAGCCTCGCAACATAACACTTATTACATTCAATCATTGCAACATGACATTTAAACAAATTACTTAATTTCAAATTATTTGTTTTTTTTAAATCGTAGCACATGACACTTTTTATCGTAGCAACATTACTTAATTTCAGTTTACTTATTTTTTTAAATTGAAATTACTTAAACAAATTACTTAATCTCATATTATACAAACAGTATTTAAGAGTCAATAATATACAAAAAATGATCATGTTATGAGATATCATGTCACAAAATGTACAAGGTTGTATCAGACATTTGTTGGTCTCAGTCCTTGATTGGTACTGAGTTGCAAACCTCAGCTTACTGCAATATTAAAAATACTACAATATTCTACTGTTGGTGGATGGTTGTCTGTGTGCTTTCCTTGAATTGCAAGTCATCATAGTCATGCGATCAAAGCATGTGTAGGACCAGTATAAGTGGTACACAACATCTATCATCTTAAGAATATGGCGGGACATTGCGTAGACATCTTGTGCAATACTAAAAGGTGGGGGATTAGTGGGGAAAGGCACTTCCGAGATATGTGGCAAAATATTTGAACAAAAGTCGTAACAATTGTGGGACTATTACTCTTCAATGCTAGATAGTGCTTGTTGGTTCTTGTCGGTGTCATCGTTCCCCAATCGCAAATGCCCAGATACACTTCTTTGAATGACTCCAAGAAATGAAACATAATGTTTTTCACATGTGTTATGTTGGTGCATGTAATGAGGAGTGTGTACACGTACACTTAGACAATCAAAAACATGCTGATAGACATGCGGAGCTCTAACATGCATTTTTGCATCATCTATGTGTCCCGTTGGAGAGGGCCTCTTTCCATCATGTTCGAGATAGGTCATCCAATTATACAAATGATTTCCATTCCAAAATGGAATATTATCAATGGTTTATTATTAGATACTAGACCTATAGCTCAGTTCCCAGTTGTGTGATGTCCCCCAAGCATGTGGCTTCTGCCAATGCCTTCATTTGCAAATTCTCAACTATTATGGAGTGCTTCAATACCTTGAAAGAAAAAATTTAATGGGAATCGAATGAGATGATGGAAATGTAGCACATGGTAACATTGCCAGATGTTTTGGTTCTCACAGCTAATACTGGTGTGAATGGAACGTCCCATCATTGGAGAAGCATGAGTGATGTCGCTGTGGCATTCTCACTTTAGCGAGTTTAGCATGCCGTTTTGGTGGTTTGGCTACTGGTGAAGGTGAGGGGACTATAGGTGCATATGTGGGTGAGTGTGAAGGAGAGGAAACCTATATAGATATGCAGGGGGATGCACAAAATGTGTAAAATCATGATGTGACCTCTACGGGGGATGTGCAACAAATTTTGAAACATAAGTCGGGTGTGGATATGGTGATACAAGGGGTGGGTTACCATGTGCGAAAAAGGAAAGCGATGACTATGGCTATGAATGTGGGAGATACAATGGTTGTGGACGTTGTGGATGCAGTGGTTGTGGCTGTGGATGCAGGGGATGCAGTGGTTGAGAGTGCTCTCAACGGGAGCAAGAATGGAAGAAGGAGAGAGAGACAGAGAGCCACACAAGTTTGGTGGGTGCAGAACCACCCTAATCTTCTTTTTCATTCATTTATATATGTGTTTGAGTATTGTACATAACCGGGGTTAAGGCACAGTGACCTTTAACCCCACAACCTCCCACTTAAAGGACAATGTGCCTTTAAGGGAGAACAACCAGTGAGCATACTATCCAATGCCCATCAATACACGACAATACTCAAACCGCTGAACTAGGTAGACTCTTCGTCAGCATATCTGCAGGGTTATCATCTGTATGAACCTTCACAAGCTCTATGCGCTTGTCCTCAAGTACCTCCCTGATGAAATGGTACCTGACCTCAATGTGTTTGGTCTTTGCATGAAAGACCGGATTCCGTGCTAGCTAGCACTCATGGAATCACTATGCAATGTCGGTACACCTGTATGAATCCCCAAATCTCCCACTAGCCGATCAAGCCATATAGCCTCCTTGCAACCCTCTGTGGCTGCAACATACTCAGCCTCTGTGGTAGACAAAGCAACGCACTTCTGTGCATGAGACATCCACGACACTGCACCACCTGCAAAGGTGAACACATAACCAGAAGTGGATCTCCTACTATCCACATGCCCTGCATCGTCTGAATCTGTGTACCCAAGTACATGCATGTCTCCTTTACCAAAGCAAATGCACATCTCCTTGGTACCCTTCATGTACCTCATGATGCACTTAACTGCCTCCCAATGCCTCTTTCCTGGATTAGCCATATACCGGCTAACAACTCCCACTGCAAATGCAATGTCTGGTCTAGTAGCTATCATAGCATACATAAGACTCCCAACTGCTGATGCATAAGGAACCTTGGCCATCATGGCCTTTTCCTCATCTGATTTGGGACTATCTGTATGACTCAGTTTCACATATGGAGGCAATGGAGTACTCACTGCCTTCCCCCCCTCCATATTGAAACGCTGCAATACTTTTGTAACATACTCTTTTTGTGAAAGCCAAAGGAGTTTCCTACTCCGATCACGCGTGATGCGCATACCAAGAATATGGCCTGCAAGTCCCAAATACTTCATATCAAAGGCCTCATGCAACTTGGCCTTTAATGCATCTAGCTCATAAGTATTCTTGCTAGCCAATAGCATATCATCCACATATAGTGCCAGGATTATCAGGCTACTATCCTTAGCCCTTTTAGTGTAGAGGCAGTGATCAATTTCACTCCTTCTAAAACCCTGGGACCAAATGAAAGCATCAAACTTCTGATACCATTCTCTGGGTGCTTGCTTAAGACCATAGAGACTCTTCTTCAGCTTGCAAACTAAATGCTCTTTGCCCTTTTCTTCAAAGCCTTCCGGCTGCACCATGTAAATTTCCTCATGCAAATCCCCATGCAAGAAAGCTGTCTTGACATCCATTTGCATAAGCTCCATATCCTCTGATGCCACTAGTCCAAGCATGCATCTAAGTGTGGTCATCTTCACAACCGGAGAGAATATCTCATCAAAGTCCACACCCTTCTCTTGCTTGAACCCTTTAGCAACCAAACGGGCCTTGTACCTAGGCACATCATCACCTATGACCTTCATTTCGTAGACCCATTTACATGGCAATGCTTTCTTTCCATGTGGCAAAGAAACCAAGTCCCAAGTCTTATTCTTCATAAGTGAACTCATCTCTGATTGCATAGCATACTCCCACTTGCGTTGATCCTCACGCATCATAGCCTCTCTATAGCAAGAAGGCTCCCCGCAATCAGTAAGCATCACATAGTCTACCCCTGGAACAAACCTATCAGGCGGTCTAGACACTCTAGATGATCTTCTCAAGGGCATTTCAGCTTGCTGTCCCACTTGCATATCAGCCACATTTGGCTCATCATTTCCACCAATAGATGATCCATCATCTACCCTTGATTGTATACCTATGGGAGTACTTGGTGGTACCATTTCTTGCACATTTGGTGCATGGACAGCTTGCTGTCTATCAACATAGGCAGGTGGATTCACATCCTGGAAAGTGATTCTCCTCATTTCCACATCCCTCATGGGTGCCTTATGCATCTTCTTCTCATTGAAGACAACATCATGGCTGCGTATGATCTTCTTTGCTTCTGGATCCCAGAGACGATAGCCCATCTCTCCACTTTCACCATAACCCAGAAAGATGCATTTCCTAGACTTAGGATCTAGCTTCTTTTGAAGCTCTTTTGGCACATGTGCATATGCCTCACACCCAAATATACGCAAATGAGAGTAAGAGGGCTTCTTGCCACTCCATGCCTCTTCAGGAATACCACCATCCAAACTCTTACTAGGTGATCTATTGATCACATGCACTGCAGTCTTCATTGCCTCAGCCCAAAAACCACCAGAAAGACTTGCATTGGAAAGCATGCATTGCAACCTTTCTTGAATGGTACGGTTCATCTTTTCTGCAACTGGATTTTGCTCTGGAGTACGAGGGGATGTGAGCTCCCTCTTAATCCCACGTGTATCACAGAAATGCTGAAAGTCATGAGAGAGATACTCTCCACCATTGTCAGTCCGTAGGCATTTAAGCGTTCTACCTGACTGATTCTCAACCAAGGCCAGCCATTTCTGAAATACCTGGAACACATCACTCTTCCGAGCTATAGCATAAGCCCACACTTTCCTAGTTGCATCATCAATGAATGTCACATAGTATTCAGCCCCGCCTAATGACCGTGTAGGCATGGGACCACATATGTCTGAATGCACCAAATCAAGCATTTCAAACTCTTTCTTTCCCCTTCTTTTATGGGCTGATTTAGTCTGCTTCCCATAGAGACAATGCTCACAAAATTCAAAATCAGAGAAACTCAAATGCGGTACATAACCCAAATGGCATAAGAGTTTCATTCCATTCTGGCTCATGTGCCCCAACCTACAATGCCACAAAGAAGTGCTTGGCTGCTCGGTTATTGCAACAACATGGTCAAATACCCCTGATACATGTAAGGGATACAAAGTCCCACACTTGGCACCCCTGGCCAAAAGCATAGAGCCCTTCTGAATTTTCCAACTCTGAAAGCCAAAAGTGGTGTGAAAACCAGCATCATCTAGCTGACCCACTGAAATAAGACTCTTGGTCAGCTTAGGCACATGTCTCACATGTTTCAAAACAAATGCAGACCCATTTGCAAAAGAAAACTTTATGTCACCTGCTCCCACTATGTCACATGCATAGTCATTTCCAAGATGCACACAACCTGTCTTTCCACTATCATAAGTGGAGAACCATTCCCTATGGGGAGTAACATGGAATGAAGCACCAGAATCCAAAATCCAATCCTGGGAATATGCATCATCTGAAGTGGTAAGCAACTCTGCAGATAAACTAGACATGAAGAGAACGTCATTGTCACTATCATGTGTGACTGCATTGATCTCCTCGATCTTCACTTTTCCTTTGTCCTCCCTTGGACTCTCTTCCTTTTGATTTGCACCCCAATTTGCATTCTTTTTCTTATCCCTTTGCTCTCTTTTTAGCTTGTAGCAATCCTTTTTCATATGGCCCTTCTTGCCACAGTGGTAACACTCAATGTTCCGTGCCCTGGATTTGCTACGTGACTTCCCTCTTTCTTGGGACTTCCCCCTGAACTGTGATCTGCCCCTTTGCACATTTAAGGCTGCATCCTGCTTGTTGCCATCCATAGACTTCCGTCTAATCTCCTCGGCCAACAAGCTACCCACAACATCATCAAATTTCAGTACTCCACTAGGTGCAGAGTTACTGACAGCTGTACGGAAGGTATCCCATGAGGATGGCAATGAACATAAGAGAAATATTGCCTTAGTCTCCGCATCAAAATTCATCTTCTGAGCCTGAAGCTGGCTGAAAATAATATTGAATTCATTCAAGTGAGAAGCAATAGTTTCCCCTTCCTTCATCTGCAGCTCAAACAACCTCTTCATGAAGTAAACTTTATTAGAGGCAGTTTCCTTCTCATAAGTGGCACACAGTTTCTTCCACAAATCTTCCGTAGTCTGCTCATTTACTACTGTGAAATAAACTGACTCTGCAAGATGAAGTCTAATAGTAGACTTTGCTAATGCATCCAACTCATTCCAATCATCTCAGACATATCCGCAGGCTTAGCTTCAATACCTGCCAAGGGTTTAATCTGCTTCTTTTGAATAAGCACATCTCTTATTTGTTCTTTCCGCAAAGAAAAGTTTGTCCCATCAAACTTTTTAATGCTGAAAAGCTCCTTTTCAGACATGGAAGAGGATGCCATGATACAAATGAAACAAAATCCCAAATGCTAGTGCCTGCAAGAGAGAATCACACCAAATACTAGGTGCACCCAAATGTGTATGCCACAATAGAGTGAAATATCACCAAAATTCAAAGCTCAAAGCATCAAAAGATGCATCTGACTCATGTGCATATACTATGCATCCATATGAGCAAATCTGGCCCAAAAGAAAATGCCAATAAGTGCCAAATGACTCAAGCATAAACACTGTCCACTGGCATATGCATCAATAATGTCTCATCCAAGAGAGCATAGCACTATCAGTGCATCACCTGCAATGTTTCAAAGCTGTCCCTCAGCATAAAATAGCATCCATGTGCAAAGCGTCCATAAAAAATAGCATCCCACGAGGCAATTTGGGCCTATCAGCGCATCCAATAAGGACCGTAATGCATCCAAATGGCCTATAAATCATCCATTGCAACCCAATGCATACCACGAATGAGCGCACACTGCTCAAACTGTAACTAGAGTGATCTGCATAAGGTATGCTCAAGAAATCATAGTCCCACGGTAATGAGCGCTACTGAAAATAGAACCTGAGATGCTTCAAAACATGGGCGCCATTGCATAATCGGACTCAGCAAGAAAATCTGCAAATATCTCTCTTCTGCCAGAACTCCAAAATCCCAACCGATGAGTGAGAAATGGGAGTCAACACTTATCCACTGCCATGTGGCATAAATCTAAGGTTTCAAAACCTTAGTATGAAAAATGCATAACACAGAGACGAAATCGAATACACAGAGATTTATAACTCTGAAAATCCTTCACCGAATCACTCAAGAACTGATAGGTAGGGGTTTTTGGGCGTCCGGAACGCAATGGGATAGACGGTTTTGGAAACCGTGGTCTCAATCACTGGGTCCAACACACGGACTGAAAAACGTTTTTGGAAACAGAGCTATCTGTAAACTCCACCGAAGTGCGAATGATGAGCAACATAGAAGTTTTAGGACCTCCTGAGTCCACCGGAACTGACAGATCTGCAAATGGTTGCTCCAAACTTGAGTTCTAACACCCGGGCAAAAAACGCAGGAACTGACACAGTGAGTCAGAAATCCAATGAAATGATCCCAGATTCAAGAATGAAGGTGTTTCCAAGCTCCTGAAGTGAAGTGGACACCAAAAGCAAGCAATAGTTGCCTCTACAAGTCAATATGGAGTCTCTGTCATCGAACGGAACAGGGAAAAGCTCAAAAAACGACTTTTTCTTTGAAAGCACTTAACAGGCTCTCAAAACCACTTCGCAAAGCCAAAGTGACTTTTCCAAAGGTTTCTCCAAGGTCTCTGCACACTCGGATGCAAGTAAAGTCACCCACAAAGCTTCCCACAGAGCTGCTAAGCTTCAAGCATTCATGCACCTCAGCTAGATCACCCGGGCTCTGATACCAGTTGAGAGTGCTCTCAACGGGAGCAAGAATGGAAGAAGGAGAGAGAGACAGAGAGCCACACAAGTTTGGTGGGTGCAGAACCACCCTAATCTTCTTTTTCATTCATTTATATATGTGTTTGAGTATTGTACATAACCGGGGTTAAGGCACAGTGACCTTTAACCCCACAGTGGTTGTAGGGGATGCGGGGTGGTTGTGGAGAGGGGGATGCAATGATACTTGGGGATGCAGGAGTACTTGAGGAGGTGGGTGTTGGGGACGTGGGTGTACTGGTGGAATGAAGGATGAGGTAGCTCCCTTGCCCTTGAAGGCTTGCCACACATTTTTTATGTACGTGACTCTAGCTTCTATGGTGGGAGCCTTCCACCTTGTGTCGTAGGCAAGGATGTCTCGATCTGTTTGACTAAGACATTGCTGACTCTCCAATGCAAAGTGATACAAACACTTATTTCATTAATTTTGGACTTGTCAATGTACAAATTCATTTCACATATACTTTTGGACTAGTATTTGGATAAAATTTAAGAAAAAACCCACTCTTCAAAGCACATATGAAAACAAAACAAGAAGAAAATTTTTAGAGAATTTTAAAGGAGATGAAATCAAAATTATAAAATTTAATGTGAGACAGATAAGTTACACCAAAAGATAAGATTCAGTAGTTGTAAACTCTCGTAATATTGATAATGGTGCTAAGAAACACCTTCAAAAGTTACAATATTAAGCAAACTCACAATATTTATAATGGTGTTAACAAACACCAAAAGTTACAATAAGCCTCTCATTGGAAGGCATTAATATTTGCCATGGAAATCCTAGATTCAACCCATTCCTCTGCTAAGACCATCTCATCATGTTTAATGTAGTTAAAACTACAGAAGAGAAGCAAGGAATTATAAATTTTCTCCTGTATAGCACTTTCTTGATTCCGTATGGCTTGTGCTTCATGGGGTGGAAATCTCCCAAAACAAGCCCTGTGCGAAGTAACCTCACTTAGTAAGGTGAGATGGAAGAAGAGTTCAGAGTAAGGTTGTGAGATGAAAGAAGAGTGCAAGATTGGTAATGGGAGTAGACTTCAAGGCAAGATGCAAGAAGAGTTTGAGAGTAAGGCTATGAGATGAGTGCAAGAATGATAATGGGAGTGCAGTCGAGTTTTAGAGTAAGGCTACAGGAAAGATGAAAGGAGTAAGCTTGAGGAGAGGAGGACGATAATGAGAGCAAAGTGGAAGAAGTGTTTGGCTGTAAAGATACAGCGGGAGAGATGTAGAACGACTAGAGAGGGATTTATAGAATTGCAAACTCATAATGTGAGATGAAAGATTTAGAATAAAGAATTGGAGGAGGCCGAGATGTTTCTAAGATGATGGTTGGAGAATGCTAGACTACTAGATTGTGTAAAGTAAGAAATGCAAGACCGTAATGTGAGACATGTTAGACAATAGATTTTGAGTACATTGAAATCTATAAAATAAAGTATTGGAACACAAGAATGATATTTTTATTAGATTCTCATCATGAGATATTTATTGTATACCATTGTGATGCTTTGGAAGTAGACTCTTTCTCTCAAGGCTTTTATTCTTTAGGCGTATATGGACTCTTCCTTTGGGCATAGAATTTATCTACTTCCAGGCGTGGACTTAGCTGTGATGGTTTAAGCATGGACTTGGTTGTGATTCTCCAGGCATATATTGAATCTCTTCTTTTGAGCGTGGGGTAGATGGTGATTCCTTGGGCATAGACTCCTCGGGAGGCTGTGATGCTTGTAGCGTAGAATGAGTCTCTACTTCCACTTGTGGACTTTGCTAGGATGCTTTGAGCATAGACTCCCCAAAATGGTTTGATGCTTTGGCCATAGATTGAGTCTCTACTTTTGCGGAGTGGACTCCCTTCTCTGATGCTTTGGGTTTATACTCCTCGGGCATGTGTTTGAATCTCTACTTTTGCAGCGGCTGGACTCAATTGTGATGCTTTGGGAGTAGACTCCTTTAAAGGCTATGATGGATTAGGAGTATATTGAGTCTCTACTTCCTCGAGAGCCTTTGATGCAGACTTGGCTATCTCATTTACTTCAATTGGAGATTGAGCAATTATGTATCAAATGGTATGAGCCACAAATGTATATAGTTTTGCATCCGAATATGTAGACATTCACGATTGTGAGCCCTTCACATCAAATATTTCATCGAGGTGCAACTTGTAGTTGTAGCATACTCTCCACCCACAGTTGTATGCATCATTTTGCTCTACGACCTCGCATCTTTGTAAGTCCATTGCTTCTTGCAAGTCACCATCATACTTTGTGACTTGTTCGATTGCACTTATTAACCTTGATGTAAGCCTATCCATCATAACATACAAGGGAATGAATAAGTGCATCGCAAAAGATGCATACCACAAAAGTTACAATGCATTAAGAGTAAGTGTACCACAAAATTAATGATGAATTAAGAGTACACTTATGCTAACACATTGCCATGATATCTTGCCATTGAATTGGAAAAATAGCATTTCTTGGCTTGTAGGTCCAAAGCCACCAAACTCCAATGTTTCCTGCATGGCCAATTAAGAATCTTTATTATTTGACTACATCTTACCTCTAGAAAAAGTAAATATGAGGTTGCGGTGTCACTTACTCCTCATAATATGGAAAAATGATAACTCATACATTGTCCATATTGAGAGATTGTAGCTAGGTGCAGATATCTTCTATTGACTTATTATTATTATTGAGCCGTGTAGAAAGCAGGGAAACTATGACGTATACACACTTTCCAAAATTTGGAGGAAACCAAGATATAACTATACTGCATCAAGAAATAAACAAACATTAGCTCATTATATTTTAACAATATATAAATACTAAGCCAAGATAAAGTTTGTATCAAACCTGAGGGTGGCCATTATAACTTTATCATTAACCTCTTTCCCTCGATATCTTAGGATTTGAATCTCTTCTTCACCAAATGATAGATATTGAGGTTGCTGTCCAATGAGAACCTGCACATCAAAGTTGCTTCCAATTTCTTGTAGCTTAGAAAAATCTTCAAAATTCTTCAATGTGAGCCACGCCATCATCATATGCTCTGAGTTCCCATATAAGAGAAGTAGTTAACTCTCTATGTTAGGAAAGTCATTCTGTGATCCTTTTATTGTCTTAAATATTTCACTTTCAGTTTTTCTAGCAATCACCATATCATTCACCATATCAATTAAACTCGAAGGAATACTGTGGCCTTCCTGACTTTAGATCCACGTGAAACCATTTCTTCTTCCTTCCCCTCTGCAGTCTATAAAAAAATACAAAAGCTTGTGAGATTGATAGGTTATAGTTAAATCTAATGCTTGTAAAAGAAAAGTAAAGGGTCATACCAGGATATATGTTCGTGATTTCTTTGCGTAATCTTGTGAGCCAAGAAGATCATCCGTGTCATCATCTGCAATCATCTATGCATCACCTTTGTCTTTATCATGGGAGCCATCAAGATCATCCATGTCATCATCTCCAATCCTCTTATGTTCCACTTGTTTCTCGTAGCCAACAGTTAGATCAACTTGCAAGTGAAAGTGTGCCATGCAAGCCTTTGTTTCAATAATATTAGTGGAATATCCTTTTTTGAGAAGATCTTCAAAAAGATATCCCATCTATAATAAGGTGACCTCCCAATTAGGCGGTTGCAAGTATTCCAACGTACTAATCAAAAGACTTCCACTTTTTGCTGGACATTTGTAGATTTTGGAGTGCACTTGATGATGACAGGACCTATGGATTTCTTTCTCCTCTAGCATGAGATGCAGACTCTTGGAGGTCCCCTTCATGTTATGTTGTAGGGAGTGGTTAGGATATGGACTCCGCATGCATAAGAGGAATGATTTGAGGCATTGGATATTTAATACACATTCTCTCTTGCATGTCTTGGTTACACACGCACCATTGTAGATCTTGAAATCCCAGGCATAAACTTTCTCCAAAGTGTATGCATCTCTTCCTTGTTTTCTTTATTGACAAAAATGACAATATTGCAAATTTTATCTCTACTAGTGGTGGTATATAGTATTCTATCGATGAATTGGTGAATATCATTGGAAGAAACCTCATCAATAAAGAATACTTGGGGCTTATCCCAACTTGTTTCATCAAGTAAAAAGTCCTTATCTGAAATGCCCCTGTATGCTACAACCTTTCCAGATTCTGAAGTGATGTTCACATTGAATTGAAAGCTGTGGTTGACATCCTATTATTATTCTCAGGTTATGCTCATTCACAAGCTTCTCAACATATGCAATCACCTGTGGTGGGATTTGGGCTCTCATGAACGAGGTGACTACTTCCGAACCATCTTCTTGATTCTTCATCCACTTATGTGCCCATGCCTTTTCCTTAACTGTGGATAAAGCGGCTATATGCTTCACAATATTAATATTGCATTGAACAATAGGGATATCTTTGTCTATGAGAAATATCTAATTGCACTATCCACTGCATCACGTTTCACCTGTATGTTGATGCACTCCTCCATGATCTTTGTCCTTCCTGCCAAAAAACCATTCTTTCTTGAGGAGTTTCTCTGTTGCCATTGTTACATAGCTATCTGGCAAATATTTTACTAGCCTCCACATTCTTGTTGTCACCTCCTTTTTCTCAACCTTTGACTTTTGTGATAGTAACAAAGGACCTTCATAAGTAACCTCACCCTTCTTATATCCACGAAAAACTGCCACAACTTCCTCAAACACCTCATCAGGTTGAAAAATTATACTTGTGTAGTCTTCATATCTACCTCTTGCTACCTTGAAGATTGTGAGAGATTCTTCCCATTCTTGACTTCCCCTTGGTACAATTTCACTTAAACATATATAAAAATTGACTAATGTGTCTACATCCGCTTTTGTGGCAGTTCTTTTCAAATGTGTTGCTAGAGAATCAAGTGTCGTCCATAGACACCTTGCTTTCATTAGGATTTCCGATGTTGAGGTTATCTTATATTTTGCAAAAATATCATGATTCAATCTTTTGGACTCAATCAAATATTTTGTTGGATGCTTAAAAATACATATTGTGGCCATATAAAAATTGAAGGGAAGAACCTTTGAAATTTGCTCTGCAATGAGTCTTCTGGAGTCCCTTGCTTGTCTAGCAAGTTCATTACAAGCATATGCATAATGCTGACCATCAATTGACTCAAATTTACAATGCAGCAAGAAATTTCTCTTTGCCTCTTTCAAATAAGTGGAATTTGTCGAAGGCTTTGTGTGTTTATACTTAAGTATATATATATATATATATATATATATATGAGCATCTACCAATAATTATTTGAAAACAAAGATATTAGCTTTTAATCAATCCATTAGTATGTACATGTTCACAATGCTCTGGAAGAATAAAAGTATCACTTTCATCGGTCCAGAGTCTAGTGGAGTCAATGGCAAAGAAACCATAAATATCCAAATTAAGTAGTACGGGAAGGATGCATTTTGTAGCAATTGTGACCATAAATATCCAAATTAAGTAGTACGGGAAGAAACTTACATGTGGCATACATCCAGCTACAAGCTCCAGCTCTCAATCGATTATGTCCTCTCCATCATCTTTGACTTCACAAAGAGCTTCTTGTAGCCAATCATGTGAGATGTGTCCGGAGAGAAGAGCAAGGTCCGGTGGATATGGCACCCTACACCTGTGCATGACTCTAAATCCCGTCCTCTTATTTATTCTTTTTGCTTTGGCCTCTTCATACCTCTCTACTCATCTTTGCATCTCGGGACTATTGAGGACATAAAACTTATTGAATTTCTCTCTTTGCTCTTCGCTCATCTTTCTTTCAACCCCTTTACCTTGGGGAACCTCCGTAAGTGCACCTGAGTCATTTCATAATGCTTGAGGGAAAGTGCTTCTCAAGCAAGCACACAACTTCAATGGAGTCCACCTCAGCCCTCTCGATGCTCGATAGAGAGATCACTTTTTGCGAGATCCACTTATTCCACGTGCACCCATAAGATTCAATATTTTCTACCGATCATTTAAAATTGTATGAAATATAATGAAGGTGATATGATACTAAGCATAGCTAACAATGCCATTGATCTTGTAGAAAGCTTTTCTAACATCTTCCGATAAGCATCCTCTCACTTGTAAGAGCAATGGAAGGGTTTGCATGCCTCGCCTCTTTGAACACCAAGCTTAACCCAAGGATTCACTATGTAAAAGATTTGGATAACACATGCATTTAAAGGACAAACATAAATAGCCTTTATAAGTTATATAAGTATTTTATCCTAATGTTCATTCCAAATTCCAAATATAAAATCCCTTCGATAAAGAGATTGCTATTTGATTATGTGATTTATCTAAGTAGAAAAGAACCCTTTGAATTCACATGTGGCATTCTTCAATGAACCCTCTCAAGGTTTAACTTGAGAATATTGATTAATCTTCATGCTAAACTCATTAAAAACATTTCAAAGTAGTCCCTCCTAGACCTTGTTCAACTTTGTCTCATTGCATAAGTAAATTACTATAAAAATTATGTAAATTATCTAATTAAAACCCTTTTAATGAATGCATGTGCTATTCTTCACTAAACCCTCTTAGAGTTCAAGTAGAGGATGTTGAACAATCTTCATGTTGAAACTCATCAAAAACATTTTAAAGTGGCTCTAAAGTGATCCCTCCTCAACCTTGTTCATCTTTTTCTCATTAGCCAACAATGTGAGTGCTCTCTTTATTTCTTAGCATTTGGGTAAGCTTAGCGTTGACAAGAATCTTGTTAAAAACTTGTCTTATGAAGCATTTCTTATGGAAGTTCAATTTATTTACTCTTTTCTTCCTTATCATCTGTAATATATTAAATTTTCTTTAGGGAAAAAAATACAATTAGCTCCTGCCATAATCAGGATGCTTAGGAAAATAATTGATATAAGATGGGGGACTCTCTCTTACATAATGAGTCAATTAAACTGCCACCATAACTTGAATGTGTCAAAGTTACCACTACTTCCAAAAACGCTAACCATATTCCTATCGAAGTATAGTAAATTTCTACAAAGATGCCAAAGGACAATCTGATGAGTCTGATCTCTTTGGGCAAAACCAAAAGGTCTCAAGAGATTTCCACAGATATACTTGGGAGGCTTTAGTATCAATGGTATCCACGTCTCGGAAATGCAGCAGGATACCTGTGGATGCAGTCCAGCCAAGGGCTACGAACGGGGACGGGAATGTCTGCAATAGCCTTCCATACCGCGCTATTACATTTGAACCCGGAGCCCAAACCAAGCATCCACACTTTGTCTCCCTTCTTGATCTTCTGCTTCGCCTCCATATAAGCAAGGACATACCATAGGCAGCTGGCAGAAGTGTTACCAAAGCGATGAAGAGTAGCTCGAGATGCTTCCAACAAATCGTCGTTCAGAAACAAATTCTTCTGGATTTCGTCTATCACGGCTCTGCCTCCCGCATGAAGACAGAAATGCTGGAAGGCTAGCTTGAAATCTGGCTGGTACTGCTTCACCTCCATTTTAAGGACCTTCCTGGAAAGCAGACTGATAACAAACAGTATCTGCTCCCCCAAAGGCAGGACACGGGGCCCTAGGGTAACGATGTTTGTTCTGAGGGCATCGGCTGCAACCCCCATCAGGTCTCGGTTCAGTGCAACTCCCAAGCATCCCTCTTCGTCCTCGGTCTGATATGCACAGCGGTAAGCGCGGTCATCTGCCGCCTTGTGCGTTCTCACGCAGTGGAGAAACTCGTACTTGCTACACGACCTTTTGTCCCGCCTATTGGTGAGCAGCATGGCAGCACAACCCACACGGAATAAGCAATTTGTCACTAACATCGACTTGTTGTTCCCAGAATACCAGTTGAGGGTAATGTTCTCAGTGCTCACCACCAAAGCATACTGATTTGGGTACACCTTCAATAAGTCCTTTGCTAGATTACAAGCAATCACAGAGGCGCTACAACCCATTCCACCAAGGTGAAAAGTCTTGACGCTCTCCATCATTTTGAAATGATTCACGATCATCGCGGAATGAGACGGGGAGGGGGCGAAGAGACTGCAATTCGTAATCAGAATATCGATATCACCGGGTTCTACTCCTGTCTTCTTCAAGAGTTCGTCCACAGAACCAAACAGTACCTGGGTGGCTTCGAGTAAGACATCCTCGTGCAGAGCAACGGGTCGGTCGTTAAAAATGAAGGGGGGCACATAAGTCTCTCCACCAAGCCCCGACCGAAGGAATATCTTGCGCTGGAACTCCACGCTAGGAATAGTGAATTTCCCATCATTTGTCGTGAAAAACTCAGACAGTTCGTAGTTACACTTTTGATCGTCCCCAGGCTTGTAACATGCAAAATCCACGAGGTACAGAGGGCGCGACCATCGTCGGAAGAAGGACACGGCAGCAATGACGAGCGCAAGGACCCAAGGCAGAAGCGGGAGGCTGTAGGGGTGAAAGCTATCCCAGAAGAGCGCCAGGACGGGGAGGCAGGTGGAGGAATGTGTCATTTCTGCAACTTTGAGGAGGAGGATAAGGAGCAGAGCAGGAGGCAAGATGGAAATGAATGGAAGCTGGGGGTGGCGGAAACCCATGTTGTTGGATGATGGACGCGGTGCACAGATTGCACAGACTGAAGAAGGTGGGAACTTCTGGTAAGGACAACCAAGGACAAATTACTTGAATTTGGCTCAAATTACGTCCAATTGATTAGTAATAGCTAGACCCACTTCAACTTTAATTCCGCATTCTGTCTCGATTGTCACGGAGGCATTTAGTAGTCAGCACTCCATAGTTAGAAACGCCCATCTCGATGCACGATATCTGGCACGCAATCCTCTCCCTTCAGTTCTAACTACTCTCCAAGTGTTCACGAAAAACATTTTTTCTAACAGTAAGTAGAGAAATTCATGACTTTTTGAAGTAAAAGGTCGAGGTTTAAAACCCCTTCATTCAAGATCTATACTTCAAAAAAATTTAGTGTCAAAATGAGAAACAATACTATGTAAATTTCTCAAGTATCTCACAAAGACTAAGACCAATGGAATTGGAGATTTTTTCATTACATAGGCATGATGATGCATGCATAGATTGCCACTTATTTACTAGATCTAGCATCATGCACACTACTAAGGTCTAGTAACCCCATAATTTCCTTGCTAGACATGTATCTTAGGGGTGAGAATCCAACATATCACTGGTAATAATCATCCTTCCATCACTCCATAGATAACATAGAGCCCATCATCTATAGGCTAGAAGTTTATGAACATGCTTTCAGATTATAAGATTGCAACCACAAAATGTCACTGGCCAAAAGTCTACCCGTATACATGAGTGCACCAAACAAGTGTTTCTTATCTATAACAAAACTTGCCAGCTTCATTGTACAAAAAGTAACCCCAAAAGCCAGGTCCCAGCTTGCAAACCAATACCAAACGAGCAATGAGATGGCAAGTTACTTTCCCATATGCCAACCTGGATCAATCTTCCTAGAAAACCAAAGTGAACCCAACCAATTTGATTTGCAAATAAGAAAATATATATGGGATGGCTGGACTCTTGCATGTTACTTTTTCATATGCCAACCTCAATCAACTTTCCTAGAAAATCGAAGTGGACCCAACCAATTTGATTTGTAAATCAAAAAATAAGCAATGGGATGGGACTGTTCATGTTACTTTCTCATATGCCAACCTGGATCAACCTTCTTGAAAAATCAAAGTGGAAAAATCAGAAAATGAGACCTCTCAAAACCTACCACCTCCATCACCCATGGCATTTCTAGTATTCAAATAAAAAATTATCAAATGAAGCCTTCAAAATCTGCATGCCTATGGACATTGTGAAATCACTAAGGAAAGTATCACGATCTCTCCCAAGCATGTCTCCAATTGGGATTCCAATAAAGCAAGATTTAATAATAAGTAACCAACCGAGCAAAATCAAAATGATCAATCACCTTGGCAAAACCAAACTGGTCCCAAATTCCCAATCATCGTGGCAAAACCATCCAGTCTTATATTCAAAGACAAAATTAAACCCTCCACAAATTTGTATGCCATGCCATGGATAGCATGGAATAACCAAAAGAAGTAAAGCATATCTCTAACTGAGATTTTTGCATAAGCAAGCTTTAAGACAAGCTATGGGTAGTCTAAAATACCCAAAAGAAGTAAAGTGTGTCTCAAACTAATCCAAAATGAGTAGGAACATGATGCATGGTACTTTCCCATATGCCAACTTGGATCAACCTTCTTGAAAAACCAAAGCGGATGTCAAAAAATAAAACCCAAAAGCTGCAACCTCCATCTGTCTATAAAGCATGCATGGCTCCAATATCCAAAATCCAAGGATATGCATATAAACCAAAGCAAGACACTTTCTAATTTATACTGCTCACCAAAATCTGCACTGTGCCAACTTGCATCAACCCTACAAAACCTTTCCATCTTCATCTTACATGCTCCTAGCTTGCAACCACCAAAAACTTATTCAACCACCTGTACATATAATGCTCAAACCCTTTTCCATGCTAGCTTGCATGAGCTATCCTGTCAAAGCCAAATTGATGATACAAAAACCCTAGCAAAGCAACCATGACAAAAATAAACTTGCCAATCAATTGTGTAGTACTCAAATCAAGAATTAAAGCCTTCAAGAGCATGCATGCCATGCTACAAATAGCCTAGAACAACCAAAAGAAGTATTACAAACTTTCTAAACCATGTCTCGAATTGAGATTCAAATAAAGCAAGCTTTAATGGTGATAAGCAAGCACACTAACAAAACCAAATTGATTCAACATCCTGGCAAAACTAAACTGATTCCAAGCACCCTCGCAAAAGCAACCAGTCTACTATTAAAGCCTCCAAAAACTTGCACGTCATTATATGGACAGCTTGGAATAACCAAAAGTAAGTAAAGCATGTCTCCAACTGAGATTTCAAAAAGCAAGCTTTAATTATAGATAAGCTATAGATAGCCTGGAGCAACCAAAAGATGTAAAGTGTGTCTCAAACTGAGATCGCAATAAGCAAGCCTTAATGATATGCCACCGCCCTAACAAGAAACAAAACTGATTCAACCATCTTGGAAAAAGTTGCATGCCATGATATAGACTACCTAGAATAGCCAAAAGAAGTAATGCATGTCTCCAACTAAGAATCTGACAAGCAAAACCTAATGATAAGGTATGGACAGCTTGGAATATCCAGAAAAAGTCTTCAATTGACAATTGAATAAGAAAGTTTTAATGATAGACCAACTCCATAGTGCATACCATGCTATGACCAACCTGGAACAATAAAAAATTTTATTATAATCTCTCAAGAATGTCTTTAACTAAGATTCAAATAAGAAATCTTTAATGACATATTAAACATTCTCAAATGACACAATACAACTTATTAAAATTAACATGCAATCATTGTGCTCATTAATTTTTTGCAACCACACTCTAATTATCAATAGTATACACAGCTAATAACTTAAGCCAAACACACTATTGGTTGCTTGAAAATCAAAATATTATTTGCACACTTTGAATTTTGTGCAACCATATGCTAAGGAGATGCTAAGCATCATAAAAAATGGAGCTAAAACTATAAGCTACTTAAAAATCAAAGTATACTTCATTTTTCAATGTTTCAAGGTACCATATATATGCCATGAAGTCCTTGTTGCATTGCCCCATGCTTCAATACTCTCTGTAAAGTCAAACTCTTCCACACTTGGGCCCTCAACAGAAATATGCATCAATGCTGCTAAGTTTGGTGTCGCAAGCTGATTTCGATATCAATTTTTAATCATGTTTTGACAAGAGCATCCCCTCTCATAGATTGTTGTACTTGAACATTGGACCATTGCAACTTCATTCAGCTGAAGCATCATTGGGTACTTAGTGCAAAAGAACATCAATACATCTAACATAGCTCCATATATCCTTCAAAGGCCATGTCTTCCAATCAGAGGCAGCTTGCACTTTGAACACTTGAAATTCTTTTTTCAAAGCTCTACCATCAATCAAGCTATCAAAACTTTTTCCATTGCATGTTACATGATTTCCATAGAATTGCACTAATGAATTCAATTCTTCTCCTCCAAAAGATTTCAAAAGCTGCCCAGGTGGAAAAGACGATGGACATAGTATTTTCAAGCAACTCAATACCATATTATTTGCAAACCTCTCTTTTAGACTATCCAAGATAAGAGTAGAATATTGTTTTTGAAACTATATGGCACAGATCCAATCGGACATCTTTGTATTATAGCACCACGAAACACATCTCCTTTTAATGCACTCCTCAATTCAGCAAGATGCCCATTAGCAAAACCATAGTCGGGAATTATAGGAAGCCCCTACTATTGTAATTCCTTGCATTAATGTCAATTATGGGATCTGCAATAAATTCCATTTGTATCGTGCCAATAGTTGCATTCACAAGACTTGATACACTTGTAATATCCACAAACATATTTTGGAAAACAAAGATTAGACGAGCATTAATGTGATCTAGTAAGTCTCCAAGAAATTGCAAGGCATAAATAAATTCAAACTTTGACACAATCTCATAAAGAGACTGATTTTCAGCCTTCAAGAATGCTAAAAGTGGCTCAATAACTTCACAAACATTTGCAATCACTTTGTGCCTACTCAACCACCATATATTATGAATCCTCTTCATATGTAGTGTTTTGCAATCAAACTCCTCTTCCAATTTAGTTAGCTTCAATATCCTTGAAGAACTCTTTTTGAGAAAAGACCCTATCTCATTTAGAGGTGCATCAATCTTACGAGCAAACTCACATTGCTTTAATGCATCAGAGGCACATAAATGTGTGCGATGTGCAACACAATGGATAGAGGTTAGAAAAGGAATGGAATTTTTCAACAATATAGCCAAACCTTTACCTTTTCATGTCATGACAGAGGCACCATCTGATCGAAAGCTCACCCTTTTTGTCTCATCAATGTCATGAGCTGCAAAAACCATTTCAACTTAGCATGCAACCCCTTTGCAGTTTTATCTTCCACCTCCATGAGTCCCAAGAAAGATGCACAAGGCGAGTGCTTCCACATATAACTCCCATAAATTATCATATGCTCAAACATAGATATATCAGTTGACTCATCCATGTAGATACCAAAGATAGATGATTGTTTCAATCAATGAATTATTTCCTTGCAAATGTAATTTGCTATAAAAGAAACAAAGGTAGATGCAACTTTGTCATTATGGTAAAGATCCGCTGGTAAGTTTTCTACCCACAACATTTCAAAAACCCCAACATACATGCAAACTTCAAGAATTCCATATCATTCTTAGCAAAAAAATAAGCAGTCCGGAATGCAAGGTGAAAGCAAGGTAATGTGGAATGCTTTTTCCACTATATAGCATGAAACTAATACATAGTTCTTAAATGAAGAAAAAACAAAAGTCATTATATTTTTCAATACCAAGTAATTAAAAGACTGATGAGACGTTTCAGGTAGTTCTTAGATTCCAACAACAAAATTGTGTTCCATCCTAATCATTTTGTCAACCATTCCTTCAAGCTGAAGAGCTTCATATTCATCGTCTATGCTATTGCACTATCGTCCAGCTCGTGACTTCAGCTTCCTCACAATGAGGACTCAAACACGCATGAACTAGAGGGTAAAGTCCTGATGGAAGCAGTTTCTGCTTATCACTTTCTATTGTTTATGAAGTTTGACTTGCAGATGTTGGCATAGACTAAATGAGGCCCAATTTCGTTCAAGTTTAGCACATCGTTTCTTGAATTGATAGCATTGATATAGCAGTACATCGTGCTTGGAAGGAGGTGGAAGTATGCTATTCGAGACCTTTCAGTAGATGGAGTGCTTGTATTGAAATGGTTACTAAGATTGCTAAAGATTTTGAGAGAGAGAGAGAGCAGGAAGAATGAGGAGACAAGGGAAGGCAACGGTTTGCGTGAGTTTGTAATTATTGTTGACTATTGCTGAGAATCCATTGGATCCTATTTTTCCTTCATTGCTTTCCTCGGTTGATCTTTTCTTGAGAGCTATAGAACATGCTAGACTAGGTGTAGCTAAGGTTCAAAGTGGCTTCAAGAAGGTAACACACCGTCGGCATTCTTCTTTAGAACGGTTAGAGAGAAAAGTATGCTGAGGGCAATCTAGTGTATGAGGAGTCAAAAATAGCTGAGATTTTCATATAGCGTTTATCTAGCATTGTGGGCACTAAGCCAATTAAAAGCACAAATTACAAGGTAAAGCTGGATGCATTCCTAAGCAATTTGCACGATAGGTGGTGATGCCTTATGAGGCTCTACTGTTGCAAAGGCCGAGTCTTCGGTTGTGATCAAATATGTTCTTTGGATGATATCAACGGCTAAGATCAAATATGTTGTGTTCTCTATGGCTAGAGATAAGTCACTTGGGCCTAGCAGTATGCCTATTGAGTTCTATCAATATAACTTATGGAGGATATGATGGAAGTAATTAACTAGTGCTTCCAAAGAGGTGTGATGCCTCAGAGGCTTAATATGGGTATGATAAAGCTTATTCCTAAGGAGCAAAATAGTTGGTTACCATGTCACTGGAGACCTTTGTCGATGCTCAATTGTGTGTGCAAAGTTATGGCCAAGGATTTGGCAAACAGAATCAAGCATATTCTGAGTAGCATGGTGCATGCCAGACAATATGGTTTTGTATATGGAAGGAACATATTATTGGCTATTGATCATGCAGTGAATCATAATGAATCATATTGAATTTTAGTCTTTCTGTCTTTGTAGAGATCATGGCAGCTAATGCAGCTCACAAGGCATCTAAGAAGATATCACAAGTGCAAGTCCCAGTACAAAAAAAATTTTGCCAATACGCACAGGCATTTAATGAAGAGTATGGGCTCAGTATGGTTGGAATAGATCCAAGGGAGATACAAATAGGTTCGAAAGACATCACCCCTGCAGACTTGGAGTCTGTATTTGCATGTCCCAAACCAGTTTCTGGGCAAAAAAAAAAAAAGTCATATTATGTATGTAATGAGTTTGCCCAGAAGAAGTGCAAGTCAGCGCAAAGAGCTAAGGACATGTAGCTTTTCACCATTGCATGGGCTCCATTGTAGAGAGTGCACTGGAACATGCTAAGGTCCACCGAGGGCATCTAGGTACAAAGCGCAAGAGGTGGGAAGAGAATATGAGATCTTTACATGGTGTGTTCCCTTCATCTAATGTAAAATCTGTTGTTTCCACAACACTAGTGAAAAACCTGTTTTATATGAGCCCAGAATTCCAAAAAAAATAGGAAGATGGAATTGTTGGAATGACAAGTGCACATGAGATTAGGTTGGGATGTCTGAAGTCGACGCTTGATGAGGAATGCTAGGTTCTTGAGGTTGCTAGCTGGAACTTGTATAGAGCAAAAGGCAAGCGCACAGAGATGAACAAGATGGAATCTAAACTGTTCAATCTTTGGAGAGGATGCTGATCAAGAATGGTTGTTACAAATGTTCCAAAGATTGTATACCAAAGACAATGTACAGGAACTACAGAAAATATCGCGTGAGTGTACAATAGGGGGTTTTTTTGAAATGAGGCATAAGCTTATACATTAGGGGTGGGGGCCCTTTTTTTCCCCCAATATTGAATTTAAGCTAGGGGGACCATGTCATATTTAAGAAGGGGGGACATAATATAGGTTACCTTGGGTAACTAGTCCAAACAAGTTTGATTTTGTGTATGGTTTTAAATAGTCATAGGGAAAGTAACCTAAATTTGCTTATTGTGTAATCTAAATGGAGTCTAAATGCTTGAGAAAGAATGTAGATTTAAGGAAAGGGGGGGACATAATGGAAATTTGGTGGTATCTTATAAGCTTAAATAGGGGTGTTTTATCATCCTACGTGGATCTTAAATAGGGGGTTTTCTTGAAGTTCATGCACACAGGTGACGTCCCCCTTTAATGAAGAGTGAATCCCCCAGGGCCCGATGAGACGTGCTCGTCGTCCGAACAAGATGAAAAAGAGAAAGAATGGTCAAGCTATTGATAATTTCATGCCTTCAGAAAAGAAAAAGACGTCAGGTACTCCATATGGTGAGATTTTTTTGCTAAAAGGTTGAAATTTTATGACAATTTTGATCTTGTAATGTGTAACATGGGCTCCCCCTTGCTCATAGGTTCAATAAAAACATATGTGGACTTGGGCACACCATCCAGTAACTTGGGGACTCTAGATTGTGCTGGCTCAATCTTGATCCCTTCTTCATCAAGAATATCGACAAGGTCATCTGTGAGATTTGAAAGCAATGTAGAACCTCTCCATGCACCTTCTCCTCTTTGAAGTTGTCCGAGTCAATCTCGAGTATCTCAATGCCAAAGCTTACCTGAGAAATATCTAGGTGAGGCCAGGGGTGGCATACGGTTGCAAATGGATGAGCCCTTATCGTCCAAACCTACCCCCTAGTAAGAGGTGCTCATGCATCTCCCAGAAAGCTATTGGGAGAGTTTGTACCAACACCCAAAGTAGAAATGGATTTGGCTCAAAAGAAACATGCTCGAAGTACTAGTTTGTAGGAGGATGATTTTGGTCCATTCAGCATTACAAAAATGGACCCTAATGAGAAAACTTTGAGAAAACAACAATGGGACCGTGTGTGGGAAGCTGCAACTATTATGGCATCCATGATTCATGAGTCCCTTTACAAGGCAATTGACATTATGGCTCCAGGTGCTCACTCTTTGCCGCCCGCTCTTCTTCTCTATTACGTGTAAATATTTGTCTTTTTCATTATTCATTTTCAGTCTTCTTCTTTTTGCTTGTAGCCTTGTCTTCTTCTCTATTATGTGTAAATATTTATCTTTTTTATTATTCATTTTCAATCTTCTTTTTGTTTGCAGCCAACTATGACAAGGACGCCCATCTTCGGATGGCACCGGAGTGGGTGAAATCATTTTATCTTATGTTCTGCAATGCCTTCCCCTTCTCTTGTCGAGTTGAGAGAATTGACCCACTCTCCATTGGGACTACATTGCCACAAGAGACTATCGATAAAGAAAGTATACATGCTACTATCCCTCGGGGAAATAGGCAACATATGCACTTAACTCCCTCCCAAGTTAACCTCCTATCCAAGGCATATCGAGATGTACATGCATGGGAGGAAGACCAATGCATCTCCTTTGAGAGCATTGCATTATGGACTTGAGCATGTGTCAACCATGCATAGCTCGGGTGATTAGGATGAGAAATATGCACTTCCACTTTGAAGGCACCCTATGTGGGCACTAGATTTAGCATGTTTTAACGAAGAAGATACATTTTTTGTTCTTTTCATACAAAGAAAATTTGAATGTATGACTCCACGCATGCACTTAAGAGTATCTATCATTTGAAATTAATTTCAAAAACGTTGAATCTCTTTCAATCATCTTTTTGGTGCAAAGTCAAAATTATCATTTTATGGTGGAATATCTTTTTGTAAAGGTTTATGTTTTAATGTTCTTATTCGGCTTTTGTTAATGTTTGTCAAGTCTTCACCAGTTTAGTATTAAATAGTATTTGCAATGGAAAAAAATTATATTTAATATTCTATTTTTACTATTAAATTTTATATTCTCGCAATTGATTCCTCCCTATGTTTATACAGGTTATTCTTAAAACAAAGGAGTTCAGGTGTATTGGAATGCCTTGACAGCGAAGAAGTGGTTTACGTGTTTGCTTCAAAATTGCTCCATGAAGGGTATTGAGATTTGCAATTGACGAACATTTAATAATCATAGGGCAAAAGAGCATATGTTAACTCCCATGCCAGAGCTCCCAAGGGGACCCATCCCTAAGGGTGGACACGTTCCAAGTCATGTAGTCAATCGTAGACATCAACAATGCTTGATACTTCGCTCATTAGATGTGGGGCTTAGTTATAAAAATGCTCGGCACCAAGCATGGCGTAGAGCTACGCATGGGAGGATCTTCTTCATAAGCATGGTTTGTAGAGCGACTCTTGGACATTATGAAGAGTGGAGGACAAGATGAGAAAATGGGATGAACACAAAGAGGCAAGAATGGTAAAGATTGGGGAGCGAGTGGAGATGAAAAAAGATGAAATGCAACACCTGCAAAAAGAAAAAGATGTCTCCATTTATGAGGAGGATACCTCCGAAGAGAATTGACTTATGAAAACTATCTCAATGTGTTATTTTAATTGATGTAACTAGATTTATTTGTCTTATGCAAACTATCTTGATGACGGTTATTTCAATTGATGTAACTAGATTTCTTTTTCTTTTTCCCCAATGTTGAGTTATTATTCTCTCATCTAAGTAGATTTAATATTTGACATATGTACTCCCTTTTTTGGTGTGAATTCATATGAACAAATGTACTCACATAGATAGGTACTCACACATATGTGCACAAAAATATGTACTTGTTCATATGTGCACATGTAGGTGATTCTCCGTATGTACTTACACACAGGTTCTTCTACATATGTGTTGCTAATTATGTACTTACACATAGGTACTTCTACATATGTGCACACATATGTGTAAGCTCATACACATACACACGTACACAAGCATATGCATGCACACGCATGTAGTCACACATATGCACACTTACTTGCACAAACATATGTACCTCGTGACGCTTAACCAAGCTCAAGATTTATCGAAGAAACAATTCATATATAACCATAAACAATGATTTTTATATGTATCGACACATACACATGTCAACAAGCATACTTTTTGCACACGTACGTATTTGTACATATGTTCTTCTACTTATGTACGTGCACATATGCACTTGTACATATGTTATTCTAGTTATGTACATGCACATATGTACTTGTACATATGTTATTCTACTTATGTACAGGTGCACATAGGTACTTGCACATATGTAGGCTCATACACATATACACAACCATATGCATGCACACACATGTAGTCACACGTATGCACACTTCCTTGCACAAACATATGTACCTCATAACGCTTAATCAAGCTCAAGATTTCTCAAAGACAGAATTCATATAAGCCATAAACAATGATTTTTATACATACTGACACATACACATGTCAAAAGGCATATGTATGCACACGAATGTGCACCTACTATGTGCATAAGCCAAGAGAAAGTACTTTCACAATAGCTCCTTTGGCGAATAGATTTATCTACAATGATACAAAACAAGTATGAAATGTTGATCACTTGTAGGGTGACCAAGGAGTTGCAAGGCATGTGAGGCATCATACCCTAAACATGTATGCTTGATCCATCTCATTCATCCTCAAGTCCTTTATGTTCATTCACTTCCATGCTATGTACCACTTCTCTCTCGATCTCTACACAAACATTTGGATGCATTGTAGTTAGCATTAAAATCAGAAACAAGCACTCATTGAAAGTAGCAGAAAGGGCATGGAAAAACCTACGCTTAGAGGGTGCTTTGTAAGTGTTGGGTGTTATCGCCACATAATATAGACGCTTTTCCTTTGTAACCACTGTCTCCAGAGGAATTCTAGCAAGCATCATGACTTTTGCCTAGTGTTTGCAAAAATTGCCTTTGAGTGACCATTCACAATTACAACAAGCCCATTGGCTTCCTACATTATTTACATGGTACTAGTGTTCCTTCTTTGATCTACTATGCACATGTACAACCATAGGATCATCTTCATCAATTTCTACTTTTGAGTCAAGGATGTGCTGCATGCTTGAACTACATTATGGATAACATTTTCCACATTCAATTCTCCACAAAACCCTCTGACTTTAGCATGATCTTGTACCAATAATATGAGTGGCACCCAATTAGGAGCTTATGTATTAACCAATCCACTCGCCGTCCATGAATAATCTTCCTTCCATTCAAGAATCGAGACTTTAAGGTGCCATGGTAGGATTCAATGGCCCCATTTCTATCTTGGTTTGCAAGGGGAAGATTATGTGCAGCCCGCACCCACATGCCTAATCACTCCAACAAATGTATGGATAAAATAACAAACAAAGATAAGGTAATTGAAACAGTCAGGATATGTTATGAAAAAAGAGGAAAACACAAAGCAAATACATGCTCATGCATATAATAGGAAGTATATGTACGTATGCATGGGGGACAATATGTTCAAAAGTATGACACGAATGCATCTTGGTTTGCGAATTCATATGTGAACTCATCTATCAATCGATGGACTTCTTCCTCTCTTTGCATCACAAATTGCCCAGGTTGCCCGTGCATGTTCATTATTCTTCCTAGTGACATGAACATGGTTGCACATGTTGGCCAGCAATCTTGAACTTTACTAACAAGATTCTTTAGCCAGGACCTTTGAACGTGCCATAAGAAAAGGAAGATAGGAATACCAAACACTCTCCTACATTTTGAGAAATGAATAAAATGAGTATGCACATTTAATAGTGCCACCATAAAAGTTATTGTTGTATAGATTCACTCACCTCAAGGCCTCCATTTCTGCACTCGCATCATCGACCATGAAGGCATGAGCTTCCCAAGATTTATTGTAGTTTAATATGCGATTGCGAAATCAAGTTAGCCACTTCTCGAGTGTCTCCTCCTCTTTTAATGACGTAACGACCCAACCAACAAGGACTCCATTGTGATGTGAGTCAAACACAAGCAAGGAGTACAATGAAAATTGCAATTAAAAAAACATGAACGTAAGGCACTTCAAGCATGGATGATGTACAATGGTTGATGAAGCACAAGCCAAGGTGTTTGAATGGGCCTAGAATGAATGGTAAATTTGAAAGCTCATCTTGCTCTTGATAGATGAACATGGATGATGCATTGCAATCCACCCACATGTGCACACTAAGAGCATCATTTGAATGGTATTGGTAGAGCCAAGAGTTCACCTTCTTTGTAAGATTCAAGACATCACGAAGGCTAAGGAAATCATCTCTTCTCATACAACTACCAGGATCTAATTCAAGTCTTCTTTTCAACGTTTGTTTGTGTTGGTCCTAAACTTGTTGAGGTGTAAAACCCCTAGCTAGCTCTTTGAAGACCCAATCCTTCATTTGACCAGATAACCAAGGGGCATAGTCAAGATTGGATCTAGGACTTTCACCTTGATAGTGTACTCCATGAGTGATTTCACCTTTTTTATCTACATGTTGCATTTCTATGTATGTCATCATGGATGCAATGTGGGGAAAATGAAATAAGTGTCGTACTATGAAATGGCACCTGCACCACTAGAGGCCCATGGACGACTTCCTTTCCCTAACTTAGGGCAGTTCTCCATGTCTAAGACTAGGTGAGAGATTGCTCGCTTGTCCTCGGGCTCAAAGCCGCACCAATACCTAGAGACCACATGTATGACAATGGGAGAAAATAAGGACCTCTAAAGCATTCTCAAGTAATATGTAGGAATTAAGATGCAAAGGGTCATAGAAATTTTGACATATGTAATCTTTGTTATCCAAGTCTTCTTTGAACTTCATTGTGAGTGTTTGCTATTGTTGTTGTGCTTGCTTGAGTAGATCTTGAACTCGGTAGGAGCATCAACTCTATTGGCCTCACCTTGAAGGAAGTCATCGACCCTTTCAATAAAAATAAAGGCTTTTCTTGTGGCATTATACATGTTTTGTGGATCCAATATAGGATACCATTGCAAATGCGAGGAGTCAAACATGTGTGGCTTTGGATTTTGAGCAATTGGCTTTAGGGGCCTCCTCTATGATTAAGAATAGAAATGCAACATATAAGAATAAGTTTTTTAGTATGGAAAGGTAGTTAATCCAACCATAAAAATTATCAACACAAATAGCATCCAAGATCCCCTTTACATAATCTTCTAAACCATAATCTCAACCAACATATGCATAAACAAAAAAACAAATTATCCAAAATACACATACACATTCACGTGCATGCGTGCACACACATATGTGTGTGTGTGCATGAGCCAACATTTGTAAATAAAGAGAAATTTAATTCCCTACCTCATCTATTGAATAATCCATTGTGTATGGAGAGATGAAATAGCACTAGCTCTGCTTGAGATGTTGTGGCCTTAAGGTGAATGATCTCGGAATCTAGGAGTGTTATTGGAGGGAACGCCTCGGCATAATGAAAGGAGACGAGTCCACATAGCAACTCTAGAAAAATATTAGCTAGAGAAATTATGATCGCAAACATAGACCAATCACATAGTAGATCACCTTAATATTTTTAAAAATAAAAAAAAACACGATCGTAATCCCATTATGCAACACAAGTATTGAATGTAATCCCCTACTCTGGGAACGTAATCCTCTATTTGGGGAATGTAATCCCATTTATATATAGTTTAGGAAGGTTTAGGAACTAATCCCGTTTACATAGTTGTTGGTTGGCTGCTAGTTTGTCATCAAATTCGCATAGCCTTATTACCTTTCCGAGATGAAGTTGATTGCATCCGTTTCAACTTAGCACCAACAAAGAAGTCCTCTACAATCTGCCATAGCTCGAGATTTTGCCCTTGCTATGTTGAGAAACGTGGAGTTGTGGCGAAGAGATTTTGGAACATGGAGCTGTGGCGAAGAGAGTCGAGATTTAGTCTGGTTGAGCTTGGTTGAGCTGTGGTGAAGAGAGGCGAGGGAAAACTCTTGGTGGAGCTGTGTTGATTGCGAAGGGTGAGTTGCTGTCTACCACACAACCTTTGCCATTGATGCTTACAAGGGCCAATTACAAGGACTTGCACCAAGGCGTTGGCCTCAAATGGGCAATTGGATATCTTGAGGCAAATGGAAGGATGAGGAATCGCTACATCAGCGAGCTCACTAAATCATTTGCTGCGGTGAGCACAGGAGAATGAGGAATTGCAAAATTAGTGAAGGTATAGTGGTTGGTAGGTAGAGCGGCTCACGATTCAAATTTGGTATGCTTTTGCTCCACATCATATGTTTACGTAATGGATGTCTACAGCTCTAGCTACCCTCCAACTACCCAACAAAAGAATTGCCTGCTCATTTTGGTGGAGGGTGGTGGTGGAGCCATGGGGATGTAGGTCCATGCTCCAGTGGACAAAGTCCAAGGAAAATAGGCCTCTAGATATCCATAGGCATTAATTCATAGCCCCAAAAGTGCTTTTATATACATATAGCATGAAGCCAAGCCACCTATGGCTTCAAGTACAAAAAATAAGAGGAGTATATATTAATTCATAGCCCAAAAAGTACTTGTATATACATATAGCATGAAGCCAAGCCACTTGTGGCTTCAAGTACAAAAAAGAATAGCTAGCACTACTTCTATGACTAATCGGAGGCATCCTCATCCTCGCTCTCATCACATCAGAGCCTTCTTCATGGCCTTCTTCTCCTTAGTATCCTCACCTTCTTCCTCCTCAATATCCCTAGGAGCTTGTAAATGAGGGACAACATGTATCAATGTATAAATCCTTATTTACAACATTGACATTTTTAGAAGAGAAATAGAAGGAGAAGAACAAGGAATGAGTATGGGGAAAAGGAAAAGAGAAGGAGAAGGAAAAGGAAAAGGAAAAGGGAAGGATAAGGAGAAGAAGAAGGAAAATGGGAAAAAGGAGAAGGGAAATTTGAATGGAAAGGAGAAGGAGAAGGGAGATGGGAAGGAGAAGGAGAAGAAGAAGGACAGAACTATCACAATGCATCTATAGATGCGGCTAATAGCGTGTCTATAGGTGCAACTGCACAATTTAGAATACATTTTGATGCACT
The DNA here is from genome assembly GCF_047967505.1 of Dipteris shenzhenensis. Taxonomy (NCBI): domain Eukaryota; kingdom Viridiplantae; phylum Streptophyta; class Polypodiopsida; order Gleicheniales; family Dipteridaceae; genus Dipteris; species Dipteris shenzhenensis. The sequence goes on along the minus strand of NC_141628.1, from coordinate 417,408 downwards.
ATTAGATGTGCTCTGACAAATGAATCTCGAGAAAAACGAACAATGACAGACCGACCGACCCCCAGAAAGAACAAAAGTACCCAAAGAGATTCTTTCTTGCATATGACAAAGAACGAATCTGAAGAGAACAACATTCCACAAGTATAAGAAGCATCATAGATTGAGAGAGAAGAGCAATTGACAAGAGACATACCTTGGATAGAGGTATCAAAAGCTTCTTCTCCTTCTTCTCAAAAGCTTATTCTCCTTCTTCTCTTGTGGCTTCCCTCTTCATCCTCTTCTCTTTTATTCTTGGAGATGAATGTGTATTCTTGGAGATGAGGTGTAAGCTGCTTGGAGATGAGTTCCTCTTGGAGGTGGGTGTGGGTGTTGAAAGGAATGCAAGCACAGCGGAATGAGGAAATGAAGGAAATGTAGGTTTAAAAACCAGTTAGCGCATCTATTGGCACATCTACATTGTATATTAGATGCACCTATAGACACGTTTCATAGTATAGACGTGCTTATAGACATGTTTGGGATTAAAATTACAAGCACTGATACTTTTTTTTAGTTTATTATTTGTAGGATGTCTTCATCTTCAACAAGTACCTCCAGTGAGGATGAATCCCTCCATATCCACCATTGAGAAATGTGGTTGGAGCAAAAAATCAAATGTATGTGTGATCGATGTGGAGGAAACATGTATCATGCACGTAGAATTACACTTAGTCACATCTCAAAGTATGGAGAATGGGATGTGATCGTATCCATGGTAAGTGTTGTATATATTTCCGAGTTTCTTGTTGATGTGAATAGCTCTCTCCCATGAATATGGAGAGATGAAGAAGAACTAAGGATGACCACTATTGTGCATCAAGGGAAAGAAAGGAGAAAAGTAATGGACAGGGAGTTGCTTAATAATGCAAACCTCTATTGCATGCTTAATAGTGATGAGATGAAAAGCTGGTGACAAGATATGATGATACAAAGGCAAGAAGATAAGGAGAAATGGCCCTCTTTCGTACACACCATAGATCTCATGTGCCATACCCTGAGCATTCAAGAGAACTTCCAAAGGATATTCATGTCGATTGGCTAGTTGACGAAATGGAGAGAGAAGAGAGAGGAGAGAGGATGCATATCACAATGGAAGAATGGGAGTATGCTATAGGATGCATGCAAAAGCTCAGTATATAGACTGTTATGCATAAGTTAGGAGCTTTCAACAATCTAAATTGCTTATTCAATTGATTTTGTCTTGGTGTAGTGTACTATGTTCAATGCTATATGGTGTGAGGGCAATCATTTTTGGACACAACGGATTGATGATAAGAGAAACACACAAGATTGTGGTGTAATTGCTAGCTTTGAGGGAGCCAATGGATCCATGGATGATTATTGTGGCATAATCCAAGATATTATTGAGCTTGACTTTCAGTGCTTCCTTGTGTATGTCTTGGATGTCAAGTGGTTTAAGGACATGGTGGAAAGAGGCCCTAATGCAACAATCAAACACCATGCAAGTGGCTTTGTAACTATTGACTCCACAAAGTTTTGGCAAAGCAAGAAGGACCTACTAGTACTACTGCAACAATGTGAACAGATACTGTACACATATATTAAAATACTCACTTATTTATATTTGATACCTTCGACACAAGGAAAATAACATGTTGTATTTGTGTTTGAATAGGTTGTTTATCAACCAATGGTGGATAATAATAGGTGGTGGCACGTCATATCTATTACGCCATGTTCCAAAGTGATGTATAGTACATTTACTAATATGGAGCATATGGAGGATGATCATGGCCATGGAGGTGATGATGATCGTGATACAAGAGAGGAGGATGATCATGAGATAGGAGATACAGATAGTCAGGCCATTACCCATGAGGACAAGCCTACCATTGGTGATGCTGATTTCGATGAGCATAGTAGCACAAGTAGTAGTGGGCTGAATGTATTTGTAGATCTCCACATTGGTTTGGATATTGAAGTAGATAGTTTGGCAAGGGTTGATATCATTGAGGATGAGATCGAACCGGAGCCAATCATTGTATCATCCAAATTTCCTACATATTGGCAACACTATTTTATATATTGTCTCATTCTCCTCACCTCACTTAATTTTTGTATAGGTGTGTTTGGCAAAAAACATATTATCGTGTGTGACATGTGCATAGTATTGATATGTTTTTTTAATTATGTGCTTTGGTAATCATGGGCAATGTTTGGAAAGTAGTGATTCACATTTATCAGCCTGCAGCACAATTTTAAACTCTCTTGCACGTCTAAATGCCAATGTCCTTCCCCATTGCATATTTTGCTGATTCACACACATATGATATCTATTATATAGTGTAGATGTGCAATTAAAACACATGTATAACCATGCTAATAGACACAATAATAACCTCGCTAATAGACAGACCCGTATTTTTATTAAGTTTATCTATGCTTATAAACGTGCCCTCTATTTTGTGCATCTATTAGGCATGTCTATGGATGATTTGTGTTGTTGTGGTCATACTCTCTCTAGTTTGGACCTTTTTGTCTATTGACAAGCATGTTTCATGGAGAATTAGGCCATATAGAGAAGTATGGTAACAACAATGACATCTCAAGTTTGATATCAAAGTTACCTTGAGTGAATCCTAACTTTTAGAGCCATTTTTAAAAAAAAAATTATGTCTTATGGCATGTTTCTTGTCAAGCTTGAAAGAGATGTCGCTGCACTTCACGTATACTCTTGCTTTCTCTAGTTTGTTACAAAATACTATTTGGAATCCATATTAATTTAGGTCATCTTTTTCTTTAGCTTGTAAATCCATCATATGATTTGTGTCTTTTAATGATTTACACATTCTTGGCTCAGACTATCCTTTCATAAATTATTCACTGTTGAGATATTGAGCTCCACTCGTGATATGCCAAGGTGACCATTGTGCATTTATGTCACCGACTTGTTAGCTGCAAATGCGGTTGGTACACCACCCATGAATAATAGCTGGATGACAGCTATCTTTATGTACTCTAGTTAGTGGCTCAGTTATTATGCCACCTAGGTTAGCTGAGTTTGTTTTGAGACCCACATATAGGGTTCATCTATGAATTCCTTTTGTACTAAGAGAGATTTCTTTTGGCTTACACAACTAAGAAGAGGAAAACTATTTTCAGCCTCCACCTTTGTGTGTATTCCCCCATTGTGTATGTGAGAAAGTTGCAAGTGAGATCCTTACCTCTCTCCCACTCTTTTCACATGGTATCAAAGCTCAGTTTGTGGTAAGGAGCTCAAGAAAGCAAACCAAGTTCGCGGTGTCTTGGTAAGAGGATCAATGTTGCTTTCCTTTTTCGAGTTTGGGAGCAAATCTCTGTAGGTAGCATAGTCGAAAAGTGCAAGAGTGCACCATCTCAGATTGGGATGCCTTTTGCAGTGTGGCGAGAGGGTAGTATATGCTACGGGATAGGGCGAAGCCTTTGGTGACATTATTTTTTTGATTCGAGGCCATTTCAAGACCCGTTTTGGTGGCAGAAGTTTTCCACAAGCACTCAAAAAGGTGCCCTATTTTTGCTATGTGACCACTGTTCTACAAGTCGGTCAAAAGTTGCCACAGAAATTGCTCCATATGCCTATGCATAGAGATATTGGGAGTGACAAAATCATTTTTATTGCCTATTGATACAAAATCGTCACCAGAAAGTGACTGTGTGGTCAAATACCACTTTCGTCAGTTTTGCAGATTTTCCCTTGTGAAGCAAAAGTTGTGTTTTTTGCAGTGAGAATATTTTTGCAGTTTTCTGTAATGGCGTCTAATGCTCTTTCATAGATAGTCACTAAAAAGCTTGACAAGAACAACTTCCCATCATGGAATTTTAGAATGATGAATTTCATTAAGGAAAAAGGCTATTGGGAGTTCATTACTGGAGCTGAACAAGAACCAGTTATTCCTAATGTTCCCAATCAATAGGAGTTGCAGGCATTTAAAGGATAGCATGAGAGAGCCAAGAAAGTTATGTACTAGCTGTCTATCAGTATTTCAGATTCTATGATTGTGCATATTCAAGATGCAAGCACGCCGAAGGAGGCGTGGGATACTTTGATAAAAATGTATAGCACAAATAAGAAAGTTATGTACTAGCTGTCTATCAGTATTTCAGATTCTATGATTGTGCATATTCAGGATGCAAGCACGCCGAAGGAGGCATGGGATACTTTGACAAAAATGTATAGCACAAATATGCAAGCCAGGAAAATGCAACACAAGCAGGAGTTGCATAATGTGCAGAGAGAAAATATGAGCATCAATGACTACCACATGAAGGTGAAGAAGATTGCAGATGCACTTGCTTCCATTGGGTTGCCAATGGAATATGATGATTTAGTTTCTATGACCTTGAATGGTCTAGGAAAGGATTGTGCACAGTTCTGGACATCCATTGCTGTCCGTGAGAATTTTCCTGATTTTGGGGAGTTGATTGCTCTTCTAATTTCTAAAGAGCAGAGAAATGGTGGTGCATCTTCTTCAAGAGAAACTTCAGAAGAAGCTGTCTTCTACTCAAATGCTAGAAGAGGTAGAGGCAGAGGTAGAGCTGGCCGATCTGGAGGCCGTGGCAGAAATCAAAATATGCAGCAAATTCAAGAAAACCAGTCCTATGGAGGAGGACATGGTAACTGCAGGGGGAGCCAAAGAGGTCATGGTGGATGGCAAAGAGGCCAAAATGCAAACAGCAATGTTGAATGCTACTACTGTGGTAAAATGGGTCATATGGCTAAAGGCTGCTACGAAAAGTAGAATGACATCATGAATGGAAAATTGCAGCAAGGCAATTATGCATCCTCTAGTAGACAGGGTGATGATAGAAAGGAGCATTTGTTTATGGTGCAGCACATGACCAATTCTGTGACAAGTACAGAAGAAAGTAATGATGTGTGGTATGTTGACTCAGGTGCATCAAACCACATGATAGGTCATGCAAAATGGATGCAAGATGCAAGGAAAATGGAAAGACTAGGATTTGTGGAGACTGGTGATGATACTGCACATCCTATTGTGCAGATTGGTAAAATTCCTTTGTCTATGCAGGATGGGAAAAAGAAATACCTATCTGATGTATTTCATGTCCCGAATATCACCAAGAACTTGGTTTCTATTGGTCAAATGGTTGAGCAGGGCTTGTAGATCAGATTTAATCCTCATGGATGCTTTGTTGAGGATCTAAAAAATAAAGGTCGCTTGATAGCAAAAGGGAAGAAGAAGGGTAGGATGTTTATGTTGGATGTGGACATGCCTGAATTGAGTGTAGCAATGTTTGCACATGGGACCGGTGTAGTTACAGATATTGATATCTGGCATAAACGAATTGGTCATGTTCGTGTACAGTGACTTAAATTAAAGCAGGCCCAAAATATTGTTGCAAAATTGCCTAAGTTCAAGGTCGCAGAAATGCATAAGGTATGTGAAGCCTGTCAATTTGGAAAACAGGCAAGGAAACCATTTCCTAGACATGTTCAAGAGATTAAGAGGCCATTGGAATTAATCCACTCTTATGTGTGGACTACTAAAGCTGCATCTATTGGAGGCTGTCATTATTTTGTCACTTTTATTGCTGACTACAGCAGAAAAGTTTGGGTGTATTTTATGAAAAAGAAAAGTGAAGTGTTTGGTCATTTCAAAGCTTTTAAAGCTATGGTTGAGAAAGAAACAGGCCTGCAGATAAAATGCCTAAGGTCAAATGGAGGGGGAGATTACCTCTCAAATGAGTTTGCAAGGTTCCTGCAGGAGCATGGGAAATTCATGCAGTCATACCCCACAGCAAAATGGACTTGCAGAAAGGAAAAACAGGCATATTGTAGAGGTATCTCATGCCATGCTCAACGAAAAAGACCTACCAGATTATTGTTGGGCGAAAGCAATTGCTACAGCAATCTACATAATGAACAAGACTCCCACTCTAGCAATACATGGCATGATGCCAGAGGAGAGGTATACTGGTAGGAAACCAGATATTTCTCATTTGAAAGTTTTTGGTTGCATTGCCTATGTTCATGTGCCAGATGAGTTGAAATCCAAGTTGGATCCAAAAGCTGAGAAGTGCATCTTTATTGGTTATTCTCTGTAGCAAAAAGGGTATAGATGCTATAACCCTTTTACTCATAAGTTTACAGTGAGCAGAGATGTTGTTTTTGATGAGATGAGCAGCTAGTAGAAACTAGTAAATGTGATTGATGATGTAGATGCACAAAATGGTAATGCTGCACAGAATTCATAGTAGTAATCACAAAATATTAGTGGACTTATAGTGTCCTCTAGTAGTGGTTCACATACTTCACCATGGACAGGCAGATTGAGATCAGGAGAATCTCCTCAAAGCAATGCAGATAGTGGTATGCAAGTATCACGAAAGGGAAAAGAGAAAGTAGATTAGCCCATGGTTGATGTGAATGCAGGTCACTCTTATGTGGATGGTGAATCCAATGGCTCAAAACAGAACCTTGATGATGAGTTGGGTATTCCTTCTGTTGTTACACCTAGAGTAAGGAAGACAAGGGATGTTTTGAGCACCTAGTAGTGAGCCTATTTTGCGTAGGTCTACCAGAGTTAAGTATCCTATGGATAGGCTGAAATATGATGGATTTATAGCCATTCACTATGCCTATATGGTCAAAGTGATACATGAACCAGAATCCACTTCTTTTGAGCAAGCCATGGGAAAAGAAAAATGGGAGAAAGCCATGGATGAAGAAATGGATGCCTTGGAAGAAATGATACATGGGAATTGGTGCCTTTGCCTAAAGACAAGAATGCAATTGGCTGCAAGTGGGTCTATAAGGTGAAGCACAATGTAGATGGTTCTGTGAGTAGATATAAGGCAAGATTAGTTGTCAAGAGGTATGCACAGACATATGGCATTGATTATGAAGAAACATTCAGTCCGGTTGCAAGGATGGCAACCGTAAGAGCAGTCATTGCTATGGCTGCATCAAAGGGATGGTCTTTACATCAGATGGATGTAAAGAATGCCTTCTTGCATGGTGATTTGCAAGAAGAGGTCTACATGGAGCAGCCACCAGGTTATGTGCATGTTGTTCATCTTGAGTTTGTTTGCAGGTTGAAGAAAGTCTTGTATGGCTTGAAGCAAGCACCCAGAGCATGGTCTGACAAGATAGGAGAGCATCTTGTCACTATTGGCTTTCAAATTTCCATGGCAAGTTTCTCACTTTATGTGAGAAAAACAGAGAAAGGTATTATGCTACTTGTCATCTATGTTGATGATTTGATCATCACAGGTGATAGTGATGAAGATATCCTTCATGTGAAAATGCTATTGAAGCAGAAGTGAGATGAAGGATTTGGGAGAGCTGCGTTCCTTCTTGGGCATTGAGATGATTAGATCCACAAGTGGGATATGGCTCTTACAGAGGCAGTATGGATAGGACATGCTGTCCAAATATGGGATGATAGGCTGTAAGCCCATTTTAGCTCCTTTGGAGCAGAATGTGAAGTTGAGCATAGATGCAGGTGAGCTTCTAGAAGACCCTACTATGTACAGATGCATAGTAGGAAGTTTGATTTATATGACTATTACCAGGCTAGATTTGAGCTATGTTGTTGGGTTGGTAAGTCAGTTTATGTAGGCTCCAAGGAAACCACATTTGGATGCAGTTAGATGCATACTAAGGTATTTGAAGTCCACATTGCAGTATGGACTATTTTATGAGACTCGGGTTTAGATACAGTTGCATGGATACACTGATGCTAATTGGGCTGGTAGTATTTCTGATAGATGATCTACCAGTGGATATGTGTTTTCTTTTGGGTTCTCTGTGGTGGTTTGGCATGTCTATATTTATAGGCTCATTGCATCTGGCTCACTCTCTTTGTCCATCCTCTCACATGAGAGTCGATTGTAGGTTGCTTGTCTCTGCCAGGACTTCACGACTGGCTAATATAGTGTCTGAAGTTCTTCTCAGTTGACTTTAATCTTTGATAGGGTCCATGGTTGTGTTGAGTCTTCTTTGTAACCAACAACAAGGCCCATAGGCATGAGCTGGATGATGTGTCGAAGTCTATTGTCTTGAGTCGAGTTCTTCATGATACATGTCATTTTGGGTCGCAATATCTCTCTCTATTATGCATGATCAATTGAAATTGCATGTGATAGATTTCAAGGAATCATCTCAGGTTAATAGCTTAGCTTGAGCACCAATTCCAAGAATTAGTATAAGAGCCCGTCGGTTGGGAATCCTGTGAAGTCCTATGAGGTCGTATATTCAAGTAAGAGTTTGTCACGGCTCACTAGGAAAGCTTGTCATCAGTAGATCATGCAGTTTTGAGCCTTTTTTAAAAAAAGATGATATTAGCTTTAAAGATATGTAGTTTTTGGAGGACATGATGGTTTTTCAATGCAATTGTTCATGTCATCGATTGGTGGTGACATTGTTTTAGCATCTTCAGTTTGAGGGTCGTAAGCCGATATCAGAGCATCGTTTGATTCTGAGGATCTGCAAGTTTTTGAGAGATTACAACAGTCTTGTCTTGATAAAGGATTTGGATTTTGTTTGCGCTTCTTGAATTTCTCAAAAGTGCACATTGCCACAGTCGGCGGTGATTGTCCCTTGCTTCATACGATATCTAGTCTTTTGATTCTGAAGCGTAATAATTTGTCTTGTTCTATGCTCCGACTGTGATCCCTTTGTAGGATATGCCAAAGATGAGAAGATTGTTTCAAAATCTAGAAGATGTCAAGCTCAAGAGGCACATGGTTATTCATGTTTTAGGGGATTCATAGAGTCCTTTTCAGCAAAGAAGGAAGAAAGAAGCTGTAATTAACATATAACAATGAATTAGAGTGATGCAAGAACAGCATCTATTCCTTATTTTGATATGAAACATAGCTTGCTTGATGGAGGAATCTATCTCGACACAGTTTGTGTATTTTGATGTAGTTGTAGAGTTGATACTTGCAGTGAATTGTGGGATCAATCTAGCTCATTTGTGAGCTCTTTGGGGAACAATCTGGCAAATAAATATGCTTCCTAGGAGTGAATTGTGGGATCGCGATTTGGCTCTTTGTGGGTGTTTGATCTGATTGTTTTGGAATCATTTTGGCTCTTTGTGGGTGTTCGACTCATATGTTTGGACTTGGCTCTTTGTAGGAAGTCAGGAACTTTTTATCACTTTTTTAGTCTTGGCTCTTAGTGAGTAGACTGGTACAGGTTATTTGGCACTGGCTCGCTTCTTTGGAAGTGGTATGGATTGTCCTTATTCCTTTTGGGGTTGACAATTTTGGGAAGCTGATTATATATCAATTTCAATCTCTCTGTGGGTGTATTTCTTCCTTGTGTTTTCTTGATTCATCCCCATTGAAATTAAGGGGAGTGTCGAATAATCTTCATGGGGTTTTGGTTGAATCTCTAAAGTTTGAAGGGGGTTGCCCATGCAATCACACATGGTAGGAGTTCATACATAGAATGCTGTGGTGGTCCAATCATGTATGGCAGTTTCCTCAGGCTATGGCAGAGTTGTCTATGGCGGTTCGGCACATCTACATTTATAGGCTCAATGCATCTGGCTCACTCTCTTTGTCCATCCTCTCAAATGAGAGTCAATTGTAGGTTCCCTGTCTCTACCAGGACTTCACGACTAGCTAATATAGTGTCTTAAGGTCTTCTCAGCTGAGTTGAATCTCTGATAGGGTCCATGGTTATGTTGAGTCTTCTTTGTAACCAGCAACAAGGCCCATAGGCATGAGCTAGATAGTGTATCGACGTCTATTCTCTTGAGTCGAGTTCTTCATGATACATGTCATTTTGGGTCACAATATCTCTCTACTATGCATGATCAATTGATATTGCATGTGATAGATTTGAAGGAATCATATTGGGTTAATAGCTTAGCTTGAGCACTTATTCCAACAGTACTTTCAACTACTAGAGAAACATACTAGAGAAGCTATGCTACTAGTCTAGCTCTAAAGCTGTATACATACTTTGAATTGTAACAATCCTCCTTCAGTTGCAACAAACAATAATGCAAATTGAATGTTTTTAATCCTATATGAAACTTTTGTACATGAATCATTCATAATGGAAACCTTATGGTTTTTACAAGTGATAAGGTCTTGATCTTTGTTGATTTTATTGATTTCCCTTATTCTATCTTTAAAGCCTTGTAAGAAGGTACCCTTGACTCTTAATTTGAATTCAATGTTTCTACCATTGACTAATGCTAATGTTATACGTACTGTAAATAAGAGATAGAATAATTCTATGTAAAGACATTCCAAATGGGATTAATCATTGAGAGAAATAAAAACCCATATTACATGTCAATTGTATCAATACAAAAATCAATTATACATAATCAAAGACATCCCAAATGGACAACAGGCTCCCTCATATTAGTAGCCTCCATGATATCGGGCTCCTTGGTTTTGGAAGCACTACATCTAGATCTCTCTCTATGTCTCCCTCGAGATAATTTATGAGCATAACTTAGGATCTTTTCTATGACCATGGGGATCTATATCCATCCACATACATTGATAATAAATCTATCCTTTGTAATCAAGAACAAGAATAAGAAATATTAGATTATATTTTTTTTCATAATTGCATTTGTACAAGACTCGATTTATATATTTACCTTGTCTAGTTGCGGATCTACAAAGTAAGTATCTAACAAATACTTGGCATGTATCATTGTCCTCCACCCACATGATTGGGCTTCATCCTATTGTGGCACCTGCACAAACTTAACAACCTTAAGATAATACACTATTCAAACCAATTGGACTTTTCTCACTTCATTTGGATATGTTTTTTGGAAATGGTCACTTGGTCATTGTTTGCTTGGGTGTAGCCATTTTTGGTGAGGTTCAAGGACTCTTTTCTATATGGGTATCTTGCATGACCCATAACTTATGCATTGCTCAACAGAATTCGGCAAAATTTGTCTTCAAGTTGTAGTACACATTCCAAAATTGAACATGAGAGCAAAACATTATGGAATAAGGATTTGGAACTAGACCGTTAAAGCATTACAAGTGCTATGTTGCATGTGAAGTATGCATCTTGAAGACTATAAGATATAGCAATTTATTCAAAAACATCAAAATTTTATTCTATACATACATGCAACCAAGTAATGATTCTAAAGTACACTATGTGAGCTTCTCCTCAACCGAAGGACACGCCTAAATGAGATCATTATGCATGGGTTAATGGGCCTCCAATGTTGTGCTAAAGTGATGCATACCGATTTGAGGGCATGCTCCATAACTTTCTTTAAATTTGTTGAAAACCAAAACGGATTGAAAATTTGGACTCCAAACTATTGGGACTAGTGCATGGTGGTCTTAAAACATTGATAGTTGCTAGTATTGGTATCTAGATTCACCCTAAAATGGAAGTTGGAAAAGTGCAATTTGTGCATGTGCAAAGATATTTTAATAAATCCAACACTATTTACAATTTTGAATTGTTTCTTTTTCCATGCACTTGCTTGCTATATGGCTCATAAGCATGCCAAAGGTCATTGCATTTAATAATACATAGCATCAAACCTGATAGCGTGCCCTTTTGCCTATTTGTATTTTGAAGCATTTTAGGCCACATTGCACTTGTTTGGGATATCCAATTCTACTAACGTGTATCGTCGGAGGGGGAAAAACTGGCAGCTGAAATTTTTCTACTCCCTTGAATTTTGAATTTTCACACCTCCTGCCCATCAAATCTTGGAAGATTAAGTACTTGCAACCTGCCCCCGCCCTGCAAATGCCTTGCAACCCACACACACCTCGATGTGACCTTGCATAGACTTTGGTTTGCCATTGTCTTCTTTCGGGCAAGTTGTCTTCTATTCTTTGCTTGCCTCACCAGCTAGCTTCTCTAGGTGTATTCTGGACTAATCATGGCCATGGCGTCAATGGCAACATGCAACTCACCATGGCTTGCAAGAGAAGCAGACAAAGGCTGCAAGATAGGAAAGCTGAAAAGCTAGGTCAAGGCACAAGAACAGAGTGCGGGTCAAGGAAAGCGCTGGCACGGTATCGAATTGGCAATGGAAGACACTTTTGCAACATTTGAAAAGGGAGAAACAACGAGGGCAAACCAGCCCGATGTTTGTGATTGAGCTTTGGGATAGTTTACTTGTTTCATTTCTTAAACTAGGCTTGGACTAAATGTGATTGTCCTAAACCAGCTTGGTGATTGGAGCATCATGCAACCATAGGTTGGTTCAGCTCAATTGCTAGTGATGTGATTGTCCTGAACCACTGTGGTTGGACAGACATTAGTTGTTGTCCAACGTGGTGGCATGGTTGAGCAAAAAATAATAAGTCAGGGGAGGAGGGGCTCTCGCACTATGCTGCAGAGGGGGAGGAAAGATTGTGTGAGGAGCTCCCGAACTATGCAGGGTCCATTACACGATGGGATAGAAGTTGTAGGAAGAGTGCAAGGAAGAAAGAAATGGTTGAGAGGGATAGAAGGTGATGTAGTGAAGGAAATGGAATAGTGGAGGCTTGAGATTGCAAGGGAGGACAAAATGTTCGAGAGGGATGGAAGAGGAAACAGTTAAGGGAATGGAATAGTGGTTTGTAGCCCAACTACATTGTCAAGGTGAGAGCCACCACAGTGGTTGTAACCCAACTACTATCAAGGAAGGTGAGAGCTACTACGATGGTTGTAGCCCGCCGACTACTATCAAGGTGAGAGCCACTGCAGTGATTGGCCCAAATTTTGAATAATTCAAGGCAGCAGTACTAATTGCATGGTAATGAATCATTAGAGGTGGTGGCATCTAAGATTCCTAGCCAAATCTATGGTGGAAGCTAAGATCCATCAAGCTGTCAGTTAATTACCAGCCACCGCAGTTGCCTGCAATTACTTAACTTCTAGTTACCACCACCAGGCTTGCATGCATGATTACTACGAGTGCAGTAAATTATGGTAATGATGGATTAGAGATGACTAGGCTTCATGATTTACTTTTATGGGAATTACTACCCAATGGTGGTGGCTATCATCAGCCACATCTTTCATGGCTACGATTCTGCCATGCCACCACGCTTTAGCAACTTGTTGAACAAATCATTTAAAAAAAATTATCTATGCAACATGTTATATGCCCCCAATAGGTTGGGGGTACACTCAACCTATTGCACATGTAACAGGTTGGGGGTGCACACATCCTATTGCACAAATCATCAAATTTTCTTAATTTGTGCAATAAGTTAATGCAACCCCAACCTGTTGCAAATGCAATATGTTTTCTAAAGAAATAGGTTAATGCCATTCAATCTGAAGAAGACAATCCAATTCAATAGTAGCAAGAGAGGCTATTGTAGGTGGAAGATGAAGGTAGAGGCGCAAGGTAGTTCCATTGATGAGGTTTCAAAATATTCTAGCAATTAAAGTTGCAAAGAGTTCCTTCACTCTCAGCTAGAGAAAATTTAGTTCAGTACAGTGCAAAACTCAAGCATCATATAGTCACTATTTTGACTATAGTGATTGTACATTGTTGTTAGTAAGTTTTTAAACTCTTGCAAAGTTTAGCAATTGATTTTGTATTCATCAAACGTTTTGACCCTTGCTAGCATATCTGAATCCCACACAAGGCAGACATGATGCCTTTGATCGGAATCCTGACCGATCAACCCTTCAAAAAATGGGGCATCGATTTCATTGGTCTCATAAGCCCAGTAGCTAAGGGGATTGGGGCCAAATATATCATCCTTGCCACCAATTACTTCACCAAGTGGATAGAAGGAAGATCCACGGTGAAGGCCAATGCGAGATCCATAGCCAAATTCTTATATGAACAAGTCATTACGTGGTTCGCATGTCCATTGGAGTTAGTCAACGACCGAGGAACTCACTTCCTCAACGAAATGATAGCAATCCTAACTAGCGAGTTTATGATCATACATACGAAGTCAATGCCATACTACCCTAGAGCAAATGGCTTGGTCGAGAGCTCCAACAAAACGTGCTGTAAGATCATCACCTATACGGTAGAAGCCAGTCGTACCGACTGGGAGCATAAGCTCATAGCATTGTTATGGGCATACAGGAGGACCTCCTACAAAGTGGCCACGCATTAGACCCCCTTCAGACTAGCCTTCGAGGTGGAGGTAGTAATGCCAATGGAGTATGTAGTGCCTAGCCTCCATCTTGCTATTAAGGAAAGACTCATAGAGAATGCACTAGCAAAATAGCTAGTCGACCTCAAAAAGTTAGAAGAGACAAGGTTGCGGGTAGCCTACTCTCTCTGGGTAGAAAAGGCATGATGTAAAAAGTGGTTTGACCGCAACCTCAAGAACAAGAACCTGGCAGAAGTAGATTTGGAACTCCTATACAAAGTCTGTAATACTAAATGCAAGCTTAAGTAGCGAGGTATGGGTCCCTACTACGTAGTTGAGATCACTCCCCAAGGGTCATGCTGAATAGCCACCCTTGATGGGACAGAAATGGATGGCTACCTTAACGAGGGCAAATTAAAAAGATACTACATACCATTTACTCTCTCCACCCTTCAAGCCATGCATAGAGAAAAAGAACTCAAGGCCGAGGTGGCCAGGATGAAATGCCAAGCCATTGAGGAAGCCAGAATTTGTAATGCTAAGCTCTGACAGCGTAAGTAGATGACACTATTTAAGGCAACGATTAAACAGATGCAACTAATGGATGAACTAATGGTAGAGCCAGCCAAGTTGCTTGTTCAACTATAGGTCCCACACATATGCATCAAAGCCCTTGTGGATCCAAGAGTGAGCCACAACTTCCTCTCTTGTGAGGTATGGGAAAAACTACAGGTACCCCTAACCCTCACCATCGCTTCAATAAGAGTATAAATGGCCAACTCCTACAAACTTTGGGTTTTGTGAATTTAAGTCTAACGGTTATTTGCCAAGCAGTGGATATACAATTTTATGTTCTCCCCATAGAAGCAACCAAAGAACAGATTATATTGGGAAGAACCTGGTGCTACGCCATGAATTGTCAAATCGACTGGCGCACCCAAACTGCTTCACTCACTAATGGTGGCTAAACGGTGGTAGTTCCGTTGTGTGGACCATAAGCCCTGCTTCTTTAGTTCTTCCCTCACCGATCCACAATAATGAAGCTACACAGCAAGGTGGACCGGAAGCCCCAGCCACCACCAACACCCCACCAAAACCCTGCTCAAAGGGAAAAGAAAGCTAGCCACCTCAATCGACGCCACCATACACTCAGGAAACCCATGAGCAGCAAGTACAAGATGCTATCCTATGTGCCCAACATCACTTCGATCAGACCCAACTCCTAGAGGATGTCAAAGCAACAAAGCAAGCCCTAGTCTCCCTAGGGATGCCTCATCGTCCGAGGCCATCCATTACCAAAAGAAAACCACACCGCCAGCCCGTGCCCCCACCTCATCGACCACCACACCCCACCAACAACTCGGTCAACACCAACCACTTGGGCGGCCAAGGCAAGAAGGTCGCCTGGGTCTTGAAGTCAATGGTGCAAACCCTAAAGCTGTTGAAGGCGGCACCACAAGAACCTGTGTCTCCCTGAGATACAGCACCACAAGAACCTACCAACAAACCAAACAAAGTAGGCTAGCCCCAAGGTACCGAGTATGCACTAGTACCACGGATGGTCCGACTCAACACAAGTGTCACCACAAACAACCAAGGAGTCCCACAGGGACTGCCCCCTCCCCTATGAGGAGTTCCACAAGAACCTCCCTCTTGGGATAAACACTCAAAAGTAATGGCAGATGTACTCCCTCCGATAGTACTGTCCTACTCAAGAAAGCAAGGGTCTGCACCAAGGGCGGACTCATGAAAACTCACTTCTCCCAAGAAGATAGACCATGCCGCAACAACTAAGCCTAGCGCAAATGTGCCCCTGGCATCCAAGATAAAAAACAAGCTGGACACTTACTCTACATGGCTCCTTACACACTATGCAACAGTATGGCATCCACCTACGCCGCATTCCTCATAATCATCGAGTCAAAGTCTAGGTGAGTCAGTACGGTAGGAATATCATGCAATGCACCAGTAGCCCACTAGTCCCTACCGAACACACCACACACACACACAAGGTTAGCACTGGGTGATTAAGATCAACCGTCCATTTTTGCATTTGTTTATAATCTTTTACACTGACCTCATAATCATGCCCGCACCACACAAGTGCACTCTACTCACTCACTCGTCTTCCCCCCCCACCACTCTCTACTACTTGCTGTATATGCCGGTTCTCTGCTACTATGGTGCCAGTGTGGGATGCTGCAAGTAGTAGAGAACCGGAGTGCCAAGCCAAAGTTGAGGAGCTCGAGCTAGCTCTTACAAAGCTCAAAGACGACCTCACCACAAGTGAATCCCTAGTCCAAATGCTCATGGACCAAGCCGACAAGGCAGAGTCAAGGAAGAGTCAAACCTGCAAACAACGCTGGAGCAAAAAGCGTAGGCAGAGGCACACTACACGTGATCATAGGAGCACCACGAATAACAAATCTGATCCCTACAGGATCTTCTAGCACAAGAGAGGGAACTTACGGTTTTCCTCCAAGCATAAAATGAACACACCAGTGCACCACCGGCCAATTAGAGGAGTCAGGATTGGAAGTCTGAGAGCAACAGGAGTTTTGGATGTACAGGGAGTCTCTGCATAGTTCGCCACATACACACTTGCACCACACACCATCCCCTAGACCCTCTAGATGCACTCTGATGCACTCTGTGCACAAAACCTCATCTTCCACTTAGACCTCACTACTCCACTTCCTCCTAACACCCTCCAAACTATCCTTCACCATAACCCCAACCACTGCCACCCCATCTTAGCCATGTAATACTTCTCTTTAGATCTCCAACCCACTTCTCTATCTCTTCTCCACCCCTCCGATCTACAAACATTATCCGCCCATCCCATCCTCCTCAATTTTCAAGCCTGGTGCCACATCATCACTGAGTCCCTTAGTTATCCAATGGACAATGAAGTGATGCAAATAGCAAAGCTCGAGGACATGTTGTGGGTTTGCACACTCGAAAGTCTGCATGCAGACATCAATTGGATGTAGACCTATGACCGAGCCTCTGCCATCCAATCCCAAGGGCACCTTGCAGCCTACCAGTCCACAACCTACCACCCCCTCTGAATAATAATCCTCTTCAATAGGGTGCTACAAGCTCTCCAAGACTCACTTGAGTCCTTGGTGAACAATTTTAAAACACTTCACGTAGCCTACCCCAAGGAAGTCACCAAGGAAGAGGGAAACAAAGCAATCACCCTCTTTAATACTAATGCTCCCCCTGTCGAAATTCCACTACCACCTCCTCTAGATCCCACCCAACCCACCCAACAAGCCACCCACCCTCCCCTCCCTCGTACAACACTGCCCAAGTACTCATTTAACGCCTCTAACACCACCACCGCACAGCACTAGACCTCCTCATCCATGTCCTCTAATGCTCCAGTCGACCTTCTTGATGCAACCTTCAACACGCTACTCAAAGTAGCCAATTTTTGTACAAGAAGCCGATGCATCAATGCCAAAAGGCACAACAGAGCTAGAGCCCAAGCCAATTGCAAATGATGATGCTCCACCATCCCTGCCAACTTCCCCTTGAAGATGTCCAATGGCGCCTAGACTTACATTCCTTTCAGGAACTGCTAGATAGCACGCTAGTGAATCATTGGAAGCGCCAACTTGAGGGCTCTCACCTCCATCTATACAAAATTCTTGAGGTGCGCCCCCTCACACAGTTCATCATGCAGTTCTTCGATGATTGGCGATGAGCGCATCCAAAGCGCACGAGAGGAGGATACAGCCTCGCCCTCGATGCTCCATTCCCCGTGATAGATGGAGATATCGGCCTACAACCACAACGGCAACTCCCCTTCTTGAAGTTGGAGAAATTTTGGTGCTACTACTGCAGTGCACCCATCAATCGTCGAGTTCACCCACTCTATATGCCCATGGAATGGCAATGGGCTTGGGCCACATTCAAAGACCTCCAACAGAAGGATCCAAATGTGTTGCACAACTTTCCAAAGTACAACTTTCCCAAACAGATGACTCAATAAGGATTTTGCTTCCACCTCCAATCATTCAATGACACATATGGCTCAGTTCCAGATCCTGCCGTCATCGGAGCGGTACATTTCAGCCGCCTCCTCCTCTTACTCCTCCACGGCCTCCCTGCCCACAGTTGCCCCATCAATGACTGCCTCCACAATCTGAACAACCTGATTGTCTTCAATCCCGACATAGGTCCAACACAATTCTAGGACCTTTGCCTCTACCTCCACGTCCGCAATCTCCATGGACATCACATCTGCACGTATGAGGATATGCATGCCACCCATTTTTGGAAGTACTGCTCATACCTCGCCTGCCTCACTCCACGATAGCTGGACCGCTACGTAGTCCTATAGACAATCCTCACAACCACAACCTCCTCTAGCACGATTGACCTAGATCAACAACACGAAAGGGGGCATGTTAACATCCACAGCGTACAGCCGCCAAATGCATGGTAACTAGTGTTTAGAGGTGATCAAGCCACATGATGTACTTCAACGGACAAGATCAGGGAGTTTGATCCCTAGATACCCAAAGTCCAAAAATTCCAAGCACAGGTTGTATGTTCCAGCTAACACCAAGACCAAAGATTGCAGGCAATGTGCACATTTCAAGTCCACGTCCACAAAAATAGCTATGCCAACAAAAATAGCCATGAAAGGAGTATAGCTCAAACTCAAGGAGTTTGATCCCCAAATATCTCGAGGCAAAAGATTGTAGGTTATGTGCAGGGTTACCATTGAGTGTCTCACAGAAGTTACTCCAAGTTTTGAGCTACATTCATGGGGTTCAAGCCCCAAATGGTTTAAGGCTTGAGGGTGCTCAGTTCAGGGAGTTTGAGCCCCAAAACACCTAAGCCAAGAAGGCGCGAGGCTAACACAAGCGCTATTTAGGAACCAGTTAGGACCACCTCCTAAAATCAGGTTTGTCCCAAGTGCTTTAACATGGTTAACACAAGTGCTATTTCCACTAGTAGGGAGAGATGGGAAGAATAGCAATATGCCTTGGCAGCCTACAGGCCCAAGAGCCTTTCGTTGTAAAAGAGAAGGATAGTGCTAAAAAGGCTAAGGGTTGGCCCTCCCTTCAAAACGTGACTTGTATTAAAGGCCAAAGTGTTGAATTTGGTCTTCATTGTTGTTTGCACAAGTTTGAATACAAGCTCCCTCCCTGTTCTCTTCCAAGAGAGTGTTTTGGGTGTTCCCTTGTTTCCATTGTAGTGCCCTTATGTCTACCACTCCATCCCCTTCCCTTCTCCTCCTCCTTCCCTTCTCCCCTCTCCTCTCTCTTCTTCCCCTTCTCTCTTTCTCGCATAGAGACACATTGCAACAATCTGGAGGCCACTTGAGTGACACTTGCAGCCTATGTATTGCTCCCACAAGGAGTAGCTCAGAGTGGAGGCTCCATCGACATATCTTCAACATCCCTATGACACATGAGTCACTGCTGAGACCCAAGTCTCTGAAGAGTGTCAGCCACCAAAGACCAGATTGCATCACTTTATGTGCTATAATATCAGCAGCAAAATGACCACCTGCGATTCTTGAGTGGGCTTCTTTCGATGGATTCGTGTTTGCACATTCATCTTTGCAAGATGCCATCCTTACCCATGTGGTATAGTTGGCTGACTATCAGTAGATATGGCACTACATCCTTCATCAATTTGCGGGCTCTATCCTTCTTAAGGGCATGGCCCAAGGGTAATCTGTTGGCCAAGTAGTGGTCGATTTTAGCGAGCCATTTGGGGATGATGTCAAGGAAGAAGAGAGATTGACACCTTTCAGGCTAGTGTATGGTTGTGAAGTAGTAGTACCCATGGAGTTTGTTGTAGGAAGTATCAGGGTAGCAATTGACAACAAACTTTCCCCAGAAGACTCCATCAATGCAAGGTTGGAGTAACTTTTACAATTGGATGAGGATAGATTGGCCTTTCATGCAGTTGACATTATCCAGAAAAGGAGGGCAACATGGATCAATAGAAATATAAAGTTCAAGCTTTTCAAAAAAGGAGACTAAGTGTTGATGTTCAACACTAAACTGGGCAAAATGCCAGGTAAATTCAAACTAAGGTATGATGGTCCATTCAAGGTGATTGATACATATGAGCAACGGACATTTCTCTTGGCAGACCTACATGGCAACTCCTTTGAGAAACCAATCAATGGTTTTAGACTTAAGCCTTACATTGGTCCTGATCCCACATAGGCTAAGATCAACACAATTTCACTGTAGAACGCTTATGAGGTACATAGTTATGTAGTCTCTGTTTCAACCAATCAACTAACTAATGGGGTATCATGTAGCATTTCAAAGCAGACTTATATCTTGAAAAGAAGCAACTATCATAAAGATATATCCCTACCAAAGCTTCGAGGGATGTCCATCTCAATTCAACAATAGAACCAAGATAACATAGAAGACAGTACACCCAGTATCCACAGTTGTGAGATAACACTTATGTCAACAAAGACCGATGAAGAGGCTTTTCAAAAATCAGCACAAATAAAATGGGAGTTCCATGCCTAGCGAGAATGCCTTCAAAGAGGAATCCAAGGGAGTTTAATGGTAGCTCTACACAACATCATAGTAAGCACTTACATAAAAAGTGGGTATAATTACATTCCGCACAGATTTCGCCAACACAGCAATGACATTGCCGCACTTCCCATCCGATTCAGGTATGCTCAACTTACTCTACAATAAACAAAAGTGATTATACAGGTGAGAGGAGGCAATAACAAGATGACGTAGCGACGAGCTTCGCTCCAACAATGGTCCAATGAGTTTTCGACAAAAGTCCGAACACTCTGACAAAACTGACTGAGAACTCCACCAAGGTTCCGATGGGGACCAAACCAAACAAATTCGACTACGGTCTGCCTCACATGCACCGCACGTGTCTTTTTTGACTTTATGGAGTCCGACTGAGGTCTGATGCCTTGTTCGTGTATTCAATCCAATGTTCGACCTGACCACTCCAGTTTGACTTTCATCCGATTCTAGTGTCTGCGCTGCCCACGGTCTGACCATTCAGTCCAACTCCGATCCTCCAAATGGATCATGACAAAGTCCGATAACTGCCTACGCATAAGGAATACAATGGCCTTCTGCCTATCTGACCTCATTCTACCCACAGTCCACTGACTCATAGAAAACTGGGCAAAGGACCCAGACGATACTGAATTTGCCATACCAACTCATCAGCGCCCATATGTACATAGATTCCATGGTACTATATTCGACAAGGCCGCTTGCCCAAGTGACGCCCTCACTATGAGAAACAACATCATCACCAATGCACGCCTCAATGATGAAGACACATATAAGCAAGGAGGGATGGGAGGTGGATAATACACACCCCCAATCGCCGCTTCAAACTATCAGATCGACACATGCAAGACAACCAGAGAATCTCCACATAAGCCCAATGAATGACAGCTTCTTCACATAAACTTCCCTTCAAATGGCTCTGAAGCGTAGTTTGAGGCTCACAAATCCATTGCCTTCTGAACCACAAGAGCCATCACTAGAGCTCCTTTAGAGAGCCACTCTTCTAGGTGATGACATGGGTCATAGCAAGAAGTGCCTGACTCTGGCAAGAAAGAGCTCTCGAAAGAGCCCAAACAAGGAGAAGGTGATCATTATCACAGAGAAAGAAGAGACAGAGTCAGATGATGAACCCCCCAGTCCACCACTCAAGAAACACAGAGCCACTCTTCTAGATGACGACATGGGTCGCAGCAAGAAGTGCCTGACTCTGGCAAGAAAGAGCTTCCGAAAGAGCCCAAACAAGGAGAAGGCGATCATTATCACAGAGAAGGAAGAGACAATGTTAGATGATGAACCCCCCTAGCCACCACTCAAGAAACAGATAGTGAGGCTAGCTTCACCAACTTCAAGGTCTCTTTGGACCTTAGCAAAAACCAAAAATGGTTGAAGAAGATTGGCTTGCTTTAGTACACGAGTCTTTCGTGGACATCCTGGAAGGCTCCACAAGATCCTCTCGCACAATATGAAGCTTTCTAGAAATCTAGAGGTATGTTAAGCAACAATCTCATGGTGACACCCGAGATTATCTTGGAGGTTTTTCAATTGCCTTTGATTAAGGAGGAAGTTGCATACAAAAAGGATGTAGATAGTGAGATGCACAAGGAATTCAGACTGCCTGAAATGCAAAAAAATTATTTCTTTGTTAGTAATGTGCAAGATACAACCCATCGCCAACAGTTGGTGTGGTATCTTGAAAGGATGCAGCTTTTGGTAAAGTCAAACACAATGAGCCAAGATTCCTACATAGTACTCCACGCAGTCGAGAAGGGCACACGCATAAGTTGGACTCATCTATTGCACTCATGTCTGATGAGTGAGATTGCAAAGAAGGATTTGACTACCTCTAATGCACATTCCAAGATTGCACCTTCATTGCAGCGTTGTTCAAATTTGCAGTGCATAGCAAAGAAGAGATGCCAAACATGCTTATACAATACCGAGACGATTGAAGAAAATAAATGCATGACAGAATAGAGCAACAGGACAGCAAAGAATCTGATCAATTGAAGGATGCAATAGTGCAAGACTTGCAAGAGGTGTAGTATTCTCAAGATGAAGCATTGCAAGCAGTATATGGTAAGTCCTTAGCAGACATACTTTGGGACATGCCACTAGCCAAGGAGGAGATGCCTCCTTAGCAAGTAGAATAGAAATCAGCCAAAAAGATGTAGCTCAACCAATGAACTAAAGCGATGATGCCAAAGGAAACATGGCTGAAGAGTGAGGACGACGTGGCCCGGTTATTCCTCAACTCACCCCCCAAGACCCCATTTGAAAATTTGTCTCCAATCTGCAAGCTAAACTTGCAGGAAACTCCTGTCAAGGAAACATAAGCATTGGTAGCACTGGCAGAAGTGTCAAGCACGCAAGCTGACCACGCCACTCCATCAGTACTTTGAACACCAAAAGAACAAACAAGCAAAGCTGCAGCAATAGGTCCAACATTGCAGAAAGACAAAGAGGCAGTACATGAATTCATGCTCAAATACTCTAAAATGTAGCAACAGCTTGCCACTGCACAAGCCAAACTTGTAGCACTTGAGAAAGAATATGCAAAGTCTAAGGAGCAGCAGAACAAACATATTGCAAAGCTAACAGCCCAGGTTAAGGTACAACAAGACTGCATGCCTACTATAACAAGATGGCTCCAAGGAATGAAGGATGAATTCTTTGTCCAGTTCGACCGTATGGGAGTGGATCACCGTGACCTTCAAATCAAGAATACTTTGTTAAAGCAACAGATTCATGCACTACAAAATGTAGAAAAGCAACTCAGGGAAATGGCCAACGAAGTAGATGGCATATTCCTTAGTAAGTATGAATTTACTGAGTTGAAGAATCAACTGTTCAGGACATCCCAGGAGATGTGGAATCACTTGAATGGAAGACTCTTTACTATTGCCAAGCGACCATACGATGCTTTTGCATCAGCTGCATACGCTGCCATGGCCTATGAGCTAGAGACTCTGACGGCAAGAACAAAGGATGCCTAGAGGAAGCAGATGTCATTGGATGACACTCTCACACTCTTTGAATTAGGAAAAGTAGAGACTCCTACAAATTACAATATGCCTGTAGAATTCATGACACAAGATGCTTAGCATACATCAGTACTGCTTGAAGAAGATGTCAGCACTGAAGTCAAGACTACCCCCAGCCATTCCATGTGTGTGAGCCCCAGCAGAACAAATGAGGAGCCAGAATCAGCTATAACAACAAAAGAGACTCAAGGAAAGAAAGAGGAAACCAACACTATAGATCCAGTTGTCACCCGGGGGACAATGATTGACCTCAATACTTTACATACCTTCAAGGTTCAATTGAAGGAGTATTTCTAGTAGAAAGGGGTTTGTGTCCTTGACTTTTTGTTAAAAAACCTCTCCACTGGAAGTGCCAGCTGTTGAAGGCATAGCTCCACCCACGTGGACACTTACCATGGGCTAGGATAAATACACCTCTGGTAAGAGGGAGTTACTAGAACAAAATAGTGGGATCATTTTGTAACTGTCCCTAATAGCTTTGTAGTCCGATTACTTTTTGATTATACTCCGACTGCTGGCACCTTGTTGTCAAGAGTGGAGACATGTTTGTGTTTTTCACTTGTCTGAAGACACTCTAAACAAAATCTTTGGGTGGCCAGGGAGAGCTAGGATGTGCATGGTTTTTGAGCAAAAACCTACGAGTAGAAAATAGTCTTTGACACCAACAATTTATATTTCTCAAAGGAATATACAATTCTTTCTTAATTCCTCAAGCATCTTCTATATATGAATAAGTAGTATAAATCCCTCCCTACTATTGTCACTGTTTCTCCCAAGTGGAGGCTCCAAGGGTGTTAATCACCTACAGTCATGTCGTTGCTCTTTGTAGCATAGGTGTTCACAAGTGTAGCATAGGTCCTCGGGTCATATTCTAGTGAGAGGTGTAGACTAAAGCATGGAAAGCAGATCTCATGCATGCATGGGTGAGAAAGAGGGCTTGATCACAATGATTGATGGAGGCTCTTGCCTCCAAGGGAGTTCAAGGGTTTAGAAGGGAATTTTAGGGTTCAAAAAGGGGACAAGGTTGAGAGAGTTACTAGGAGTTCCATGGTTCAGAGAGGGCTGCAGGGTTGAGGAGGAGTCCAAGGTTGAGTAGTGGAGAGCTAGTCTCCTTCATAGATTGGGTTGAGGAGGAGGGACAAGGGACGAGGGAGGAGGAGGACGACGAAGGAGGAGGAGGGAGGAGGAGGAGGAGGGAGGAGGAGGGAGGGAGGGAGGAGGAGGGAGGGAGGACCTTTTGGGTCTCTACACAAAGTGGGGGGACCTTTTGGGTCTCTAAATAAAGTGGGGGGACCTTTTGGGTCTCTACACAAAGTGGGGAGACCTTTTGGATCTCTACACAAAGTGGGGGGACCTCAAAAAGTGTAGACTTTTAGTATTTCTCTCTCTAGATTTAGTCTTTCTCTCTCTAGATCTTGATTTTGCGAGTATGATTGGATCTTTTCTAGAGAGGATTTTGACTATCATCATCCTTCAAGATTCATCATACCATCTTTCAGGCTCAAGATGTTACAAGTGGGGCTTTGCCGCTACTATACACACAATGCTCTCATCGTTAATGTCCTAGATTGCACTTCTGGCCCTTGCTGCCACCATAGGGTTAACAACTCCCCTAGACAATATGGTTTGATTCTGTAGACAATGTTGTGCTATGGTTATCTTTACCCAATGAGTATGTAAAGATGGTGTCAGTGATAGATAGAGCGAGCTTGTTGTCGATCTTTTCCGTGTAATCCACGAACACCGTAGATTGCTTGCTCAATTTTTAAGAAGCCAGTGTCAACCATTTCTTCAAACAAATAGACATAATGCCCTTGAAGAGATATGGCTCTTTAAAAGAGGCGACTCATTGTTTGAGCATCTATCTGTTTGGATTGAAGCTAAGGCTAGGCAAATGGTCATCAATGGTGAGGGACACCTCCAGGATTACTGCTAAGGCTCCACTGTATTTTGCACTTTCCTTGAGTGTTTTGTCATAACTGACTTGCATAATTGATGCATGTTTGTCTAAGGCTCTGATGAGTGTTTCCTAGCTTGTCCATTTGATCTTGGAGTTTCTATTGATTAACGGCCGATTGCGAGGAGCATCTACACTATCTAGATCATGATGATTGGCATCTCATCGGTAGCGACGGTGTACCACATCAAATGTGTGATGCATCCAAAAGGAATATGGAGCTTGTAAGTACTCAAGGAGGTACTTTTTGTTGAGCAACTTTAGTCTATGCCAAGTAGACTGTGGCTCCAATTTGTTGCTGATGTTTGGAGTGATTTGCGCTTAGCAGATACTCATTGAAATTCTGGAGAGTTCCCATCCTCCTCTTGATTGTATGTCTGGGTATTGCCTCCAAAAATCACCAATGGAATACTATATGTATCCTATTGCAACTCCCTGGTGGGTGTGTGATTTGGATTATCCAATTCTTGAAGGTCATTGATGGAATCATTAATGGTGTCTTTCATTGAAAACTCAAGGGAGATCTGAGGAATATGTAGTCTTGGGGGAGAGGAAGAGGTTATAGGAGAAAATCTTGATGTCAAAGCAAGTAGTGAATTTGAGAAGGTAGAAGTAGGGATGTTGGTGGAAAGTGGAGGAAGAGGAGGGCAAATGGATTTAGCACCTTGATAGTCATCACGGGATGGATTGTTAAATGTTGAAAAAATGTTAGGTATAACTAGATGATAGGAGTTAGATTCTTCGATTAGGAGGTAGTGTTGAGAGGCATGGGCAAAGAGGCATGGCAAGGAATATCAGTTAGCATGGATTTTTGGAAAGGTATGGAGGATAGTATTGGAGTTAGGGAGGGATGTGAGAAGATCAAAATAGAGAGTGGCAAGATAAGGGAGATTAGATTGAAGGTAGTCCACATATTCCTCTAGCAGATCTAAATCGCTTCTGGTAGGCATTGATCGCTTATGGGAGCTATACTTGAGCTATGTCCCATGGAAGTTGTTGGTGATTGTTACAGTAAGGGTAAGAGGCCATATACTACTTGAAGAGGGGGGCTTCCCATCAAGCATTCATATAATAGTATTGCATCAGCCTTTAACCATATGAGATTTGCATGCACTGAGAGACAAAACACATTCTTCTTATCTTCATCCATTTGCTGGCATATATCTTAGAGAGTCTTTGTGCTTACTGGCCTGGACTAGATACTACATGTACCATCTTAACTTGCCAGTGTTTCCACAGTATGCATATTCTTCCTTCAAGGTGATCCTCTTGCTGGAGGACTACAACAAGCTCTTGGTATAATGTAGTGATGCCTTGTAGCAAAAGATCTTGTGCTGACCCCTCCGCATAGTCATCATCTTAACCTAGTAGTTGAAGTTCCAACTTGGAAATTATTGTTGTTTGATTTGGCCACTATATGCACTTTTCTTTTTACTTACCCAGTGTGGAGGTGTATGCAAGCTTTAGACTATTGAATTGTTGAGCTGCTTTTGGATGCCCTGGCAATTGATCATTAAGCATGCAGAGTTGGAGTATCTCTTGCTCTTTAGCATACAGCTCTACTTTGGTGTTCACAAGTGTCTCCCTTGATGCCATGCATTCCTTCTCTAGTGCTTGAATTTGATGTTTATCTTCTTTGAGGCTATTTTGCAACTCATTGTTCGTGTCTATTATGGCTTAGAGGCTGATTTTCTTTAAGTAGTAATCTTTCATTTAAGTGCACCATTTCCTTCTTGATATCATCACAAGTGACTTGCATTTGGGAGAGGGATAACTCGACCTCTTCCTTTTTGTTCACGGCATCAGATAGTTATAAGTGTTTTTCTTGGAGAGAAATCGTGGCTTGTAGGGCATCCTTTCTACTTTCTACTAGAGCATTTTGTGCAAGGAGCTGTTGCTACATTTGTTATGCCATGCTTTCCTTGAGCTTATGAATTTCAGTCTTGGCACTTTGCAACTTGGTTTGGAGTGATGGGAGCATCTGCCTTTCCATTTCTCTTTCCTACTCATCTGATGCTATGGTAGCAAATAATTGAGACCATTGTTGTAACTGTTGACGGTGATACTGTATGATCTAGGATGTGTGATGGCCTTGCTTGTATTGGACATACAGTTGACTCCCATGTGCCCAATGTCGAATTTTGACCTGTTTCTTGAACAATAGTCTATTGTATGGTGCCACTAAAGACATTTGGGGGTTGTGACTCTAGAGTCGTGGAGTTGTCAACGTTGGTGACTTGTGATTCTTGAAGAGGCATGCTATTTGGCTCACTTGCAAAGTCATTATGTGGCATGGTCTTCTCTTAGATTTCCACACTCGAGTCCTTCTGTTGTAGTAGCAATACTAAACTGAGTTGTAGGATTCTTTGGCAAAGCTCCACATTACCATTCTCTGGAATCTGCTCAGATTTCTGCCCATCCGTATTATTCACATTGATAGTAGGTGGAGGCTCTAATTCCCACTCTGGCGATAAGATAAATGTTTCAAAGTCCTCTATATCTTGTGTTGAGAGAGGTGTAGAGTCTTCCGCTTACTCTATTGCAAACCCAATTATAATGGCCAATAGATGGGCACTGTAGCTTTTACCATTATGTGTAGTGGATACATAATTGGTTAGCATCAAGGATATGTGTTGAGCCCAGCCTTGTAGTTTTGATCTAGAAAAGAGCATAAGAGTTTTTACGGACATAATTTTTTCTCACTTGTATGATTGAAAATGTTAGCCAAAAACTTAGCTGCCTCTTTGCATATGGGATCCACAATCATATCATGGTGTATTCCCCCGCTTTGTGACTTTGTGTTAGGTGGGAATAAATCCTGAATTTCAAAGAATCTTGCATCCAAATGTTTCTTTGGATATTCTTCTTGTGCCTCTGGAAATGAGAAAGCTTCTTGCATAGTGGATCTACTAAGGTAAATCTATAAGGATTTTCTTTATATGTTACTGTGCCATACTTATCTTTCTCCAACTCTCTACTTTTATATGATGTTATGAATTGACAAATGTATTTTGTCATAGCAGGTGTTGGTAAGAAGGATTTTAGCTTCTAAAAAAGACTTCCTAGACCCTTTGAATATAAGAAGTTGTATGCATCGGGTGACATGGCAAACGTTGAGACTTGTGGCCATACAAGCTGTATTGTTTTATCTATTGCTAGCTCTTTGTTGGTTTGGTCATCAACTTGTTCTGCATCTGCATTCTACATAGTTAATTGCTCTGCCTCGATTTCTCCTGACTCTAGGGTCTTTAGGTTCTGTGGCATATCTTCTTGGAATGTTGCATTTATTTGCTCATCAGTATCACTGTCCAGAACCACTAGCCGTGGTCATTTTGATGTTGATTGGTGATTCTGGATCTTGTCCTTCTTCAGGTTGATGATTTGAGGATGGTTGTTGAGGTTAAGGTTTGGGCTGTTCAGCATGGTGTCGCTTTGTCGATGGTGCTGTAGGCCTTTTTCCCATCTTATTGGGCTATCTTCACCCTAGCATTTCACACATGAATCAAGTCCCAGTTTAAACAGTGCCAATATAGTGCCATGTGCTAAGAGTGTAGGTTTCTTTTGTGAGTGGCTAATGCATTTTACTCTTTTTGTGATGAGGGTGCCGTGTGTGTGGATCAAAGCAAGTATTTCTTGGGGATTATTTTTGTGTAATTTATTCATGGTGCTCAAAATGTGTGGGTGCGCTATGCATGGCTAGTGAGGCAGGCATTCCTCTTGTATGCTTAATTTGCTAAGGCAATCATAGGGCAGCTCAGTCATCACCTTTGAGCCTAGGTTGAAATCGGCTGAAACTACCTATATGTGTGAAGTCGTACATATGCTAGTGAGTGCTCGTGAGACAATCTAGTCCTAACTATGGAAGACTTGGGGCCCCCAATTCTTCATTATTATTGGGGATGGCTTGCATGTTGATGTAGTAGTGCTTCAGTCGGCTCTCGTTTATTGTTGTTGTGAACTGGACTCCATCCAGTTTTTCCCGATGGGGTTTATTTTTTTGACTCTATAAGGTCCCTGACCTGGAAATTTGAGTTTGCCCTTGTGGACTTTGGTGTTGTACAGTAAAACCAGGCCACCTTCCTTGATGTCTTTGTCTCTGAGGTTTATATCAAACCATGCCTTTCTTTTTTGTTTTTCTGTTGTCATGGCATGGTATGCAACTAATTTGGCATAGGCTGGGTATTACAAATTCTAGTGGAACCACAGCTTCAAGGTTGCACACCAATTGAAAAGGTGTATTTCTTGTTGTGTCCTTGAGTGCGGTTTGGTATGCCTATAAGGCTACATTTAGTTTCTCTACCCAATCAGAATGCTTTGGTTCTACTACCTTGGTGAGGACAATGCACAATATTTTGTTGGTGGATTCGACTTGTCCATTCCCTTCGAGGTAGTCAGGTGTGCTCTTTCTATGGATTACCATAAAGCTAGACAAGAGTTCTTGGATGACCTCATTGAGAAAATGTGTGCCTTTATCTCACACAATTTCAATGGGACATCTAAATCAGGTGATCACAATCTCGTAGAAGATGCTTGATGTGCTTTTGGCATCTGCCTTTCTGACTGCTTTAGCTTTAGCCCATTTGGTAAAGTAATAAATGGCCATAATGATGTAGCGTGCCTATGTTCCCTGTGCTGCTAGATGGATGGGACCCACAAAATCAATCCCCCATTTTTCAAATGGTTTTTGTGCAATGACTATTGTTAGGGGATTGAAGTCCTTATATTGTAGTTTAGTAGTCCATTGGCATACATCATAGCTTTTGACATATTCATAGGCATCTGACCAAAGTGTTGGCCACCAGTATCTTGCAAGTCTTTTCTTACTTGGAAATGTCCACTCTCAATGCCTTCATGGGCTTTACTGAGGATTGACATGATCTCATGTGGCATTACACATCTCCTTAAAACCTAGTCCTTGCCCATCTTGTATAGTTGCCTTGCAATGAGTTGCTAAAGTGCAGCTTTTAGAATTAGTTTTCTGGCATCCACTGCTTTCATTTGAGGAGGTGGTCTTCCTGCCATTAGTACCCGATGATGTCTGCACACCAGTCAGGCACTCCATCTATTTGAAATAATGTGGCAACTAGTAGGTCATCTTCTATTCCTTTTGGCTCTTCTCCTATTCTTAATTGTGACATGTGATCGGCAATGAAACGTTGAGCTCCTTTTCTCACCACCATGATTTTGAAATTGAATTCTTGTAGTATTAGAAGCCATCAAGTGATCTAGCATGTGGTACATGGCCGATTCACAAGATATAATAAGGCTTGATGATCTGTGTAGCAGATAAAGTCAGTAGCCAATAGTTAGTGTCAAGATTTCTTCATGCTATAGATCATATCCAAGGCTTCTCTTGATGACAAGGATCCATGGATGAGAAAACTCCATAAACAAGACCGAAGTCGAGGGGATACTAGGAACTTCCAAGGTGGAATGCCTTATGATGCCCTAATAGCCCCGGCCCCACCAGCCTTCATCAATTATGGGGCATCTCAGTTCCCATTCTACCACCCACAATCTCGTGTTTCACCTAGTCTTATGCACAACTGTAAAACAAATGCTCTGTGGTGTGTTATTGGAATGTACCCATACCTGATGGGCATGATACTTTGCACACACATGAATCCCACTTATTTTGAGATGCATGCAAAGTATCCTACCCATCGGATATTCTTTGGATGGTCGAAGTACCCACAAACACCAATTTTCACCAAGTGTTATGCACAACTGTCCAAAAATACACTTTGAATGCATACAAACCCAATGTACATGATACTTTACATCATGTCAATCCCACATACATTGAGTCATGTGCAAAATATCATGCCCATCGGATATGCTTTGGATGGTCGAAAATGCCATAAACCCCATTTTTCACCAAGTGCCATAAAAAAATACGCTTTGAAGAGTGTTAGTCAAACGTATACATACTTGATGGGCATGATACTTTGCATGCACATCAATACAACCTATTTTT
Organism: Dipteris shenzhenensis; assembly: GCF_047967505.1. Taxonomy (NCBI): domain Eukaryota; kingdom Viridiplantae; phylum Streptophyta; class Polypodiopsida; order Gleicheniales; family Dipteridaceae; genus Dipteris; species Dipteris shenzhenensis. Next base: position 385,821 of record NC_141628.1, on the reverse strand, counting down.
AGGTGCATGAAAATTAAGGATATGCTTTGGATGGTCGAAGTTGCCATAAACCCTGTATGAAATGTTAGGCACAACCGTCAAAAAATACACTTTGAAGTGTGTTAGTCGAATGCGTACATACTTGATGGACACGATACTTTATACTCACATTAATACCACCTATGTTGAGGTGCATGCAAATTCCCATTCCCATTGAATATGCTTTGGATGGTTGAAGTCGCCACCACAAACCCCATTTTGCACCAAGTGTTATGCACAACCATCAAACCTGAGTACTTTTAAGGAACTGTGGTCCCTATTGAACATGAATTATTGAGAAGTTATATCTCTCATATACATCTTGAAATTCCCAATTTATTTCTTATATACCTCTCAAAATTATACTTTAACTCCCACCATTGCATAGATTTAAGAAAATTGAACATTTTTCCTTTTTACAATTCCTCCGAGCTAATGGGCCAAAGTTATGACCACTTCTTTGTAGGCCCTCCAAGGGTATTACGCCAATGGAATAAGGTTGGGGCAAGCTCTTCAAAGCATTTTCATCTATCAAAATCCATTAGGAGGGTCTATTAAGAAGATGTTATATCTTTTTCTTAGCTCGCGGCCTAAGGAACTGTAAAGAGGAGATTTGCTCAAACTTTCATGATCGATCCAATGGTGAAATTAAAAAAAGGAATTTGAAAGTCATAAAATAAGTCACTATTTGGATATTATATAGGGAAATTATATAAAGCTATATTTATATTTATCTCTATTGATCAATATTTCATATGTACTTACATATTCCTTGAAAGAATTTGGAATTTTGTGCTCCCTAAAAATGACTCGAGACTATATATTTTGACCCTTCCCACCTTTTGTCCGTTCGTCACTCGAGGGTTTCCACTCAGAAAATAGAAACCTCGAGAGATTTGTAATGAGTCTTGAGAGCATGCCCGCTTGCATGCGTGAGAGCTTCCATGGGTTAGGTGGGAGTGATGGCCGAGTAAAGCAACAAAGGTATGAGGACATAGCTGGTGAGTGTTCTGCAGAGTCCCAAATGAACGAGATTGATCGAGGTTAATGAGGTAGTCTGCTAGCCCCTTGCGAATAGTAGTAGTTAGAATGGAGATACTTAGTTGCATGCAGGGAAGTCCAATTGGGGATCTTGTCGAGAGGATGGTAAGGGAGAAAGTAGGAGTCTGCGGAGGGATGTCTTTTGTGGAAATGGTGGCTAGGAAGCTTGCCATTGGCTTTTCACCATTATCTAAAAAAGTTGCTTGGGACTTGGTCCGTGCTTATGTCTATGGCCTTCTTTCTTGGTGGAAGGTCGCATAATTCCCAAGTATAATTCTTATACAAAGCATCCATTTCTTCATTCATAGCAATTTGCCATTCTAGCTTGTCTACTGCATCTTTGAAGTACAATGGCTCTTCTGTAGCCATGATGGTAGTCATAAGAGCATAGTTGGTGGTTTCAACCTGAATTGGTTTGCCATTCTGAGCATATGTCAAATTGGCTAGTGGTTTTCTTTCTTTAGTAGATCGTCTAAGCTACTGTGGCTCTGCTTGGAGTATTTCTGGCAATTCTTGCTCTTCTTTATCAATATTTTCTATAGATGACTGTGAAATTCGATGTGTCTATCTCGTGTATTTGAGGTTTTCTATTCTGATTCCTCATCAAAGATTACATCTCTAAATCAAATGGCTATACAAAGTGAAGTACAATCCAAATGATAGTATTCAAAGATACAAAGCCAGACTAGTTGCAAAAGGATTCGCATAGCAATATGGTCAAGACTATGATGAGACTTATGCTCCAGTAGCAAAGATGGATTCCATACGGTACTTGATATCACTAGCGATACTCAACAAATGGAATGTATACCAGCTCGATGTCAAGAATGCATTTCTCAATGGTTACCTATACGAGGAGGTCTATATGCAACAACCAGTAGGTTATGTTGAACCAGGAAAGGAGAATAAGGTTTGCTATCTCAAGAAAAGTCTCTACGGCTTAAAGCAAGCACCCAGAAGTTGGTATAGTAGAATCGACACTGTAGATCTAGTATACATGAAGTCCAATGCAAATCATACTCTCTACTATAAAGTTCAAGGGGAAGACATTACTCTTGCACTTTTGTACGTAGATGATCTGATTGTGACTGGAAGCAAGGATAGCTTCATCAAAAAGCTAAAAAAAGACTTATCTGTAAATATAAATGGACTTATTTTTTGAAAAATAAAATTATTATATATTTAGAACAAAGGGTTGGTGTAGAGATTGCATGGCTTGGTCCTACCAAAAAATGAAAGGGATTTCCCCTGAAGTTGCAGTACATACCATACCAATAAGGGGGCGATCCAAACCGAAGGTATGCGGACCCTACAGGACAAATCCCAACTATGGCACCCATGTCTATGAAGAACTAGAAAAATTACTAGATGCTAGTTTTATTTATGAGATCGAGCATACCGATTGGGTGTCACCAATTGTGATTGCTCCTAAGAGAAACAAGAAGCTCAAAATATGTGTGAATCTCAAGAATGTAAATGTAGCAACAATCAGAGATCACAACACTCTGCCATGTGTCAATCTTTTGAGCCAAATGAGTCAACCCAAGGTTAAGACAACTTAACTATGGTTAACCTTTGCCACATGTCTAACCAACCCACTTAACTAGGCTAACCTCTACACATGTCAATACCTCCCCAGGCTTCATCTCTTTAGTGCATCCTCTCCAGCCGCCACAACAACAGAAGCAAGACCTCCAATCTCTCAGCTACTCCAATAGCGAACTAGTCGCCACCATCGCATATCACTCGTTCCCACTTGCAGCAGCACGAAGCTTATTACAAAAAATAGGATCATAATGGAAGCTACGCCCTGGTCGCCCTGCACTCTAGCTTCCTATCTGCGTATCAATGCAAGAGCTACTCCAAAGATTCCTGCCTCGCACAGCAGTGAGATGGTCTCCACCGTTTGCACCGCTTTGCTAATGTAAGGCTTGAAGATGCCAGATACAGCAGCTGCAACAACCTCGCACACGCGGATTCCCTAGACGACTCCAAATGACGATGCCATCATGCTTCGCAGTGTTTCATTTTCAAAGGTTTCTTTGCTAAGGTTCTCTACAAGTGACACGTGGCAGATAAGGCTAGGACCTCCTAACTATGGTTAGGTTACAATGACCCCAGTTAAGTGGGTTGGTTAGAAATGTGGCAAGGTTAAAATATTTGCCATGTGGCAAAGTGGTTAAGCATAAGAGAGTCTCCCATCTTCATTTCAATGCGATTCATAAGGGATTCAGCCTGAAAGTTGAGAAGCTTGCTAGTGTATCTATTTCTTACTAGTTGTATTCCAACGCTGGAGGAGTGGCCTTTGTGTGTGGAGTCCCTATGGAAGGGTATGCTACATTGTTCATGGGGTAAAGGTTTTTTCCCCTTAAAATGTGTCTCCGAAGGCATTATATATTATTTGCTTGCCAAGTCATTTGTATGCATGGAATCTGGGTGTTGTCGGTTTCATGGAGCCCCTCCTTCAGTTTGATGAGTTTATGTTTCGGGAATGCCCTGTCGACTTCCCTAGGATGCCTATTGGATGGGAACCTCTTAGGATTTGGTGGCAAATGATTTTTGTCATATCCTAATGGTTCTCCCTTCTGCTAGGAAGGTTTTTGGTGCAAAACATGCTCGGATCCTTTGGGATCATAGTCAAGATGTTCCTGATGTTATGGACAATCATTTGTCGGATGAGGTCATGGTTATGTAGAAGGTTCCCTTTGGACCGTTCCCATATGCATGTTACTTGTGCAAGAAGACAAAACATTACACATGATGCTATCCTACTTGTCGCAGGAGAACATGAAGCTTTCTAGAGGTGAGAAGACAGATGAAGCACCTGAAGGATGTCAATCATAGGTCAACGTTGATTGATCTAAATCACAAAGTGTATAAGAGGAGGCTCCTTGCATGATAGTGTTGAGATCAAAGGGAAGTGACTGGACCTTGCAAAAACCAAGATGCTAGAATAAATCTAGCATGCAAGTGTCATATGACGCTAAGGGAAGATAATTGACTTTTGAGCTTGCACATGTATGTAAAGATTTGTTGGGGATAGGTGTTGATTCCGCAGATCCTAGGGGTAGTATTCATGATTCATAGGATGCTGATGCATGAAGAAGGTAAGGTGCAGGTGGAAGCTGAGGTTAAGACAAAGCTTGTGCTTGTTGAAATTCCATCGAGAAAGATTGACTCATATGATTCTGAATATCCATCTTAATGGATGGTGGTTCCTGTGGCAGGAGATAAAGGTGAGGAAGAGCTCCCAGATGTAAGCAATAAAAAGAGGCTCTTTGAGGCTAAGCTCAGGTTTAGGAAACCACCGAAGAAGAAGTTCTCAAAACAAGTAGCCATCCAAAGGGGATGTCGAAGTGGCTCAAGAACATGTCGAGAAGTGCGTGTGGCAAGGAAAACCGTTTCAACTTCCTCTAGAATGCTTACAAGGCACTAACATAGTAATGGTGATGCCAAATCATTGCCACGAGTGACGATGGTGTCATGGAATATTTGGGGCTGCTATGACAGCTAAGCAAAAGGGCTACATTTTGGTTGTGAGGAGATCGGGGGTTGATATTGTCCTTCTCCAAGATGTGAGATGTAGGCCTAAGGAAGGCTTTGGTTGGCATTCATTCAACTTGATTTTGATGTCTTTATCAATTCGATTATGAGAGGTAGAGTGTGTTTGGTGGTTTTGAATAAGAAGAGGCTTGGAGGTAAAGAGCTCTTTTGGGGATTTTGTAGGTTAGTTTGTCGTTGTTGCTCTTTTTGTTGGGGTTGGGTTTAATATTGTTAGTGTTTATGTTGCTCGCCCAGGTACGCGTTGAGTGCTGGAGAGAGTTGAACTAGAAGATTTCTGGGAATAGATGGTTGCTAGGAGGGGATTGGAATATGCTTGAGTTTTAGTGGGGATGAATTGTGTAGTGCAAGGGGGTTGTCTAGGTTTGAATCATAAGCTTAGGATGGATTATGTTTAGACAAAGGCTTGGTGGATGCTATTGAGCTAGATCGAAAGGGGTTATCTGGTTTCTCATGGAGCAATAAGAGGAAGGGCAAGCACTTAAGAGGAAGCAAGATTGACAGATTTTATTTTTTGAGAAAGGATGGTGGCTTTGTATACCTATGGGAGGTTGGTTTCTCCTTGTTTTAGGTTTCTCAGATCATACCCCGCTGGGGTGGCATTTTTTTGTTCCAAACTCTATTGGTAGATCCTTTGATGAACCCTACAAATTCAATAAAGGGCTACTGAGAATGGAGGAATTCTACTTGAAATTAAGAAAGTTTGGGTTTTATAATCGGTGCTCAGTGGAATAAAGTGATTAGGTGATAATGTACGTGGCTAAATTGTGGCAGAGGTCAAGGTCATGAAAGAGAGATTCAAGGTTGTGGACCAAAAACACTCGATTCAAGCTATTGATTGTGTCAAGGACGGGCAAGGTAATGTGGTGAATGTGTTTAGACATATCGCAAAGCTTTTAGAATAGAACTTTCATCTATGGGAAGTGTCCCTTGAGTGGAAAAGGAATGTGGATAAAGTTTTGAGGATGTTTGGCCTAGGGTGTTTGTGTGTCAAAGGGTCAGGTTGGAGAGAAAACTCAGTGATAGAGAGCTGTGGGAGGCTCTAGAAATGCTTGAATTTGATAAAACCCCTTGTCTAGATGGCTTGACATCTTAGTTTTATGTTGCGCTTTGGAATCTAATTAAGAAGGATTTTGTGGAAATGGCTAACAGAGCTATGTAGGTGGGTCATCTCTTAGAGGATGTCAATGTGGGTTTGATAAAACCATCCCCTAAATATCAAAATAGGTTAAGAGTCTAGGATTGGATGATGGTCTCCATGCTTAATACCTCCTACAAGATTCTTGCAAAAGTGCTTGCCCACAAGATAAGCGACATTTGCATGAAGGTTGTGGATAGAGAATAGAATGGTTTCATCAAGTCTAGAGATATCTATGAAAAAATACTAAATGTATCTTCTATCCATGGCGTTGTTGTTGTCTCAGGCCAAAGATGTCTTTGTTGCTAGGATAAGCTTACGATTGGGTGAGGTTGGACTTCATCCTGGAAGTGCTAAGTAGATAAGGGGTTGGAAATGGTTTTTGTTGATGCCTTATTTGGAATGCATCAGTAGTCCTTTGCATAAATAGGGAGCATGTGGAATGATTCACTCTTCAATCCAGCAAGATTGTCCATTGGCCCCTCTCTTGTTTCCTTGTGCACTGTGGCACTCATTAGCATGATTAAAAAGGCGGTCAATTGCTAGGTCAATTCAAGGGGTGTTTCCCCCTTCAGGGTCACAGTTTTGTTCACAGCTATTCATGGATGACGTGTTGGCAATCACAAAGGAGACTCAGGAGGGTGTTCAAAACCTTTGTTTAGTGTTGCAAAAGTTTTGTGATGCCTTAGTGTCAATATGCAGTTGGCCCAAAACATTTTTTATGTGAGTACTCAACCTTAGTGGTTA